>NC_054477.1:155946978-156254398 GCF_017639515.1 Carcharodon carcharias
GTGGAAGGTTTAGCCTTGCTGGTCAGTGAAGGAGTGAGTGCCTCCTTTCTGAGCCCCATTGTTAACCAGAGACCCCCCACCTCCCCAATACCACCACCTCCCCACAGTTTTCCCTCCCAATGTCGCCTTCCCTGTTCAATATGCTTGCCCACCCCCTCGCCAGGACCAGCCAGCCCAGCCCTAGTGAGATCCTGGGCTTACCTGGGGGTTCAGTCTATCACTGAATAGCTCCTCGTTGCCCTTGATGCAGTAACCAATCTCCAACTGACCAGCTCCACAGTGCCTCCTCTGGGAGAAGGGCAGCCATCTCTCTTGACCAAGTTAAAAGCTGCAAGATTAAAGTGTGGCAAGCTGACTGAGTTGAGTAGAGGCAGGCTCATCCCTGACAGTTACATTGGGATGTGTGGAGCCCACTCTGAGCACCTAATCAGCTATGGCTCAGTGGGTAGCATTCTCACCACTGAATCAGAAGGTTGTGGGTTCAAACCCAGTCAAGGGGTTTGTGTACAAAGTGCTGAGGGAGGTGTCATATTTCAGAGAGGTGTTGAACTGGATTTTTTATTTTAAAATTCATTTATGGGATGTGGGTGTTGCTGGCTCAGCTAGCATTTAGTCCCATCCCCAATGTTCCGGGGGCATTTAAGGGTCATTGCTGTGGGTCTGGAGTCATTGTAGGCAAGACCAGGTAAGGACAGCAGATTTCCTTCCCTAAAGAGCATTACTGAATCAGGTGGGCTTTTATGGCAATTGGCAATGGTTTCACAGTCAGTCTGCCAAGGTGGGATTTGAACCAGGATTTCTGGATTACCAGTCTAATGACTACACCTATTATACAGTTATATATATATATAAAAGAAAACACTGGACTATTTTTGAAGATGAACAGAAAAATCATTGCTGGTGTTTTGTCCAATATTTATTCCCCAATTAGTTTCACTAAAACAGATTATCCAGTTACAATTTCATTGTTCTTTCTGGGAGCTTGCTTTGCTCAAATTGACTGTGGCGTTTCCTATATCAAACAGTGACTGCATTTCAAAAGCGCTCCATTGGATATTACGCTATGAGACTCTGAAAGCCATTGTATAAACATAACGCTTTCTGCCTTTTATTGCTGCATTTTCGGACCTTCGTTTCAGGAAATTACTTGTGACAGACAAAACGTTTTGTCTTCATTTTTAAGTTAAAAAAGCGTCTCTGATTGGTGAAGCGAACGTACAAACATACGAATTAGGAGCAGGAGTAGGCCACTCAGCCCCTCCAGCCCGCTTCTACATTCAATAAGATCATGGCTGACCTGACTGTAACCTCGACTCCACATTCCCGCCTACCCCCAATAACCTTTCACCTCCTGTCCTTATCAAGAATCTACCTAGCTCTACCTTAAAAATATTCAAAGCCTCTGCTTCCATAACTGCCTTTTGAGGAAGAGAGTTCCGAAGAAGCTGCAGCAAAATTTATAATATTAGCTATAGACGTCCTTTGAGAAATAAACTTATTTAGGAATTGGCTTGACACAAAATTAAGATGTTATGTAATCTTGTTCATTAAAGTTTATTAATAAATCCAACCAAGAAGTCAAAGAACAATATTGGAGAAGACACAACAAAAGATTTCTTATTTAGCTCTACCTCTAACCTTTTGTGTAAGGTTATCTTAATCTCCTTGGGAAGCTCTTTGTGGCTCTGGGAATTGTTGTGACATAACTGTACCAGACACTGAAGCCAAGATACGCCAAAGTTATGTGCCATCTGTCAGCCTAAGAGTCTTGATTAAACTATTAGTGATGGCACCTGTACATTTTTTCTCATCAAAAGTTAAATCTCCCTGCCAAAGAATCAAAGATCTTTATCCACACAGAACCCCATGAGAGGGAAATGACGAAAATAATGAGCCTGATGCTGTCTGGTGTGTGTTTCAGTCAAAATCTAAAATTTTAACATGTTATTGCCCTCTTCCAAGACTTTTTCTTTGTTAAACTGCTAAAAGATTAAAAACCCCAGGTACTTACAAGCAGCATTTCTCTTACAATTCTTTAACCATGCTCAAAACTCAACTATAATTGTCACATATGTGAGTAATTTCAACAGTTTCCAGTATGTTTTCCGACTTGAATTCTTCCTACTCAAAAGAAAGTTATAGAAACCCCACCATCCCACATTTTTATGAGATGAAACGCAGAAGACATGTAGAAGTCGATAATATTTATTCTTTCCTCCTCCCTACCCATCCCCCCTCTCTCCTTCCAGTTTTATATTTATTGCAATAGACCTTGAGTGCCTGTAAAGTCACAAGCCACAAAATTAACATCAACTTGACCAGTGCCGAAGCTAAGTGGTGCCACTGGCTATGATGTTGATGCAGAAATACAACACTCCTTGTTCTTACACTAACAGGGATATAATTGGGTGCTCCCTGTTTTTGAGTCTGTTCTGACTATTACAGTTGTGATGAGTGGCTCTGAACTGCTGACCTCAGTCATTATCTTACCTGCCTCTATGCCAACAGCTCTGTGTTCCTTCCAACTTTGTTGAAAGGTACCCTCCCCCTCTTTGCATGGACCTTACTGTAATGATCTAGGCAAGTGAAAGAAGGGGAGAAGACATAGAACAACCATCATGTCTCATTGACTTGCATTTTTGTGCAGGTGAAGGACATTGAGGCATTCAACTAAGTCTCATTCAATTATCACCCTGATCACTGATTTACATTGGCTCCCAGCCCAACAAGACCTTGAATTTAAAATTCACCTGCTTAAGTTCATGTCTGTCTTTCCCACTACTATCTCTGTCCTCCTCCAGCCCCAGTGCCCTCCAAGAACTCTGCATTCATCCAGATCTGGCCTCTTGCTGATCTTGATTTCCTTTGCTCTACTTTGGCAGTCGTACCATCAACAGCCTAGGCCCTAAACTCTGGAATTCCCTCTCTAAATCTATGCTGCATTCCCTGAAAGGCCAATTGTTCTTACGAAGGGTGTGGTGCCCAGAACTGCTCACAATACTCCAGGTGTGGCCATATTGGGGCTTTGTATAGCTGAAGAATTAGTCCTATACTCTCTAGACTGTTGGTCATCTCTTCAGTTCTCTTGCTTAAACCATACTTTTACATCACAATGGTGCAGTTAATGGGAATAACATGGTTTAGGATCAGCAATACACATTGGCACTAATATTCTTGCAAATGTTAATGTTCATTATGGACCCCTTACTCTATTAGGGAGAAAAACACCACACAGGCTAAACTACAAGTTGGTTTTATTACAAGAAATATATTTCCACATTCATTTTTAGATGAACAGCCATGCTTACATAGATATTTAGTTTTTACACATTTCTTGCCTTGATCATGCCTCAGCCACAATGTTTCACTTCACCATTATGCAAATCGGTGGATGAAATAAGAGAACAGAACAAACACTAAAAGAAAATACTACAGCTACTGGAAACCTGAAATGAAAACAGCAAATGCTGGAAATGTTCAACAGGTATAGTAGCATCTTCAGAGAAAGAAATAGAGTTATCATTTTGGGCCAATACGTTTTATCAATAATCAATAGCCTGTAGGGTATAGGTTTGAACTCATGAAGCTACATTGCTGAGATACAGTCCCAGATGGATTAAATCAACTGGGGAAGAAAAGCCTCAGCTAATTTTTCACTGCTCTATAATTCTGAAGCCTGGTTCATTCTGCATGTTAGAATGCTGCTGTGGGAGGAGAGGCTCAGGCACAATGGGTGCAGGGCCAACAGGAAGTCTAATGCAGAAGGGGCCACAGAAAACAACATTATCCTGCTGCCAGTGCCTACAGGTGCAGTGCCGAAGGAGGCTCCGCCTCTCAAGGGAGACAGTGACTGCCATCTTCAGAGGATTGGGCCTGAGATCAGCTCTGACTATTTGGGTGGACACCCCATGCCAGTGGCTCTGAAGGTCACGGTGGCCCTAAACTTCTATGCCTCTGGCCCTTTCCAGGGGTCAGTGGGGGATCTGTGTCCACAGTTGTGTCAAGTTGGTGACAGATACTTGTTCAGGCGGGCATTGACGTATGGACGAGACCAGCCAGGCAGAGTGGGCCAGAGGCTTTGCAGCAATTGCTGGGTTCCCCCCTATCCAGGGTGCCATCAACTGTACACATGTGGCCATCAAGGCGCCAGCAGGTGAGCCCGGTGCCTTTGTCAACAGGAAGGGCTTCCACTCCATGAACATGCAGATAGTGTGTGACCACAGGATGCTGATTCTACAAGTCTGTGCAAGGTACCCTCTGTAACCTCCAGGGGGCAGGGACAAGCTTTGATCCAATGCTCCTTCAGCTAGCCTACCAGATAAGAACCACCACCACATGCCAGGGCTGCAGGCTCCACACTCGATCACTGACAGGACCAATTCCTTGGTCAACAACATACACTATGTGCCAGTGCAATGAAGTTTAAGGAGTTACACGTCCATCAGAACATCATGGCTAACCCTGCACCGACAGAGCAAATGTAGCTTCCAGAGGCCAGCTGCACGAAAAAAATCATTTACTGACGACTGACAAACAAAGCAGGAATTAACAGTGACTGGTGTTTTACATCACAGCATTAAAAAAAAACAAAAAAATGGGGGAAACAAATACCACCTGTGATCAGGCTATGATGTGATTAAAGTGCTTTAGATTTTCGCTTGTGAGTGCTACACCTAGGTGCTATCCCCTCGCTAGCAAGGGCATTGGAGACAGCCTGTCTCCAAAGACACTCTGCTGTCTTGTTGGCTTTGATGACCTTGGCGGGCATCCTCTGGCCCGTGGAGACTGTGCTGGCTCCGCCAGGGACGGAGCGGCTGGTGCCATGGCTGGCATCTTCCCAGTTGCCGCAGCCTTATCAGATGCCACGGTCACTGTCAAAGGGGCAGAGGAGCTGCTGACGTCACCCAGAGTGCATGAGAGGAACCCGCAGAGATGTTAGGCAGCTCATGCATCAACATCAGGTCACTCTGGGCCTCCCTGCTCACCACTGATGGACGGATACCTAGCTGGGATACTGCATGTTCAATCCATCTCCCACACTGACACTGACCAACTGAAGTCATTGGCTTTATGAGGGCTTCCAGATCTGAGCACATCCCTAAGAATCCCTGATTGAGTCCCTGGAGCAGCCTCTCCATGACAGTCACCACTGTCTCCATGGAAGATATTGCACTCAGTCATGAGGGTCAACGCAATGCTTATGCTCCACATGGACTCCTCCACACTGGACACCATGGCATGCATTCCTTCATGTATCTTCACCAGATCGTCCCTCAAACCCCGCTGGATATCCAGCATCTGTTGCATCATGGGCATGTCCAGAGGTCCATCATCAGTCATCGACTGAGCATTGTCCTGGCCCCCAGCACTGGCTCCCGCTGTCACTGTGCATGCCTGGCACCCGGATGAGACGAGGGTGCCCTCGTCTTTCCATTATCAATGAGCATTCCAGGTTCGAAGCTCAGATCAATGTACAGACTACACTGCAACGGTTGCAAAAAGCCACATTATCACCTCAGTGCACTGCACTCTTACCTCCCTCTGGCACCCCAACCTCACCGCAGCTGCTTGACTGAGGTGTATGGGCCTCTCCAGCTCCAGGCCCTCCTTTTCGTATCTACTGAGGATGAGGAGATGTGAGGGTCCCCTACCAGTCTGCGGCCTCTCTGCATTGTTATGGGATGTTTTCTCCTGGAAGGATAGAGGAGCATCGATTAGTCCACCCTCTACCTGCAGCACCATTGCAACCTGGCCAATCCCACCTGAGGAACACCTCACAGGGCTCAGCCCATCCGTGACCCTGGAGCCACACAACCCTCAGTCCAAGCAGCCAGGGCTCGACCCCTTGGCCAGATCCTGCCTGATTGACATTTGCCACTTACACTATAACATCTGGTCCAATTTATGTGATTTGGCTATTTTCAATGACCTTTTGGCTTCACAATCATTGGTGGGGTGGGGGGAGGTCGGGGGGGAGGGTCCTGACTACCTTATACTTCATGGAAGGAGAAATAATTCTGTTGCTGGTGTGAGGGCACCATGGAATGTCTTGCCATGTTCCATCTTTACTGGGTAGCGAGGCATTCATCCAAAAAACGCAAGGCTGACTACCCTGCCGATCTGCCCTCCCGCCTGCCGTGTCCACCCACTACGGTCTCCATGCTGTCGACTTCCGTGTCCTTTGGTGGCAGCTTTCCCTGGACTGCCGAGGCTGCATTTGAGTTGGCCACCAGCTCACCATTGGACCTGATGGACATTAAGCCACCGCCTCCACCCAACCCTTCACGCTCATTCAAAGACCACATCTCATGCTGGGGGGGGCCTTAATTGGCCCGCCCGCGTAAAAACTTGGTGCGCTGCCAATCGTGGGCGGTGGCCTGCTTCCTGGCCACTCCCGCCAAGGGTAAAATTCTTCCCTAAAGGTTGTAGTTAGCTCATTACCTCTGACCTCAGTGCACAAACCTTCTACCTTCTCTTGATGAATACAAATCGCAAAATCATTGTGATAGCTTGGCCAAGTTTCCCTTTAGGATTTTGTCAGCCTGGCAAACACCACCTGCCATATCATAACAGCACTAAATCCAGCACTATCAGTTAACTCAGTTGGCTGGACCGCTGCTTTGTGATGTGGGGTGATGCTAACAGTATGGGTTCAACGCAAATACTGGCTGAGGTCATCTATGAAGACCCTCTTTCTCAACCTCACCCCTTGTCTGACCACTTGACTGAGGTGTATGGACCTCTCCAGCTCCAGGGCCTCCTTTTCGTATCTACTGAGGATGAGGAGGTGTGAGGGTCCCCCACCAGTCCGCGGCCTCTCTGCATTGTTATGGGATGTTTTCTCCTGGAAGGATAGAGGAGCATCGATTAGTCCACCCTCTACCTGCAGCACCATTGCAACCTGGCCAATCCCACCTGAGGAACACCTCACAGGGCTCAGCCCATCCGTGACCCTGGAGCCACACGACACTCAGTCCAAGCAGCCAGGTCACCACTGGTGACAGTCAGGCTAAACTCATCACCAGTTGTGTCCCTCTAATGAGAGTGTCCCATGGGATGACAGTGACCTTCATTCAATCCATGCCATACCTACAGTTCTTACTATGCTACCAGCCAATGACCCAGGGCAACTATTCAGTGTCAATGTGCAACCAGTTAGAAATTTGCCATACGGAACAGGAGCCACCCACACCCAGGTGGCCATATGCAGGACTTTTGAAAGTGTGTCAAAAGCTTTCCATCCTACTTTACATTTATCCTTTGTGCCCTACTAAGATATGCATGGAATGCAATAAAGGGCCTGTAAGATTGAATGCTTGGCTCGGTTGAACAGTAAATGTAAAACAATTTGAAGAGCTTTATTTTGTGGTGTGCAGTCTTGGGGCTTATCTGCCTAGTATGTCGATGATCTAAGTTTCTTAAAGTTTGCTGTTCTCTGACTAGACATGACATACATTCATTGGAGGAGCAGGACCCCCACATAGTTAATAGAGGTGAGTAGCATATCTAATCTGCCAACCACCAAACTGGGGCTGCTATGTTTTATGCCAGTGATGCTGAGTATTTCTCTTGCCCTCCACGTAGACTTTGGAAAGGCTGGCAAATATTCAAAAACTGTTTTCAACCATTTTGTGATGGCTGGAATTTGCTTTCCTTGTCCATGTGCCATTACTTTTTAAGTGTGTCCACATCCCCTTAAAGGTAGCTAGGTAGCAGCTATTAATATCCTGCCTGCAACATATGCCTTGCATCTGGTCCAATTTATGTGAGTTGGCTATTTTCAATTACCTTTTGGCTTCACAATCATTGAGGGGGTCCTGACTACCTTATACTTCATGGAAGGAGAAATAATTCTGTTGCTGGTGTGAGGGCATCATGGAATATCTTGCCATGTTCCATCATTACTGGAAAGAGAATTGGCCAACTTTTGTTTTCTCCTTTCATGGAACATTGCTGACAAGGCGAGTATTTGTTGCCCATCCCCATTTTCTCTTGAACTGAGTGCTTTTCCAGGCCATTTCCCAGAGGGCAATTTAGAGTCACCAACATTGTTGTAGGTCTGGAGTCACACGTAGGCCAGACCGGGTAAGGATGGCAGATTTCCTTTCCTAAGGACACTAGTGAACCAGATGGCTTTTTGCAATAAGCGATGATAGCTGTCACGGTCACCATTACTGAAACTAGCTTTCAAATCCAGGCCTATTAACTAATTGAATTCAAATTCCACGAACTGCCATAGTGGGTTTCAAATGTATTTGAAGTTTCATAACTGGGAATGAGTAATGTCTTCAGTCAGTGCTTTTTGTATTTGGCTTTATCTCATAAAGTATGGCTTCTTGAAGGAGAAGTCATGCCTGACAAATTTATTAGAATTATTTAAGGAGGTAACAAGCAGGTTAGATAAAAGGGAACCAGAAGATGTTATATATTTGGATTCCCAAAAGGTGTTCAATAATGTACCGCGCATAAGGCTACTTAATAAGATAAGGGCCCATGGTGTTGGGGGTAGTATATTAATAAGGATAGAGGATTGGCCAACTAATAGAAGATGGATAATTGGGATAAAGGGGGCATTTTCAGGATGGCAACCTGTAACTAGTGGAGTGCCACAGGGATCAGTGCTGGGGCCACAATTATTTACAATATATATTAATGTTTTCGATGAGGGAAGTTAATGTACTATCACCAAGTTTGCGGATGATACAAAAATAAGTGGGAAAGCAAGTGGTGAGGATGACACAAAGAGTCTACAGAGAGATATAGGCAGAATTAAATGAGTGGGCAAAACTTGGCAGATGGAATATAATGTGGGAAAATGTCAGGTTAAACACTTTGGCAGGAAGACTAGGGGCGCTGATTAATATTTAAATGGAGCAAGATTGCAGAAGGCTGCAGCACAGGGGGATTTGGGAGTCCTCATACAAGTTCAACAGGTAATAGGGAAGGCAAATGGAATGTTGACCTTTATTTCAAAGGGATTGGAGTATAAACATAGGGAAGACTTGCCAGAACTATATAAGGCACTAGTTAGATCACACCTAGAATAATGTGAACAGTTTTGTCCAATCTTTGTCTTATCTAAGGAAAGATATACTGGCACTGGAGGCAGTCCAGAGAAGGTTCACTCAGTTGATACCAGGTATGGAGGGATTTTCTTATGAAGAGAGATGAGTAGGTTGGGCCTGTACTCGTTGGAGCTTATAAGAATGAGGGGCGACCTTATTGAAACAGATTCTTAGAAGGCTTGTCAGGGTAGATACTAAGAGGTTGATTCCCCTTGTAGGCGAGTCTAGGACCAGAATGCATAATCTCAGAATAAGGGGTCACCCATTTAAAACAGAGATGAGGAGGAATTTCTCCTCTCAGAGGGTAGTGAATCTGTGGAAATATTTACCACTGAAGGCTGCAGAGGCTGGATCGTTAAGTATATTCAAGGCTGAGATGGACAGATTTTTAGTCAGTAAGGGAATCAAAGGTTATGGGGAAAAGGCAGGAAAGTGTAGTTGAGGATTATCAGATCAGCCATGATGTCATTGAATGGCAGAGCAGACTCGATAGGCTAAATGACCTGCTTCTGCTCCCAAGTCTTAGTCTTATGGTCTAAAGACAATGCAGCCCATAGAATTGCATTTTGAATTTTGAAATATTTGTCCTAAGCTTAAAAACTCATTAGGAGAGTTCTTTATATGGCGAGTTGTTGTAATTTGGAATTCATTGCCTGAAAGGACGGTGGAAGCAGATTTAATAGCAAATTTCATAAGGAAATTGGATAAATGCTTCAAGGGGAAAAAAATGTTGCAGGATTATGAGTAAAGGGCATGGTAAAGAGATGATTAGATAGCTCTTTCAGAGAGCCAGGACAGGCACATGGGCTGAATGGCCTTCTTCTGTGCTCTGATTCTGTGTTACCACACAGAAAGATACAATATAGAAATATATTTAAAAAAGGATACAAAATGGAATCTCTCATTACAATGTAATATTCTTGAGATTTCCCGAAACCTGGCATAAATGTATCGTGACCGAGTGGTATCCCGTCAGACTGAAATTTGCAGCACCAACTGACACAGGGAGACTATAAAGAAACTTTTCCTATGTCAACATGATTCATTGGTTGGCATTCTGGTTATGCTATATCTGACACCTTGTAAAGGATTTATATGCACGTCTGAGAAAAACTGATGGTGTGACGGGATTAGAGATGGAGGCAAAGAAGTCCAGATCAGTGAGGATTAGCTATTGTTTTCTCTAGATTTCATCATGAATAAGTTACAAACATACAAACATACATATTAGGAACAGAAGTAGGCCATTGAGCCCCTCGAGCCTGCTCTATCATTCAATTAGATCATGGTTCATCTGACTGTGATCTCATTCCCGCCTACTCCCAATTAGCCTTTCACCCCCTAGTTTATCAAGAATCTATCTACTTCTGCCTTAACAATTTTCAAAGGCTCCACGTCAACCATCTTTTCATGAAGAGAGTTCCAAAGACTCCAGGCCCTCTGAGTGAAAAAATTTCTCCTTGTCTCTGTCTTAAGTGGGCGACCCCTTATTTTTAAACAGTGGTCCCTAGTCCTAGATTCTCCCACAAGAGGAAACATCCTCTCCACATCCACCCTGTCAAGACTGCTCAGAATCTTATATGTTTCAATCAAGTCGCCTCTTGCTCTTCTAAACTAAGTTCAATGACCAGGCATGATCGGAAGAGTGCTACATTCCAAAAGAAAGTAGGTCTTGATGAGTGGTCATCGGCCTGAAATTCTGGACTGAATTTTCACCCCAAAATGGGATGAGAATTGTAGGTAGGTGGGCATGTCATTTCATGTGTTAATTTGCTAGCACCACCCCATGCCAGGACATTTTTTTCTGAAGATGGCAGGGCTATGCACAAGTAGCAGGTAGCCAATTAAGTTAAGTTAAAGGCCAATTAAAGCCAATTATCAGAGGCCGATTGGAACTCTTCAGTTGGCCTATGGGCTACCCCACGGCCTCGGGAGCTGGTCCGCTGTCTGGAGGCAGCCCCCTGGCAGGAGTCCAGGGGTGTTCTAGCTCTGGGAGTGGGCTTTGATGCACCCCTTTCCCCCATAGAGCTGCACACCTCCCCCTTCCCCTGCCCTGCCTGGTCACAGAGGCCCAGCTGCTATGGCCATTTTTTAATGTAAAAGTTTTAAAGTTGCTGAGCGGGTGCCTCAAGATGGATGTGCCCTCTCTTTCCCTCACCTGCCCTGCACCTCCTATTGGTCGTCTAGCTTTGAGCGCCTACCAGGCATCTTTAATTGGATGGCAAGTGAGCCCTCTGGGAACTAGAGGGACTAACTACCGGATAGCTGCAGGCTCCTGGCACAATGTGGGACTGGGACCTCCAGTTGACTCAAATGCCAGGGTCCCAACCTTGAAGCCAAATCCTGCCCCTTGGCTCTATTTCTCGCTCCACGTCTGCTGCCTGTCCTACTGAGTATTTCCAGTGTATTCTGTTTTTATTTCAGGTTAGAGAATTGGCGCCCTCTCTTAGCCTTTCCACAGAATTCACTTCATCTGAGCTTAACTTTGCATCAGCAATGCAACAACTTTGTGTTTCCCCTGCAGCGTTAATAAAAACTTAAGATAAAGGTGTAAATCCTATTCCATGGAGATATCTATTGTGGCCTGTATAGCACTAACTTGGCTCATTGTGCTCCTTGGAATAGTCTTCAGAGCAATAGTTATAGAGTCATAGATGTCTACAGCGCAGAAAAAGGCCGTTCGGCCCATCGAGTCTGCGCTAGTCACACGAGTACCTTACTATTCTAATCCCATTTTCCAGCACTAAGCTCATAGCCTTATACGCCATGACATCGCAAGTGCACATCCAAATACTTCTTAAATGTTTTGAGAGTATCTGCTTCTACCGCCCTTTCAGGCAATGAGCTCCAGATTCCCACCATCCTCTGGGTGAAAAAATTCTTCCTCACATCCCCTCTAAACCTCCTGCCGCTAACCTTAAATCTATGCCCCCAGGTTACTGATCCCTCCACCAAGGTCAAAAGTTCCTTCCTGTCTACGCTATCTATGCGCGTCATAATTTTATACACCTCAATCATGTCCCCCCTCAATCTCCTCTGCTCCAGGGAAAACAACTCCAGTCTATCCAATCTCTCCTCATAACTAATACTCTCCAGCCCAGGCAACATCCTGGTAAATCTCCTCTGCACTCTCGCTAGTTCAATGATATCCTTCCTATAATGCGGATTCCAGTACTGCACGCAATACTCTAGCTGTGGCCAAACCATTTTATACAAGTGTTTTATACAGTTCCAGCACAACCTCCCTGCTCTTATATTCTATGCCTCGGCTATCTGTTTATCTGGGAAATCGGTTTATGATTTTTCTAAGAATACTATGACATGGTGCAACATGCTCTTTAAATTAATGTAGGAGACCTGTTAACAATTTCTAATCATTACCTTTAATGACAATGATTGTTATTCCCAAATACTCTTTAAAGATGATATGTTATGGACTGCGTTGGTGACAACAGTAGGTGGATTTCGAAATGTGATATTATCCTTCTGCAATAAATTAATGCACACTGACATTGTTTCAAATGAATGTATTAAAATGAGTGTGATATATTATTTAGCGAGAGGATCTGGTCAACACATGATTGGGGATGTTACATGATGATGTTCTTTGTCAGTCACAGAACCATAAATGCTCACACTGGAATATATTGCCAGAAATCCAGAAAGCTTCATTATACAACAAAAAGCTGAGTGCAGTTTCTTGAATAGCTGCTGTCATAACATTGACTTATTTGAGTGCAAAAATGCATTTACAACAATAAACATATATTTACCATTGGTATGTAGCCACTTAAATCGTGCTTGGCTCCTTCTGGATTGAGTAAGATATCTTAGAAGAGTGCTATTTCCTCCAGAGAGGCATGCTCAAGGAGTTGAGTATCAGTAACTTGACAGAATCAATTTGCTTTTGAAGTGAAACATGATCTTATTGGAGAATGATATGACTGAAAAAGCAATACATCATCGAATTCTAAGATGTATGTCTAAGCTATTGGTGCAATTTTATGACATAATGTCGTGCAGCAACAATCTTCATTTTAAATTGTACATTCCTACTGTATAAAAGTCATCTATGATGTGATATACACTAAACATGCAGTATGATGTGATGCCTGAAAATGGATTAACTGATCAATTTCAAATTTAA
Source organism: Carcharodon carcharias (assembly GCF_017639515.1). Taxonomy (NCBI): domain Eukaryota; kingdom Metazoa; phylum Chordata; class Chondrichthyes; order Lamniformes; family Lamnidae; genus Carcharodon; species Carcharodon carcharias. The sequence continues at coordinate 155,960,191 of NC_054477.1, forward strand.
CTGCCTTTATAGAATGCCAATTGCCTAAAAGAAAGTTTACAAGCAACACAAAGTTTGATTTCCACAACATAAATAAAATATTTGTTGGATAATCAATGAGTACAGAAAATATCACATGGTATCTTAGAAAAGTAGAAAAGTGAAAAGCATGTTAGTGTTATAAATTCTTTCATAGGATGTGAGTTGGCATGGGCAGCTCTTGTTGCTCATCCACATTTGCTGTTGAGGTGACAGTGAGCTGACTTCTTGACCTGCTGTATCCATGTGTCTAAGTACACTCACAGTGCTATTAGGAAGGGGGTTCCAGGCTTTTGACTCTTCAACAGTGAAGGAACAATGACATAATTCCAAATCAGGATGATGTGTGGCTTGGAGGGGAACTTGTAGGTGACGGTGTTCCCATGCAGCTGCTGCCCCTGTCCTTCTAGGTGGCAGAGGTCACAGGTTTGAAAGGGGCTGTCAAAGGAGGGTTTGGCAAGTTGCTGCAGTGTACCTGCGGAGAACAGAAATGGTGGATCATTTGAGATTTACAACTTTCCAACTTTAAGATTTTAATAACTGAACCTTCTATAGGATTTTCTTATTCCTGTAGACAATATGAACAGAGTATATCCCTTTGGTTTGCCAAAATTATTGTTAGCCATTACTGAAAGGAAGAGGTTAAATAATGATTATTTAGTGTTGTGAGGTATCTAAAAGACACTCGACACAAAGTCAGCTGTAGGTAGAGACAAGCAGCAATTTTATTCAGTACAGGTGTGCACACAGAGTAAGTGTTCTTTCAGAATGTTCTAAAAGGTGTTTCAAAGTTATACAGTTTCTGTCAGCTATACATACCATTTTTGGGATTTCTCATCCTTAACTCACAGTGCTCTTATCATGTACATGTAATTTGTTAATATCCATAATTACAAATGAGTTTACAATACAAACACAAAATGACATTTTCATTACACCCGCTATTACAGAGGAATTTGTAAAACAATTACTGAATGACCTGACCTTTAGCATAAAAAGATGCCCACGATTTATTCCAAAACATGTATTTTGCTTATCTACCCTGATGTTTCACTATAGTGCCTAGTCATCTGCGTATGTTAGATTGACCCTGAGGTAAAGTATTCAGTTTATTATGGCATAACTCATAGATCATTCATCAACTTATTTTATCCTGACCCAAAGATCACACTCCTTTAGCTTATCATGGACTGACCCATAGGCTAGTCATCAATTTCTTGGCCGATGCATATTCCCTACTATATCCATTCCAGTTTTTTTTTAACTGCAGACATTTTTAAAACCTATACTCACAACTTGGCCAAGCCTGGGTGATCCCATGATACATCCTGATATGCAACTTCATATAGTAACTGCAAACTTGGCCCATGTAGGAGCTTTTGAAATATGTATATACAGAGAAAAAGTGCTGTTGCACTTTTAACATTCACATAGCTATGTTAAAATTATGGCAAATATTGATTAGATTGAGCTTAGAGTGCTTTTCACACTTCATATTGCATAAAAGTTATAGAGGCATTGGAGAAGGTGCAAAAAAGATTTACAATGATGATGCTAGAACCAAGGTTAAAACTATCAGAAAAGATTGACCAGACTAGGTCTCTTTTCTTTCAGAAAGACTGGACTCAGGGATGATCTAATAGTTGCATTTAAAATTATGAAAGGTTTGAAAAGTTAGATGTGGAGGGAGTTCAAAACTAAAGGTCAAAAATATCATGTAGTAACTTCACTAATAAATCCAATAAAGAACTCAGGAGAAATGTAATTATCCAGAGCATGGTTAGAATGTGAAGTTTGCTGCTGTGAGAAGCAGCTGAGGCCAATAGCATTCATGACTTTAAGGGAAAGCTATGTTGAGGGAAAGTGGAATAGAAAGTTTTGCTGAAAAAATGAGGTGAAGTTGGTTGGGGGAGGATCACGGAGAGCATGAACACCAGCACAGACCAGTTCAGTCAAATGGCCTGTTTCTGCGCTGTAATTTCTGTGTAATTTTATGTCATAACTTGAGCACTGGGAGAAACTTTGAAGATAGAAAAGATGGACAAGTTGTTTTAAATCCCATTTGCTGTCAACAGCTCTTGAGTTGGTAGCTTACCATAAATTACAATGTTATTCTAAGGCCCCTTTAACAAAGTCAACTGGCTTGAAGGAAATTAAAGGCACTTTAATAACATTCTGACCTTTCAATAACAGCTCAGTTTTGTTGGACCTGTTCCATTTATTAGCAATTGCTGCCAACCTATGGCTGCTAACTTGCCAACAGTAAATCATTTGACTGGTGAGCATATCAGATGTCTTCAAAATCCATGCTAGATTCTCTGTTGATACTTAAGTCAACACTTCTTTATAAGTTACTAAGTTATTTCATCAATGTCTCCTGAATAGGAATAAATGACAATTTAACCATATTTCCTTGCTAACTACTCTTTCAATGGTGTGAAGTGGCTTTGTCAGAGAACAGCAGTTGCAGTGTGTTACTTACATTCAGTAAGATTTTTGCTGCCTCTGCTTGTCAATCCAAGGGACTGAATTATAATACCCAGCAAATCAATGGAGCCGGCTCTTCCACAAGGACACAGGTCTGTCCCCATTATCAAAGGCTGTCAACAGAAAGCGACACAAAGTCACAAGTGGTAAAATGATGCCCAATTTAATCAAACAGCAGACAAATGGAAAACACTGATGCCCTAGAAAAGAGTTTAGCAAGGGGACTGATAGGTTGGTATAAATCTTATATCAGGCGTGTGTAAAGGATTAGCAGGGACTGATAAGAAATTAATGATCAAAATTTTATTAAAAGAATGTTTGTAAAGCTCTCACTTTTCCATGTCAGGAATGTAGAAATGCATTTTGGAACAACTAGTGTCTCAGTGATCTAAGTTGCAACGTGAAAAGGTAGCCCTGTCTGTGTGAAATAAAAATGAAAAGGACATTTACTTTACAGTAATTTTAATAATTTAACAGTTTAGCTTAAAAATGTAGATTTTTCTTGGCATATATTAAAAACAAACCAAGAACCACAGTCATAAATGTAAATTAAAATGCTGCACCAGTTTCTCAGGTGCTTACATGTATGGCATTTATATCATTGCACTGTTTCTGTAAAGATAGAACATAACCTTAAGAATTTTTTTTCATTCAAATATTCAAAACCCTTCCGATAATCCCTTTCTTTGGCTATGTTTGAATAGTATTTAAAACCTAGCCAGGTAACATTTATCTTTGACGCTGTCCGCCCTGTCAACATGAGTGATTGATTGTGAACGAATGTGGATCTGGGTCAAAAAATACTGACTTGACCTTTGCAGATTAGAGAACATTGGGCCAATGCTATCATTTTACAGGAAGGTTTCTTGCATGTTAGTTAAAAATAAATTAAATTGAATACGCAACAACTATTAAAAAACTTGCTGGAACAATATTACTAACACTTTTACGTTATTTGTCATAAACAGCACTGTGGGTGTACCTACACCACGTGGACTGCAGCAGTTCAAGAAGGCAACTCACCACCACCTTCTCAAGGGCAGTTAGGGATGGGCAACAAATGCTGGCCTAACCAGAGATGCCCACATCCTGTAAATATTTTTTTTTAAAAAGATAGAAAGTAGATGGCAGCCATGTGTAAACATATGATTATTTATTCTCTGGCTAAAAGAGAATGTGATTTTTGGGCAAATGTAAGTAGAGATGTTTTATTGGAAAGCAAAGACAAGAAAAAACAATGGGGCTAATTTTGACTCTGTGTCTTGCTGTAAGTGGGAGATAGTCAATTGGGAACCTGTTTTACACCTCTTCAAAATGTTTATTTCCACAATCGGGAGAGGTCTAAAACCAACTTTGTCTCGTACACTTTCGAGTCAAAATTACCTCCAGTTAATTCACCAACCATTGGATAGAAGTTCCACTTACACACTTCTGGCATGATTTCCCAACCATATATGCTCTACACTTGGCACTTAACAGGCCTGTGTACTGTGGAACAGCAAATAAAATACCAAACTCTAAAGCCATGATAGCAGATTCAAGTCAACAAAAATCATGCTTAAATCATTCCTGACACTACATTTTAAGCATTGTACAAGTCACTGAGATACACGATTCAGGTTGCTGAGATACAAGGCAAACATTCAAGCCTTGGAAGTAATGCAGAGAAAGAACATCAATATTAATCCCTAGATTTAGAGAATTAACTCATCAGGTGAGACTGGTCTATACATCACATAGGCCCCAAAATGGTGCTGGCCGCATTATTGGGAATGGACAAACAAGAGGAATCCGAGACTCAGGCCTGAGGATGGCACTGGTCCTTCTGTGTATGCAAATTAGGAACCTAACTCCTGTTTGAAGCTATTCCTCTCCAAAATTGGTGTGACTTGAGACAGCCAGCTGCCTGTACTTGGGGAAAACACACCTAGGGATCACCTGCAACAAGAAAGATGAGGAAGTTACCTGACTGTTGAGCTAGGAGGAGTAGGAAAGCTAATGCTTTCAATACCATTCCTCATTCTCTTGTGGTCCTTCCCTCCCCCCTCCGATCTCCTCCGCCCTCAACTCCCCACCCCTGACCCTGCAACATCTGTGTGTACATAAGTGAGCAGCAACCAGATCTTCCATTACTCTTCGGAAGGCTCTCTGACCGTACTGGCTTCATCATAATGAGGCCCATGAATGCCTCAAGCCTCATCATTCAGGCGCACGGACAGTATCATGTATCCTCACGTATGCCCAAGAGCGGCCTCAGCTGAACATTTTGACCTTGAGATTTCAATCATGAAATGAGATGGCTGAATAGGAAGTATATAGAAAATAGAATCACTGAAGGAGGTTATTTGGCCTGTCATGCTGCTGCCAGATCTTTTAAATTTGGAATTAAACTGAGGTGTGACAAGTGGATACAGATTCAATCTGATCAATCAAAAATTGAGGAGTGGTTTTCGGAAGCTCTTCACACCAAGTGTTATTGACACATAGAATCACATAGCGAAGGCTGCAAATAGCAATTAGGTAATTAATCAGGGTAATTTGTTTTACTGATGTACACTGCCTGAGGGATAAATATTTGTCAGCACACCGGAGTGAATTTCCTTGCTCTTCTTCAGAATAGTGCCATGGAATCTTTTATGTCTACTTGAGAGGGCAGATGAGACCTCAGTTTAACACCTCACTCAAAAGACAGTGGCCAGAATTTTCCTGTTGGCGATTTGGGGGCGGGACCCGCTTGCCGACGGGAAAATGACGTGGAATGATGTCGGAAGGAACCCCCACGTCATCCAGGTCCCTTTAAATTTGTAGGAAAGAGAGCGGACAGCGAAATCAGCTGTCCACTGGCCAACCTGTCAATGGCCAATTGAGGCCATTGACAGGCTAATTAACATAATTAAAGACCTGCCCGTCCAACCTTAAGGCTGGTGGGCAGGCCAGGAGCCCCAGCGGGCTCCTGATAATACATGAAACCTCATCCACTGGCAGGATAAGGTTTCATGTCCGTTTTTAAAAAGTTTAATAAAGTTTATGTAGTTTTTTATTAACATGTCCCATCTCGTGTGACATTGTCACATGAGGGGGACATGTTAATAATATTTTTATTTTTCTACTTTTTTAACTTTTGTGCACTGTCACTAATCTCCCTGAGACAGCGCTTAGTCTCAGGGAGCAGTGCGCTCTTTCATACTTTGACAGATGGGGATTCCCTCCACCCCCCCCCCCCCCCCCCCCCCCCCCCCCCCCCCCCACCGCCCCCCAGCACAGGGTGTGCATAGCGCTTCCCATTGGGAAGGCTGCCGGGTTGGCCTTAATTGGCCCGCCCATTCAAAATGGCGGCGTGCCCCATTTCAGCAGCGGGGGTCAGCTGTCCACCTGCCGCCTAGCCGATGGGGCCCGCCCGCCCACCAAGGGCAAAATTCTGCCCAGCATCTCCAACAATGCAGCTCTCCCTCAGTAATGTACTGGAGTGTTGTGCCTGGATTTGGTGCCCAAGTTCTGGAATGGGACTTGAATGCATGAGCTTCTTACTCCAAGGCAAGAACAACTGATGTAAATGCTATAATTATAATCAAAATCCACAATATATATCTACTATATATATCTTGATATTTTTTGCATCATTTGTATGCCATTGCAAAAGCCACACTTTCTGCAGGTATTCAACGTGTGTCTCCTGTGCACTTTCATGCTTTTTAATAGTAGGGTTTGTTTGTTTCAATTTTCAGCCAGGAAATAAATGGGGCTGAAATTTCTCCAGTCATGCCTTGGCCTCGAATCAGAATTTTCAAATAAATAGAACCCGCGCAGAAACAGACATGAAATAAATATATCCGGGTAGCTTTCTGTGTCTGGAGACGTGACAGAGGCCTGGCCCACTTTGAGATGGATTCGCAGACTGCTTGTGATTTCGCATCCACGCAAGCATTCAAAGATCTACACTTTGGACTAATTGTTGTGAAGAATTGACCACCATGCAGTAATCTGATCAAGAATTCAGATGAATCCATGCACAGCCTGGAAATTTTATTTGACTATTAAAATGTGATTATAGCCTGAAATCCCTCCTGATTGACTGCTGTTTTTTTCTCCCAAGCATTGCATAGAGTTGAGTTTGTGCAGGGTTTTTAATTTACTTGTGGTGGAAATCATTCTTAATGAGCAGTGTGCAAAATGGAGCTGATGCACAAATTTTTACCTCCAGTTATTTGCAACCCTAATTCAATCACAAAATTTCTCTAATTATAATCGGCATTTGGCGATTGAAATGAAATAAGAGTCTGGATACATTACACAGAAAGGGAAATGATTGTTCATTGCATTTTTATTTCTCCTTGGAATGTGTGCGTTATGTAGAATGCAAGATTTATTGCCCATCCCCAGCTGACCTGAGATTACCATTAACTGTGGGACTCCAAACCTGCTTCAGCTCATCCGATGTGGAAAGCCTCATCCATGCATTTGTTACCTCCAGGCCTGACCGTTCTAATACACTCCTACCTGCCTAAGCTTGAGGTGATCCAAAAATCAGCTGCCTGTGCCTTAATTCACACCAAATCACAATCGTCCATCATCTCAGTTCTTGCTGACCTGCAATTGGCTCCTGGTTAATTAATGGCTCAATTTTAAAATTCTCATCCTTGTTTTCAAATCCCTTCATATCCTCGCTCCCAACTATCTCAATAATCTCCTCCAACCCCGCAACCTTCTGAGATGTCTGCCGTCCTCTAATTCTGACCTCTTCAGCTGTCCCAATTTTCATTGTTCCACAAGGACATCCATGTCTTCAGCTGTCTAGACCCTAAGTGCTGGGATTCCCTCCCTAAACCTCTGTGTTTCTCTACCTCACTTTAAGGCACTCCATAAAACTTTCTTCGTTGATATGCTTTTGGTCATCTGCCCTAATATCTCCTTACGTTGTCCCGTGTTATATATTGTTTTGTAATGCCTCTGTGAATCAATTTGGGATGTATTATCATTTTGTAGGCAAAAATAAGTACTAGTTATTGGAGCTCTTTGAAGAAGTAACATATGGGGCAGAATTTAGCCCTTGATGGGCATGCGGGCCCCACCAGCTCGGCGGTGGGCGGACAGCTGACCCCCACCACCGAAGCGGGCCCCGCCGCCATTTTGAGTGGGCAAGCCAATTAAGGTGCGCCCAGCGGCCTGCCCGACAGGAAGCGCTATGCGTTTCCTGTGCGGGGTGGGGAGGGATTCCCCATCTGTCAAAGTGCGCTCTTCCACACATGCACACGAAAGAGCGCACTGCTCCCTGAGACAAAGTCCAGTCTCAGGGAGCTCAGTGACAGGTAAGAAAAGTCAAAATATAGAAAAATTTAAAAATTATTACCATGTCCCCCTCATGTGACAATGTCACACGAGATGGGACATGTTAATAAAAACGACATAAACTTTATTAGACTTTTTAAAAACGGACATGAAACCTCATCCCACCAGTGGATGAGGTTTCATGTTTTATCAGAAGCCCACTGGGGCTCCTGGCTTGCCCGCCAGCCTTAAGGTTGGACGGGCAGGGTCTTTAATTATCTTAATTATCCTGTCAATGGCCTCAATTGGCCATTGACAGGTTGGCGGGCGGACGGCTGATTTCGCTGTCCGCCCGCCTTCCTGAAAATTTAAATGGACCTGGATGACATCAGGGGTTCGTCCCGAAGTCATCTCGCGTCATTTCCCCATCGGCGAGTGGGCCCTGCCTTCAACTCACCGACGGGAAAATTCAGGCCATGATTTGGTAAAGGGGAACCGGGGGATGTACTGTATTTCGATTGCTAGAAAGCTTTTTGATAAGGTGCCACATCAAAGGTTATTGTGGAAGATAAAAGCTCATGGTGTAGGGGGTAATATATTGGCATGGATAGAAGATTGACTAGCTAACAGGAAACAGAGATTAGGTATAAATGAGCTATTTTCTGGTTGGCAGGATGTAACGAGTGGTGTGCCACAGGGATCAATGCTGGGGCCTCAACTTGTTGCAATTTATATAAATGACTTGGATGAAGGGACTGAAGATATTGCTAAATTTGCTGGTGACTCAAAGATAGGTAGGAAAGTAAGAGGCGAAGAGGACATAAAGAGGCTACAAAGAGATATGGATAGGTTAAGTGAGTGGGAAAAGTTCTGGAAAATGGGGTATAATGTGAGGAAATGTGAAATTGTCCCTTTTGGAAGGAAAAATAAAAAAGAAGCATATTATCTAAATGGTGAGAAATTGCAGAGCTCTGAGAGGCAAATGGGTGCTGCCATTTTGCGTGGGCAGACCAATTAAGGCCCGGTAAACATGACACGCACCCAGGAGCACTGTGAGCTCCCTGTGTGGGCAGGGGGGTAGGCTGAGTCGGAGCCTGCACTCTTTCGCACATGCACAGAAATCTCCCTGAGGCACAGATCATACTTTCACCCACTCACAGTTTGACTTTTAAAAATTTTAATAAAGAAAAAAGAAATTTAAGACACGTCCCCTCGTGTGACAGTGTCACATGAGCTGGGACACGTCAATGAATTTTAATTTTAAAAAATTATTTAATTTATAAACCCTTCACGAAACCTCATCCCGCTCGTTGATAAAGTTTCATGATAAATGCGAAGGCCACCTGGTCTCTTTGTCTGCCCGACAACCTTAAGGTTGGACCGGGCAGCTCAGCTAATGATCTTAATTGGAATCTAAATGGCCTTAATAGGTCTTTGACAGTTTAGCTGTGCGTCTGCCATGCTGAGGATCTGAGTGACGCATGCCCAACGTCATTGCAGTTCATTTTACGCTTTGGCGAGCGGGGCTGGTCTCTGCTCGTCGAACAGAAGGTTCTGGCCCTAGTGCATGAATCACAAAAGGTTATACACAGGTACAGCAAGTAATTAGGACTGCTAATAGAATGTTATTGTTTATTGTGAGGGAAATTGAATACCCTTCAGTAAGATAGGGCATTTGTGAGACCACATCTGGAGTACTGTGTACAGTATTGGTCTCCTTATTTAAGGAAGGATGCAAGGGCATTGTAAGCAGTTCATAAAAGGTTTGCTAGACTAATACCCAGAATGGGTGGGCTGTCTTATGAGGAAAGGTTCAATAGGCTAGGCTTGTATACACTGGAGCCTAGAAGAGTAAGATATGATTTGATTGAAACATTGATACCCTGAGGGATCTTGACATGGTGGATGTGGAGCATATCTTTCTTCTTGTGGGAGAATCTAGAACTAGGGTCGTTGTTTAAAAATAAGGGGTTACCCATTTAAGACAGAGATGAGGAGAATTTTTTTCTCTTGGAGGATTGTGAGTCTTTGGAACTTTCTTCCTCAAAAGACAGTGGAAGCAGAGTTCTTGAATATTTTTAAGACAGAGCTAGATAGATTCTTGATAAGCAAGGGGGTGGGGTAAGCGGGAATGTGGAGTTGAGTTTACAGTCAGATCAGCCATGATCATATTGAATGGTGGGGCAGGCAAGTAGCCTACCCCTGCTCCTAATTTGTATGTTCATATGTTCTATGTTGGAGTCACATATTGATTAGGTAGGGCAGGGCCAGCACATTAGTGAACTAGTTTATAAATCAATTTTCCCTGGTGTCCACCGACAAATAACTAATTTTGTTGACCATAGTTTTGCATAGATAGCGCCCCACTTTTCTTCCCACCTCTTTAAATTAAAAAAAAAATCCTGCCCACTCCAGCTGGGCTGCTTATGCCAACTATGTTATGGCATGGGCAGTGTATTATCGGGGTCAAATGGCCTGTTAACAAGCAAGTGGGCTATGGTGGGTGGGCTGCCGATTTCAGTGCCGGGCCCACCGACTGTGTTATGGGGGTGAGCTCAGCAGTGGGCAAGAAGGTGGTGGAGTGGCGCCCAGCCTATTTTACGCCCGATTACATGCCCGGCAGGGGCACATCAAATCTAGCCCAGTACTTTTGTTTTAAATGCATTTCAAGGTTTGCCATTGTTATTATATGGTTCATTGGTTCTGTTGTGTATACTGGGTGAGTAGGCATGGAGGACGTGGGCCGTTGGGGGGGGAGGGCATGGCGCATGGTGAGGGCGCAAAAAGGGCTTAGGGGGAGCCATGGGTAAGGCCTTTTAAGCTACATTTTCAAAACGTTCCTGAACGGGACTGGCCAAGTCAGGAGTGCAGGCTGCGGGCTCACTAGTCACACCCCTATCCTGTGCTGGCCAAAAAAACCGGGAAAGGGGGTAGGATCCTGGAACCAAGTCTCGTCCATCGTTTACAAAGGACTGCGGGATCAGCCCGACTCTGTGAGCCCATTAACTCTCTTTCCCTCTCTCCGCAGACCCTGCCGGACCAGCTGAGAATTCCCAGCGTTTTCTGTTTTTCTTTCAGACCTCTAAAACCCGTGGTGTTCAACATCCGTTTGTGTGGTTGCAGGACATCTCTCCCTTTGCAACTCACCCCTTGTGGCTGGATGGTTATGGTCCTGCAGCCCCTGTGCCAAATAATTCTTGTAATGACTTAAATACTGTGTCTGCTTTCAAAAAAAAAAGTGTTTGGAAGGGGCAGAAATAGAGCTTTTGTGCAATTTTGTCCGAAAATGACACCCTGTTGAAAGTAAGGCCAGCTGTTATGTGTAGATCCTAAAATGCATGTGGTTGTACATCACATTTGGTGCAGAAAACCTGGCAGCAAGGAACATTTCAAGGTTCAACCAAAATTAGGGAGAGGTTAAAAGAGAAATTGAGTCCTTTTTGTCTCTCGTCTTTTACCTTCTCTTTTGTTTTATGTGAGGAACAGGCTATTTTCCATTCAGAAAAGATGTGAAACTGTTTTGGCTCAATGCAGAGTGGTACAGCAGTGAAAGCCTGTGTCTTGTGTTTCCAGACCGCGGTGGGTAGGTTCGCTTGCAAGACAGAAAATTACCTGCCCAGTTTGCGTGCAGTTCTGGTCACCACATTATAGGAAGGATGTGACTGCACTGGAGAGGGTGCAGAGGAGATTCACCAAGATGCTGCCTGGGCTGGAGGGACTGAGCTATGAGGAAATGTTGGATAGGCTGGGATTGTTTTCCTTGGAGCAATGAAGGTTGAGAGGGGACCTGATGGAGGTGTATACAACTATGAGGGGCATAGGTAGAGTGGATTGGAAGGCACTTATTAGTAAAGGAGCCAATAATCAGGGGACATAGATTTACGGTGAGAGGTGGAAGGCTAAGAGGGGAGTTGAGGAGAATTTATTTCACCCAAAGGGTGGTGGGAGTCAGGAACTCACTGCCTGAAAGGGCAGTTGATTCAGAAACTCTCGTAACATTTAAAAAGTATTTAGATATTCACTTGTGTTGCCATAGCCTCCAGGGCTATGGGCCAAGCGCTGGAAAGCGGGGTTAGTGTAGTCAGACCTTCATTGATCAACATGGACATGATGGGCTGAATGGCCTCCTTCTGTGCAGTAGACATCTATGAGAATTTGTTTTATTGTACCAACAAGGTGATGAGTATCATAATACTAAATGACTCTAAGGGAAAGAGAATGTTTACAAGTAAATGTTGGCTGAAAACATCAAAGGAGGAATGAGAGATAATTATTTTCATATTTTAATGCTTGGGGCTTACAGAAAGTTTGCAGAATTTGAAACGTGGGCGTGACAACGATATCAAGCACCTGGTGCAAACTGGATAGAGATTGCAAGGTTTAAATACAGAGATCTCGTGTCCATAATAGGTTCATGCAGAACACAACAAATCAGGAGCAATATGGGTGAGTGATACAAGTGCCTTGGCTGATGCAGAACAACATTAGATTGAGGTCAAGGACAACAGAGGGAAAAGGGGAACTATAGGTATTTAGTACAGTTCTCCTGGCGAGAAAGGAGGACAGACAGGGAAGTATTTTCTAAAACAAAAACAGAATTACCTGGAAAAACTCAGCAGGTCTGGCAGCATCGGCGGAGAAGAAAAGACTTGACGTTTCGAGTCCTCATGACCCTTCGACAGAACTCAGTTCTGTCGAAGGGTCATGAGGACTTGAAACGTCAACTCTTTTCTTCTCCACCGATGCTGCCAGACCTGCTGAGTTTTTCCAGGTAATTCTGTTTTTGTTTTGGTTTTCCAGCATCCACAGTTTTTTTGTTTTTATCTCAGGGAAGTATTTTCTGTTTGATCTTGAATGTCTGTTAAGAGGCCAGATTGTTAATCATCGCAGACCTCAATATCCAAATTTTGACTAGAAAGCAGAAAAACTCATGTTCACAGTTTTGTTGCAATGCTTGTCAAACATCCAGCTGAATCTAATCTTTTGTAATGATCATTATGGTACGTAAGGTAGCAGTAGGAGGTCATCTAGTTTTCTGTGATCATAATGGGGTTTAATTTGCTCTAATAGCGCTTTGTTTGCCATATTTGCCTAGATTTCCATTCTAATGTACCATTCTAATTCAATCTCTAACCCATGTATTTTAAACATGGTTAATGATCATTTTAATTTTTTTCTGTGTTCTACTTTGACACAAACTTGCTTAATGTAGCATTACCATCAGGCATTAAACCATGATGCCTCTGTTCCCTGCACGTTGTGCAAAATCCTGAATGTTCCATGTAGGCTGTGCACAAGTCAACCTTTTTAAGTTACTGCATGTGTGCAGTCACACAAAATAATTTAAAGAGGCCTCACACTTAAATAAATCACCTGCACACTCCAAAAAAAAATACAGGGGGACGTTACATGAACTAAAATGTTCACAATGACTCAAAATAATAGATTTGGAAATGTAGACTTCAATGGGGCTGTGAAATTTGCAAGGGTTCTAAGAGGAAGGATATTTGGAACACAGTGGGCAGCCTTTTCAGGTCGGTGATCGGGGGAGGGGCCCACACGCTGACGCGTAAAATGACGCAGGATGATGTCAGGCGTGTCTCCCGACATCACCCCGCGTCATTTAGATTTTAAGTTCGGCTGGTGCCCAGCTGAGTAGGCTGCACGCCCATCGACCTGTCAACGGCCTATTAAGGCCATTAAAAAAGTAATTGAAATGATTAATGGACCTGCCCGTCCAACATTAAGGTTGTCGGGCAGGCGAAGAGCCCAGGCGGCCTTCCGATAAAGCTTGAAACCCTCATCCACGGGCGGGATGAGGGATTTAACATTTTCGGAATATTTTTAAATAAAAGCAATGGACATGTCCCAGCTCGTGTGACAGTGTCACATGAGGAGTCATGTCAGGAAAATTTTCTCTAACCTTTTAAAAAATTTTTATTACTTCAACCGATCTCCTTGAGGTGGCACTTTGTCTCAGGGAGCTCTGTGCACTCTTTTCACACATGCGTGAAAAGAGTGCACTCCTGGCTCAGGGAATCCCACTGCCTGCACAGGGAGTGCTCAGCGCTTCCGAGCAGATGCCACGCTGGGCAGACCTTAATTGGCCCACCCACGTAAAATAGCAGCGCACCGCCCATCGGGAACCCGCTCGCCTGTGCCCGCTCCCGCACAACCACCCCCCCACCCCTGCCCCCCACCTCGACAGGAGGAAAATGCTGTCCAATGTTTGAATGGACTTATAGAAAAATACAAAACATCAGGGAGATTTCATAGAATTCATGATGGCCATGCTCAAATGAATTAAGAACACGGCTTGTATTTATGTAGTGTTGTTAATGTAATAAATTGTCCTGGCATGTTTCAAAGGAGTGTTTTTAACACTGAACCACATAAGGCGATATTAGCGCACACCGCCAAAAGCTTGGGCAAAGAGGTAGGTTTTAAGGAGGTGAGAGGCAGTCAAATCTAACATGGTTATGCAGATATGTGGAAGGCAGGTCTGAGGATAAGCAGAAAGCTTTCATTTAGAAATACAAGGCATATTGCATGCAAAAAGATCAGGTGAATGACAACCAAATCAAAGAAAGAAGTGAGGGGAGTCCAGAGAACATCGAATTTAAGATTGTTGAGCGTATCTGGCATATTAATACAGGCATTTTTAAGTAGTTACACAACAAACAAAAAAAAGTAAGGTAATGATCCTAAAAAAACAGTGGGAAACTGGCATTCAGGTAAATGGAATTCTAATAATTATAAAGAAAAGCAACTCACATATCTGCCTTTGAGAAATTTACCAAACCTGACATTAGATTTTTAAGAAGGGCAGAGGAATAAATTACATGCGAGCATGGATGGATATACCTAGTTATAAAAATGCTGGGCTTGGTGTAAAAATAAACAACATTGAGGGAATTGTGCAAGTGAAAAGTGATGGGGGCTGAAGCTAGTGAAGCATTTTCTAGCTGTTCTAAATTTTGTTGAGGTTGCTGAATTGGAAAGTGGCTAACGGAATGTAATAGCTATATTTAATACAGGTTGATTACTCAAAAAGAAGTACCTGAAGCATGGTCTCTGTGACTGCTGACAATATCAAGCTCAGAAAGACTTTCAGTTAACTGAGTCAAGAGGCGTCAATTACAATTCAATGTAGGTTAATGTCGAGAATTAGTGAGAGAACAAGAGCGTTAAATAAGTGGGTTGATTTTCTGTGGGAGTTCTTTTGATCGTTATAACTTTGGCGGAAGATCTGTGGAAGTTCTAGAGAAATTGTGCCATTTCTCCAGGGGTTTTCCCAGCTTATTCATAGGATAACAATCCCCTTCTCCCTCAAACGCTTGTCTACTTTTCCCCTTAAATATATCATATTATTCCCTTCAACCGCTGCCTGTGGTAGCGAGTTCCACATTTTCACCACTCTGAGCGCAGAAGTCTCTTCTGAATTCCCTATTGGATTTCTTGGTGACTATCATATATTGACGTCCTCTGGTTATCTTCTTCCCCACAAAAGGAAACGTTTTCTCTGTATCCACTCTCTTAAAACCTTTCATAATTTTATTAGGCTATCCCTCAGCTTTCTTTTTTCAAGAGAAAACCCTGTCAAGCCTCTCCTGATATGCATGCCCATACATTTCTTATAATCCTTATAAATCTATTCCCCAAATTTATGAAGAATGGCAATGGAAATTTAACCCTTATGTGTTAAATCCAATATTGACACAAAGTACTGATCAGGCAGGGGATCCTAGTGTAATAGTAATAAATTCAGGAACGCTCAGCACAATACCTAACTGCATTTCTTTTTAAGGCAAACAAGTTCTTGGCTGTATTATGAAAGGAGAGCGAGCTTATCAAAAGAAGTAGGTTACCATGGAAGACCTTTCGAAGTAAAAAAGTATAAGTAAATTCAGGAGACATTTTTTTCTTGGGGAGAATGGATGAGGGATCTCTAGAAGTTTGTTGGCCTAATCTCTCCTTGTTCCTGAAAAAATAATGTTGTGCTGCCTGTTCGCTGTTCTTCCCAATGTACTAACATATAAAGGGTTCAGATAAATTCTATTAATCTGAAACTTGCAGACATTATAGACTTTGTATAGGACATTGCTGAGATAAGGGAGATAAATTGTGCATGCTAGTGACCCAACATTCATAGCCTTCTGGTTTGTTTTTCCCATAATGTAACATGGAGATAAAATGGTTTCTTATATAAGTTTTGTCATAATCGATTGTTCCTTTTATGTTCAGCCAATTATCTCACAATAGCTCTCCCTTGTTGCTAAGGTGATAATGTAGCAATAGTTAATTGTCTGCCGTAAAGCCACAACTGTTATAGGTACTATTCTCTCTGAATTGATTATTATGACGTACAATGGTGACAAAATAATAGCCCATATAGCATTTGTGATTCTGCATTTTTAACAGTCCAAATGTCACCTTCATGACCCATTTTGGAAAGGGCAAAATAGCAAAGAATTATGATTAGCCTAAATAATTTTTCCATTTTGATTTTAACAAATGCTTAAACAGCTAGGAAAGGTGACCTAACTCAGTGGAGGTTTGACCTGGAGGTGTTACTGAACTTGGATTTGAACAAGAATGCACAGAATTCAAATCAGGCTGAAACTTCTTGGTCAGTGATCATAGTAGGCATAAATTGTGCTCTGCTAGTGCTTGGTGAATTTTTGTGGGGGCAAGTAATTATTAATGCTAATTCATTTTCTGTGAATCACTGAAAGCTGTTGAACATCACAGCAAAAGAAACAGTTACCAATTAGGCAAAGAATTAGTTAATAGGGAAGCCAGGGTAGATAAATGAAGTTGCAACTCTGTATTTGATGAATGTGGTGTTAGTCACAGATAATTAAGGCCCTGTTCATGCCGTTTTTAAACTGCATTTGCACATGTAGCAATTGATAGTGATATAATTCAGGTATCTAGGTGTAGTTCTGTGAGCTTTCAACATTGGCCTTGCTTTGCATACATGTGATCATAGACCTAGTGCCTAAGAAGCACTTTGATCAGTAGAAGATTATGAGCAGAGTGCCCAATTATAGCTAGTAATATGACTCAGTTTCTTCAGTATTGAATTTTCATGTTTATACTCCGAGCAGGTCAAACAACACTGGAATATCTGTGCAGTCTCGTACATGCAAAACTACTGCAAAGTTACCTACACAGAGTTGTATTTTGGTTTACAGACCCTCTCAGATGTGGGGTCAAAGGTCCATGCATGGCTGTGAAAATGTCATTGCTGGAGAGGGTCAATGGTGAAAATGCTGAATTTTGAGCCTATGTAACACAGACAATATCAGAATACCGGCTTGCTCACATCTCTGTCCTTGGCCACCTGCAATGTCCAGTGAAGCTCAACGCAAGCTTGAGGGACAGCAGCTCATCTTCCAGTTAGGCATTTGACAGCCCTCTGGACTCAACATTGAGTTCAATAACTGCAGACCATGCATTCTGTCCTAAATTTTAATCAGTTTTTTCTTTTGCCAAGGGCCAACCTGTATCATGTTTTCATGTTTTTGCATTCAGGCAGAACTGTTCATTGTTCTGCCATTAATACCTACTCTGGACCTTCTTATTTCTTTACTACAACCATTCCCACTCCCTTTGCCTTTTGTTCCATGACATCTTATTTAATATTTCCCACCCCCTACCCTATCCCAGACCTCTCTTTGCTCTTACTCCCTTACCCTGTTACAACAGTATAAAACCCCTCACATTTCTACATCCCTTCAGTTCCGAAGCAGCATTATATTCCATTCAAAACATGAACTCTGTTTCTCTCTCCAAAGATGCTGCCAGATCTGCTGAGTTTTTCCAGCACTTTCTGTTTTTTATTTCAGAATAGTGGATTGAATGCCAAGTGTTGCTTGCAATCAAGTAGCCATATTCCCCAGCGAGGCAGATCAACAACAACTTCTAGTAAAGTGTTTTAATCATATAATCGATGGAGAAAGGAATGGAGAGGTACGGGGACAGGATGGAAGGGGTAATTGGTGTGGCAGGATGCTCATTTATAGTAGAAACGCCAACATAGTTTAGTTAGACCAAGTAACCTGGTATGGATTTTAGTTATGAAAAGACACATTGAGCTTATACCTGTTCGATAATGAGTTAGTAAGCATTTGTACCAAAGTCAACCTTTATGAAATCATTATGTGCAGAGTGTCCTTGTCATAACTGGTGATTACCATGCCAGGTGACATGTATATCAATGGTGGCCCGTGTAATTTATTGAAAGGTACTAGCATTGAAACTGATGGACATGACTGTTAATATGGGGGAAAACAGGGATTGCTCAGCTGACAAGATGCTCAATAAGCTGCTGCCACAGAGCTTGGGCAGCAAACTGGTGGTGATACCCATCTCACTCTTTACCATCCTCCTCAACATCTGGTTACAGTTCCTCATCCCATGGTGGCTCCAGGTGTTGCCCCCCCCCCCCCCCACCCCCCCACCACACCTCCACTACCCCTCCTTGCAAAGCAAAGTATGCAAACCATTATGATACAGGACGCTCCCTTGAGTTACATTGCAAGTAAGCCATCCAACCTGGTCCAGGCAGCACAGTTAATGTTCCAGAACTCTAATGGTGATATTGAGGAGGTCTATAATTGACTCATGAATTTGGTTGTAGCACAGTTGGGCCAGTAGATCAGGTTTCTGAGATGAATCATTCACCTAGTATACCAGGGATAGGAAAATGGATATAATCTTGCATGATGCACTGTTGGCGATCGCATGTTAATTGCAGATTAATGCAATAGAAATCCTTGCCAT
Organism: Carcharodon carcharias; assembly: GCF_017639515.1. Lineage (NCBI taxonomy): Eukaryota > Metazoa > Chordata > Chondrichthyes > Lamniformes > Lamnidae > Carcharodon > Carcharodon carcharias. The sequence goes on from NC_054477.1 coordinate 155,978,749, forward strand.
TCATGAAAACAGCCAGCTCATTTGCAGCCCGTGTGATTATGTGTTTGATGCAACCAGTTGTCCATGGGAAATGTGATTAAATTGATTTTCAAACATGCCATCAACCATTGGCTTAACACAAGCAAAACTGCAGACTGAGTGACTGACTGCTGGGGTCTTATATTGCAGCCTTAATGGAGCCATAGAAGATGGATAAAAGCAAAATACTGTGGAGGATGGAAATCTGAAACAAAAACAAAAATACCTGGAAAAACCCAGCAGATCTTTCAGCATCTGCGGAGAGGGATACAGTTGACATTTCGAGTCGGTATGACTCTTCATCAGAATCAATCAATTGCATAGAAGATGGAGTTGAGGTCCTTAGTAATCTTGACTGAAGTAGACAATGTAGTGCCAGCTGAGAAATGGATTGCAGGAAGTGATGGATCTAAATGAGGCTGTGTGGAGAGGAATAGACTCCCTACATAGCTCATCTGGGCTATGCAGATCATGTATGTGATGTTGGTCCTATATGGCAGATTGGAAGAGCCAGGATGTTGGAGCTGCTTTCCTCCTCTATGCTGTCCCTTTAGCTGTGGCATTATTTGAATCAACCAGTTGCCACTCCTGCTTCTCTTCCTCGAAAAAAAGACTCGCATTTATATAAAGGACCTTTCACATCCTTGGGATGTCCCAAAGCATCCTTTAGCCGACAAAGTACTGCTGAAGCGTGGTTACAGTTGTAATGTAGGAAATGTGTTAGTCATTTTATGCACAGCAAGATCCAACAAACAGCAATGAGTTAATCTGTTTTTTTTTATATTTACAGCGGTTGATGGGTAAATACTCATCCCAGGATACAAGGGAGAATTCCTCTGGTCTTTTTTGCTATTGTGCTATGGGATCATTTGCGTCCAGCTGAGATGCCAGAAGAGGCCTCGGATTAATTTTATACTTGGAAGGATGCCAACTCTGATCTAATCCACCTGCCAGAAAACTGCCAAACTCAGGGACACTGCTGATTTTACACTCTGTCCGATTTTGCATTCCACTGAAGTCAATGGGATCATTCTGGTGCAGTGCAAAGTAGGGTTCCATCCAATCCCACAGGTTAGCCCCATAATGGACTGAGCAGTACAAGTAGGAGGTTTGTCAAACATTTGCAGCAACTTAACACAGAGCAGATGAATACTGCTGGGCCAGCTTTCTTGTTATTGTGTATTTTGTCCTTTTAAACAGCAGAGTCCACAGGCATCAGTTGTAACCATACATAATCAGTCTTTAATGAGACATTACACCATATGATCCCAGTATGTGTACATGGGAATTTAATAAGCTCATATTATACAATTCAGCATGCGTACTCAGATACTCTTAACATACTTACAACTCTAACACCAATTCTAACTTTGACATGTATAGTCCATGTATACTGCCATTAAATCACAGGACATCACAGATACATAAAAGTGATACTAGATTAACAATGTGGAGACAGCAATATGCACCCTTCACAATCTCTCCTGATCATCCTGTTGCCATTGTTATATGCCCACCTCATTTATCACTTTAAACACCAATGACCAGCTCAACATCACCCAGGCCATTAACTTCCATTTACTCCATCAGTTCCTTGATCTAAACCTTGCCTCAAGCTCATTTACACAATACATTCCATGTTCAACAAAAGGGTTATTTAATTCATCATGCACTGACTCCACAAAGAGCCCAGGACATTAAGGTACGCAGGTAGCGTGAGCCCTCATTCTCACAAATGTCACTGATGTACGGATAGTACTGTGTCATGGCTTTGAGACTGGTTAAGGTGATAACACTGAGTGCCAAAAAAATTGCATCTAGGCTCCACTTGGATCGCAGGGCACTAATTTAAGTATTGAAGTCATTGGGGTTGGGTATCTATCAAAACTCGCTTTCAGAGCCACGTAGCTTTCTCAACAACCGTGAGTGGCTCCAACCTTCTCCATGAGGATTCCAAACAAAATTCCACTTTTCAGCTGGAATTAAATGTCCTTCCCTGAGGTGAGTTTGGTGGCGACAGACATATAATTATGTGGGAGGGTGGCAGGTGGACTCCGCCACCTTCCAATTATCTCCATGGCAGCAAGCTCCATGGTCGGCCTTCCTCCTTCTGCCAATTGAGGCCCTTAAGTCCCACCCCCTCTGGTATTATCCCGGCGGTGGGGGGGAGGTGGCTGGGGGAGGGGAGGGTGGGGGATGAGGATGGGGGTGGGGCACAGGCAGGAAACTCACCGTGCAGGAAGCTTGAAAAGCAAAACCCTGTTGGGATTGCTTGCAGGCTTCTGAGGGTTTCCCTCCTTCAAAGGTACTCAATGGCCAGAAATGTTCCCTCGTTGGGCGGGCTCGGCGGGTGCGGGTTGGGGGGTGGTCAGAAAGCAGACCACCGCCCACGATCAGCTCCGCTCTGCGATTTCACGCGAGGGGGCCAATTAAGGCCGCCCTGCGTGGATTGCGAGCGGCAGCGCTGAGTGCTACCTGTGCAGGTGGAGGGAGGAGGGAGAGCGGGTCTGGCGCACAGTTCGCACATGCCTGAGAAAGAGCTCTTCAATCTCCCTGAGATACGGAGCTTCCTCAGGGAGAACGAAGCACTGTTTAAAAAAATTAATAAAGAGAGTAAAAATGATTTTTTAAAATGTCCCCTCATGTGACTCCGTCACATGAGCTGGGACATGTTTTCAATTCAAAAATAAAGTTTTCAGCTAAGGTTTATTAGCTTTAGGAAACCTTATCTCGCTCGTGGATGAGGTTTCCTAAAAAATGTAACGGCCACTTGGTCTTTTCACCTATCTTCCAGCCGTAAGGTTGGACAGACAGCATTAATTTGGTTTTAAAACGAAAACAAAAATCCCTGGAAAAACTCAGCAGGTCTGGCAGCATCTGCAGAGAGGAACTCAGTTAACATTTTGAGTCCGAATGACCCTTCAACAGAACTAAGTAAAAATAGAAAAGAGGTGAAATATAAGCTGGTTTAAGTTGGGGGGGGGGGGACAAGTAGAGCTGGATAAAGGGCCAGTGATAGATGGAGATTGCCAAAAGATGTCACAGACAAAAGGAGAGGTGTCTTTGTCCTTTTGTCTGTGACATCTTTTGGTTATCTCTACCTATCACTGGCCCTTTATCCAGCTCTACTTGTCCCAACCCTTAAACCAGCTTATATTTCACCTCTTTTCTATTTTTACTTAGTTCTGTTGAAGGGTCATTCTGACTCAAAACGTTAACTATGTTCCTCTCTGCCAGACCTGCTGAGTTTTTCCAGCTATTTTTGTTTTTGTTTTGGATTTCCAGCATCCGCAGTTTTTTTGCTTTTATCTTAATTTGATTTTAGTTAGATTGTTAAAGGCCTTAATGGGCCCTTCAATCATCGGCGGGGGCACAGCTGACTCCAGCCCGCACCCGCCGAGCGAAATATCGCTCGGGCGCGTGATGATGTCGGGACGCACGCCCACACGCTTAACGTAAAATTCTGGCCAACGTCTGAAAAGAAGCTGGCATTGGGAAGGGGAGGGCGGCATGGCCCCCCTGAGATCCACCTCCTGCCTTCGCTGCCAACACCACCCCCCCACCCCCACCCCACCCACCTCTCCCCACTGGCCCGTGACCCCTCTCCCGAAATCAATCCCTCGCCTGCGGCTTTGGCCCATCCACGATCGGCTGGGTTCGGCAGCAGCCACTGCCTTGCTGGTGGCCAATCGAGCTGCTGGCCTCCGATTGACTGGCAGCTCTTGGCAGGTATGACTCCTGAACCCAGTCTCCTTAATGTCAGGGGAAGGCCCACCGTTGGCCTGTCAAGTGCCTGAGCGGAACAAGCTGTGGCGGGCCTACCAGAAAAAAAGCCAGCACAGGATTCATGCTGGCTCTCCAGTCAGCAGCTGACACCCCTCTCTCCTCCACAAGAGCCTGGCCCAAGTTTCTGATCCACTCGAGATGACAGACATCCCGCTGCTTCCTGAGATCTCTGCTCACTGCCCAGCTCCGATGAAAGATCAGTGACTCGAAACATTGGCCTGAATCTTATGCTCATCAGAGGTCTGCTCTGGAGCTGCCTCAGGGAGCTGCAGTCATTTAGAAACAAAATGAGCCCAATAAACTGCTGCAAACTGTGACGCGGCTGCAAATTCAAGCAACTGACAGTGGACCACATAGCAGGTCACCCCTCAAACATTTCCCTTTACCTTGTTTAACCCCAGACATTTTATCCCGCCCTGGATGTAGTTCGCAGTGAAAACCTGAAGGCCTCCTGGTCAATTGGCCCACCCGTCAACCGTAAAGGTGGACGCTCCACGTAAGATTGCTGACAAGTGGCTCCTTAATGGGCTCAATGGTCCGCTCAACTGTTGACGGGGCATGCTTGCGGCTCCCGCACACGCACGATCAAGGTAAAACTCTGACCATTTACCCTGTTCCTCTCCCCGAAGATGCTGCCTGAGCTGCTGAGTATTCCCAGCATTTTCGGTCTTTGTGGTAACCCTGCCTGACGTGGATTCTCTTATGCACAGCTAACTGCCTGCTCCCAGTACACTTTCTTCATGTTCCTTTTGATAACTGGGTAAATTGGCCTCAAACATAAAACCTATTCCAGCTTTAATCACTCCACTGAGGGGATAGTGGGGATGGAAACTAACATGTTCATTTCCCGTTCGACTCCAGCATATTGAAGGCAAGGGCAGAACATAAAAGAAAAGGCTGAAAACTTTAATTGGATAGAGATCCCCTCTCCTAAAAGCGAACTCCACATGATTATTGCTATTAGTCGATATTTTGTTAAATGTAATCCCTTTCTGAATGTGCACAGCGCTGCTTTCCAAAGCTAACTCATGTTTTTAGAACAGAACTGAATCATGGATTCGTGTTTGCCGGTCAGCCAATCAAACAGCACACTTTTAATGCTCAGTCAACATCATGAGCAATCGCTGACAGTGGAATGCACACCCATAAGTAAAACTTTCATAGCCTTAATGGTTGCACAAGGTCTTCTTTAACGGGGCTTAGCCCTGCTGCCCATGGTTACCATTGGGATATCTTCTCCATGTTGCCGTTTGCTGAATGGCTGCATTAAGCTACTATGTTTCATTCAGCCAACAACGAGGTGATAAATAATACATTGACATTTGCAATATTTATTTGTCATCCATTGAATTTCATTTTATTGATGTGGGCCAGTCTGCAATTTAAAAGATTTACTTGGGTAACCTGGTTTAGGAGCCTGAAAGAATAAGTTAGGAGAAAATCTTGAACTCTTGTATCCCCAGTTTTATCTGTTTCACTGCAAGTTTTAAACTTTTGGTGAGGAGGGGTCATACTGTGTGACATTAACCAGGCTATTATAATGAAACCATTAGCCTAGTGTAAACAAAAACATTAAACACCTCCCTTAATATGGCAGACGAAGGAACTTTGTGTTGAGGAAGTGAAGGATTTCACAGAATCACAGAGTTGTTACGGTGTATAAAGTGGCCATTCAGCCCATCATATCTGCACTGGCTCTCTGAGCATTTTAGTTTAGCACCAATCTCCTGCCTTTTCTCCATAACCCTGAACATTGTTTCTATTTAAATAATCATTCAATGCCCTCTTGAATGCCTCAGCTGGACCTGCCTCTACCAGCAAACATGAATCCGTGATTCAGTTCTGCTCTAAAAACATGAGTTAGCTTTGGCAGTGCATTCCAGACCCGAACCACTCGCTGTGTGAAAAAGCTTTCTCTCACCTCACATTTACTTCTTTTGGAAAACATTTCAAAACTGTGCTCTTTGGTTCTCAATCTGTTTACGAACGGGAACTATCTACTTCTCCCTATCTACTCTGACCAGCCCCCTTTGAAAACTTCTATCAAGCCTTCTCTTAGCCTTCTCCTCTCTGAGGAAAACAGTCCCAACTTCTCCAATCTTTCCCCATAACTGAAGTGTCTCATCCCTGGAACCATTCTCATAAACCTCTTCTGCATTTTCTCCAATGCATTCAGATCTTTCATATAATGTGGTGCCCAGAACTGTACACAATACTCCAGCTGAGGTCTAACCAGTGTCTTATATAAGTTCACCATAACCTCCCTGCTCTTGTACTCTATGCCCCTATTAATGAAGCCTAGAATACTGTATTCTTTAGAAACAGCTCTCTCTACCTGTCCTGCCATCCTTAATGGTTTATGTACATATACACCCAGGCCTCTCTGCTCCTGTACACCCTTTAGAATAATATTTATTTTATACTGTCTCTCCATGTTCTTTGTACCAAACTGTATCACCTCACACTTCTCCGCATTGAACTTCATCTGCCAGCTATCTGCGCACTCGACCAATGTGTCAATGTCCTTTTGAAGTTCTACAGTCTCCTCCTTGCAGTTTACAATTCTCCCAAGTTTTGTTTCATCTGCAAACTTTGAAATTGTTCTCTGCACTTCAAGACCTAGACCATCAGAAAAAGCAAGGGCTCCAATACTGACCCCGGGGAACTCCACTACAAACCTTCCTCCAGCCCGAAAAATACCCTTTAACCATTACCCTCTGTTCCCGATCCCTCAGCCAATTTTGTATCTACGTTGCTACTGTCCCTTTTATTCCATGACCTATAACTTTCTTCACAAGTCTGTTGTGTGACACTGAATCGAACGCCTTTTGGAAGTCAATATACACCACATCAACAGCCTTGTGCTCATCAACCATCTCTGTTACCTCTTTGAAAAACTCCAACAAGATAGTTAGACATGATTTTCCTTTAAGAAATCCATGCTGACTTGTCCAAATCAATCCACATTTTTCCATGTGACTATTAATTCAATCCCAAATAATTGTTTCTAGAAGTTTCCTCACCACCACAGTTAAACTGACTGGTCTATAATTGCAGGGCAGATCTTTACAACCCTTTTTGAACAAGAGCATAATGTTTGCCATTCTCCAGTCCTCTGACACCTCCGCCAAATCCTGGGAACATTGGAAGATTAGTGACAGTGCCTCTGCAATTTCCTCTCTCACTTCCTTCAATGCTCTTGGATGCATCTCATCCAGTCCCGGTGCCTTATTAACTTTAAGTACCGACAGCTTATCCAATACCTCCTCATTATCAATTTTAAACCCTTCTAGTGACTGGGTTTCCTCCTCTGTCACCTTGGCCTGGGCAGCATCTGCCTCCTAGGTAAAGACAGATGCAAAGTATTCATTTTAAACCTCAGACATGCCCCTTGCCTCTCTATGTAAATCCCCTTTTTGGCCCCTAATACTCCTCCATTTACCACCCTTTTACTATTGACGTGATTATAGAATACTTTGGGGTTTCCTTTTATGTTAGCTGCCAATCTTTTTTCATAATCCCTCTTTGCTTCTCACATTTGATTTTTCACATCCCTGGATGGAGGAGTTGAGATCTGAGGCAGATCAGCCATGATCTTATTGCATGGCGGGGCAAGCTTGAGGGGCTGAATGGCCTACTCCTGCTTCTATTTATTATGCCTTATGTTCTGAGCCTTCTGTATTCAGCTTGATTCTCAATTGTATTTGCTACGTGACACCTGTCATAAGCACACTTTTTTCTTCTTTAGCTTAATTTCTATCTCCTTTGCCACACAGGGAACTCTGGATTTGTTTGTCCTACCCTTCCCTTTTGAGGGAATATACCTTGACTGTGCCCAAACCACTCCTCTTTGAAGGTAGTCCATTGTTCAGCTATTGCTTTTCCCACCAACCTTTGGTTCCAGTCTATCTGGCCCATCTCCGTTCTTGCCCCATTGAAGTCTGCTCTCTGCCAGTTGATTATTCTTATTCTGGATTGACCAATGCCACCCTCATCCTAAACCTTATGATACAATGATCACTGTCCCCTAAATGATCCCCTACTGTCACTTGATCTAATTGACCCACCTCATTCCCAAGAACCAGGTCCAGCAGTGCCTCCTTTCCTGTTGGACTGTACACATACTGCTGTAGGAAATTCTCCTGAACACCATCTAGGAATGCTTGTCCCTCATTGTACCTAACACTATCACTATCCCAGTCTATATATGGGTAATTAAAGTCCCCCATTATAACTACTCTATGATGTTTACACCTCTTTAATTTCCTTGCAGATTTGCTCCTCTACATCCTTTCCACTAGCTGGTGGTCTATATATTACACCGAGCAATGTAATTACACCCTTCTTATTCCTTAGCTCTAATCAAATCGATTTGTGCCTTGAATCCTCTGACACATCCCCTTTCTCCAGTCCTGCAATATTCTCCTTAACCAAAAATGCCACCCCTTCTCCTTTTCACCCTTTCCAATCTTTTCTGAACACCTTGTAACCAGGAATATTTAACACCCAGACCCACCCTTCCTTAAGCCAGGTCTCCGTTATCACCACAATCGCTGCTGACAACCTCACTGCGTGACTTCAGTAGGCAACAGGGGTATTAGACAGAACCAATATTTTATGTACAGTACAAGTTTAGAAAAAAAGGTAACCTAGTCACTGAGATATGCTCACATTTCATGCATTTTATTAAATTTAATCCTGGATAAACCAATCACCTAGACAGATAGCTATATAGAAAGTAACACAATGTTCCTCATTATAAGACCAAAGAAGTAAGAGTTGGTGCATGACACTGCAGACAGAATTCATATTATCTTCTTCCCAAACCACATGGTGAGACAATGTACATTTTCCATGATTTGATGTGCAGGAGTAAAGTAATGTCATGCCGTTCAAGAAAGCATATACTGCATAAAAATACTGGATGGTAAACATAAATCTAAAACTGTAATTCAATCTTAGGACAGACCCTCTCTTTCAGTTTCCTGTTCATAATTTCCATTGGCTTTTTAACTCTCAGGTTGGAATCCTGCCTGGTAATACTCTCCCCGCTATCCGCAATCCTCCATTTGTTGCACGTTTTTATGGATGCCCAAATGATTTGTTCATTGCTGATAATGGATGAACTGAAAAAAATATTCTATAGTCTTTGGTTCTCTTTGTAATTTCTGTTCTGCTCAAATACCCGTACAGCCATTTCCATTTAGACCCTTGTTCAGACACTTGCCCAGTTAGCCTGCCACCCACATGTACTGGCCACAGTCACTCAATCTTTCATGTACTCCTGTGGTTTCACCAGTTAATTTTTCACCCAGTTGCTCAGGCTTAAAGATGTAGTTCCTGTAATGTTAGACACCTCAACATGCTTTCAGACATTTAGTTGTCCACTTCTCCTGTTTCCATTCTGTGCCTTGTCACTAGATTATGACAAAATAATGGCAATCCTGATTCTAACTTGTATTCTTTTGGAAATGAACAAATTATAATTTTGGTTCTTGAACAGATTGAATAAATGTTCCTATGTCGCATTATGTTTCAGCTGTGGCTCCAACGGTAGCATGCCTTCCTTGGTGTTAGTTAGCTATGGGTTCAAATCCCACTGCAGTAGTACTGAGAGGGTGCTGTACTGTTAGGGTTAATGTTCTTTAGGCTGAGGCTTTAACTACCCTCTCAGGTGGGTGCTAAACTTTGTATGGGGAGGAGATGATGTAATGATATTGTCACTGGACTAGTAACCTAGAGACCCAGGGTAATGCTCTGGGTACCCAGATTCAAATTCAAATTCAATCAAATCTGGAACTATAAGTATAATGATGACCATCATTGTAAAAACCCACCTGGTTCACTAATGTCCTTTAGGGGAGGAAATTTGCTGGCCTACATGTGACTTCAGACCCATAGTCCATGTGGCACCAAAAATGCCCTCTGGACAAGGGCAATTAGGGATGGACAATTAATGCCGACCCAGTCAGTGACACCCACATCCTATAAATGAATACAAAAAAATAAATTCTCATCCGTGTCCTCACTCATATTTTATCCCACAACCACCATGGTAGGTTATCTGGTCATTGTTGCATTGCTCTATGTGGGGCCTTGAGGAATCAGTTGGCTTAGTTGACTTGATGACTACCGTGTGGTTCAGAGTGACTCCAATAGTGTGGGTTCAACTCCTGTTCCAGTTGAGGTTATCTTGGGGTCTGTCTCCTTGCTTGTCCCATGCTTGCTGTGGTGTGGTGCCCCTCAAGCTGCTAATTGTTTGTCTCTAAAAGGGAGATGCCTATGGTGCCACATGGACTATGGCTCATTACCTACCTACCAACATGTGACCTTGTTGCCCATGACTTGGCTACTGTGCTTCCCACAATGCAATAGTAACTACACCTCAAAAGCACTTAATTGGCTGTAAAGTAGTTTGGAATATCCTGAGATTGCAAAAGCCGCTATATAATCTTTTATAACATTGTGCTGGGTGTATTAGTGTGGAATGCTGAAATATACCTACATCCTGCTTTAATAATCCGTGCTTCTGTGAAACAATTAAAACCCATCTGATACATTTAAGAATGTGTGCCAGTCACTGATTTATTCCAAAGCCATTAATATATTAATCATCCCCAGTGGGGAAATTTCACATCAGCAGGAAATAAAAAGAGAATATCGCACAAGAAAATATTAACTGATCTGTCACACCAAGATGCAGCTTCAAATACAGTCAATCAAACAGTGTTCAGCTGTTTCCTGATAGCATTCTATGAAAGAAATACTTTCCCTAAAGTTAACCCTATAAAATTGAAACTATTAGTTGCATCTCTATTCCCTCTTCCCATGATTCTAATATTTTAATGGATCAGAATTTATCGGCGTTGTGTGGAATGGTCCCAGTCAAGTATGACTGAAGTGCAGTGTCCTAGATTTATTTTACTCACTAGGATTCTTTCCGCATCTGTCCCTCATTATTCTCGCTGAATGGATGCAAAATATGGAGAATAAGGCACACACGCCATATGTACAAAAAGCCAATATTGAATTGCTGAAATACTGAAATGCCTTGGAAGATTTTACCAAATTTACAACACTATGTAAGAACAGAAAACACTTGACAGACACTCCGGAGCTCTCCTTGATGCATGGCAGCATTGACAATAATGACTGGGAGGAACTTGCTATCAATTCTTTGGAAAGGTGACAACTTGTCCATCAAGCTGTCCATCACGCTTTGAGTACTCCCTCCTGATGAGCAGAGCAGCAGCAGAGAAAAAAGTAAAGGATGCAAATCCTGCACTCTGGATCCCACTACCTCTTAGGATACCCTGCTCCATGTGTCCAAAGGTCTGTAGGTCGAGAATTGGCCACATGAAGACTTACGGCAGAAAGCCATGGCCCTATGAGTAGATGTTATCCTTGAATTTAGGGAGTACCGATGAGGAGGATGAGAACAGAAAAATATAGGAGGCAGATCCAACCATGGCTTTCAATAGCAAATGGGATAAACATCTGAAAGAGGAAAAAATGCAGTTCTTACTGGAAAGAGCAGGGGAGTGGAGCTCACAAAATTGCTCTTGTGGACAGCAGGCATGGGCTTGTTGGGCTGAATGGCCTCTTTCTGTGTGCCAACCATTCTATGAACCTCTTTCACCATTCACCATCTGTCTTGAATATACCCAGTGACTGAGCATTCACAGTCCTCTGGGGTAGAGAAGTCCAAAGATTTATGGGGTAAAGAAGTCCAAAGATTTACAACCTCACGAGTGAAGAAATTTCACAGTGACACACACTGGAAGGACCGTGCAATGCCAGAGAAGCCGCAGCACAGAGGGAAAATGGCACCTTACTGGGGCCTTACCTGGCTCCGTTGCCTGCCTGCCTCAGTGGTCCCTCCAACAACTCACTACAAGCAACCAGAACTTTAAGGAGAAAGCAGGGCACAGCACCCTTTCCTCAGAAGAGATTCACGAATCCAACAGAAGAGCGCAACAAATGCCCTGTGCATTTACTTTTCAGGTCACACCGGAGAGTGGGAATGGAAGAGATCCATTTAGAATTTGTGCTAAGTTAGAAGTAAGGTACAAGGCACACAATGGCATCATTTTAAGTATTGTATGTCTAAATACAGTAAGCTAAACTCTGTAACACAAATGTTCAAAATACTAAGTAGGCCAGATAGCACCTGCAGAGAAAGAAAGAAACAGGGTTAACATTTCAGATCAATGATCTTTCATCAGAACTCTGGGCTCACATGCCATAAGGCTTGGGCAACATTCAGGTATGGGCTAATAAATAGCAAGAAATAGTCATCCCCAACAAGAGTCTAACCGCTTCCCCTTGACATTCAATGACATTACGTCACTGAATCCCCACATTAGCAACGTCCTGGAGGGCTACCATCTCGCCCAGGAACTGAGCTAGATCAGTCGTATAAATACCAAGAGCAGGTCAGAGGCGAGGTATCCTGCAGTGAACAGCTCACCTCCTGACTCCTCAAAGCCATTCCACCATCTGCAATGTGCAAGTCTGGAGTGTGATAGAATATTCACCATTTGCCTGTGTGAGTGCAACTCCAAGAACGTGCAAAAAAGATTAACATCATTCAGGATAAAACAGTCAGCCTGATGGGCACCCCATCCACTACATCAAGCATTCACTCCCTCCACCACCAACTCACAGTGGCAGCAGTGTGTGCCATATACAAGATGTACCGCAGCAACTCACCAAGCCTCCTTCGACAGCACCTTCCAATCCACGCCCTCTACCACCTAGAAGAGCAAGGGCAGCTGTCGCATGGGAGCATCACTGCCTGCAAGTTTCTCTCCAAGTCATTCACCATCCCGACATACATTGCCTTTCCTTCATTGTCACGAGGTCAAAAGGCTGGGTGTATCTTCATCACACGGACAGCAGTGACTCAAGAAGATGGATCGCCGCCTTCTCACGGACAATTAAGCATGGGCAATCAATGCCGGCCTTACCAGTGACACCACATCCCATGAAAGAATAAAAAAAAACTGAGGTCATGTAAATGTTGTCCGATACTGACTATATTCATATAGCTGAGCCCATATTGATGGTGACCTTTGCTGCTAATTTGCCTTTGAGTCCAGCTTTGCGGTTTGGACTCCAGCTAAATTCTGGGCTTTCGACACAGGAACAGAATTATCCCTCATCATATTTTTCTTCTCTTGTGTCTCTTGCAAGGTCTAATTCCAAAAAAGTCCCAGGTGAGGACCCTTGTCATTTGTAACAATTGAATGGATTTCCAATTCAATGAAAGGAACACAGACAGCCATTTATCAGTGCAAGGCATGTCTAAATATATCTTTCTTATTTTAATCCCCATTGTTTTATGGAGTTGGTTATAAATTACGCTTAACCTCATTAGATGTAAGGACTACATTGGAATCTCTGGCGACCAACCTGCAATCTCATTGCCACATCTTCAGAGGACTGGTCTAATGCAGTTGACCATAAAAGCAGCAACATTGAGGTCATTTTAAATTCAGGGTAGAGCCATCCTTTTCAGTATAACTGCTTCCTTTTCATTTTTATCACTATAATGTTTGGCCTCCATTGTCCATCTAAATCTTGATTCACCTTCATTGATGGTGGTGAGGCTACGGGTCTTTGGAAAGGGGGATTGGAGATTGGCAGTAAATAGGGGATTGTAATGGACAAAAGCGCATAGTCCTTATCAACTCTGGGTTCAAATCCAGCAAGGGTGAAAGTTACCTTTTCTAACAGTTGAAACTTTGACTCCATGCAGGTCCAGAATGCAAAAGTGCCTGAAATTTGGCCCAAAAGTTTGGCTTTTGCTGCAGAGCAGCAGTGGAAGGAACATGAGATAGTACAATGAGCTAATTGCCTGCAGTTGTCCCATGGTCAACTCATTTGAATAATTATTCATAGCTCCTGAGCATGGTCACGAGCTAGTCTAAGTATAGGTGTGGTAAACCATAGGAACAGGAGGAGGCCATTCAGCTCCTCGAGCCTGTCCCAGTCTGTTAGATCATGGCTGATTTGTACCTTAACTTTATTTGCCCATTTTAGTTCCATAACCCTTAATACCCTGACCTAACAACATTCTACCAAAAGAACAGGCATCATCTGTGGAGAGAAAAAGAATTAATGGTTCAGCTGTCTGTACTAATGGAGGTACTACCTTTCAAATGAGGTGTTAAACCTCTCAGGTGGACATCCAATATTTGTCCCTGAACCAACTCCAAAGGCAGGTTATCTGCTCCTTATCACATTGCTGTTGGTTGGAGATTGCTGTGCACAAATCAGCTGCTGCCTTTTCTCCATTGCAACATTGGGCAACATATTACACGGGGGGTGGGGGGGTGGGGGGGGTTGCTGTGTGGTGGATCACACCACCTGCCCCCCCACCGCCCCCCCCCCCCCCCAACTGCGGAAGCAAAGTTGGTGTGGAGCTGATCTGCCCCATGCTAACCTGTCCTGTAGCTATGATGTACTGCAGGAGGGCGAAATAGGTGCAGTATGGAACTTGCGCCCCTCACTGGAGAGGAGGACCCACCTTTGGGAGTTCCAGCAGTCCCAAGAGCACAAGAGCACATTAGTGAGTGCTCTGTGCTTGGGGACTGCAGGCAGGCCCAAGAAGACATGAATCCCAGAGTGAGGTAGGTCCGGAGTACAGAGCAGCGAGGATTTGGGCAGTAGGGAGGGGGCGGAGAGGGTGTGGGAGTGGTGGGTTTTAGAGAGCCAATGAGTCGGAAGAAAGGATGGGGTGCTAACTTGGGGGGGGGACTGCTGCCAACGAGCAAAAGGCACCCCCTGCAGGTAGTATCCACCTCCCTTCTCGCCCTTTTCAAAAGCTTTTTAAAAAACAAGTCTACCCCCTTCTGCCCAGCTGCCATGGGCAGTGTATTATCGGATCAATTGACTTGTGAGCAAGCTCAATTCACCCTTGACTTATTTATTTAAATATGGTGGACTGGCAGCCCATTTCACCGTCCGCTCACCCGTATATTATGGGGGTGAACTCAGGGGTGGGCAAGTAGGTGGTGGAGTGGGCACATGCCCTATTTTATGTGCCTGCCCTGCTGGAGACACGCCCAGCGGGGGGCATGTAAAACACAGCCCAGTGATTACACTTCAAAAACACTTAACTGGCTGTAAAACACTTTGGGACATTCTGAGGTCATAAAAATTGCTCTATAAATGAAACCCTTTTCTTTCTCTTTTTCACATGTGCGTTTGAAAGGAGCAGCGAATTGTGCCCATGCAATTTTGAAGGACAAATGACTCACAAGACAAGAGCATTCCTGATTATATTAAGTGGAAAGAAGAAGGAGAGGCAGGGAATAGTTACTGATGGAAACTGTGAACTTGGCAAACAGATAAGCAAGTGTCACTGAAATGTGACAATAAAGCGAGAGAAAGATCACACATAGCTGCCACAGAGTAAAAGATGGGGAAGTCTCTCCAACTATCTGTCAACAACTGCACAGGATGAGGTCTATGATGTGGTGCGAGATGAAATATTATATTATTGCTCTGTATGGAGTTGAAGGGGGATCAAGACACTCTGTTTCATATCCAGAGTTAATGTGGTCACTTTTTGAACAGTTTTTATACTTACCAAACTAAATACTGAAGATGTGAGAGGAAATGCAGAAATAGGTGACATGCTCAGTAATCAATTCTGATTGATCAGCAGCCGGCTGCAGCAAACTGTCAACAGGAGCGTAAAACTCTTCTAGCTTCATTAAATAAAGTCTCCGAATGGTGTGGAGAAGCTTGTTGGTGGAAGACTTTATTTGTCTCCGGTGGTTCCTGTCCTTTGGGAAGAGTTGGATCAGTTCTTCAGACCTGATTAAGTCTCTGTGAGGCTTGTCCTTCTCAAGCTTAATTGAGAGTGATCACCCAAGGAGTATGCCTGATCTGGGATAGTCCCAAAAAGTGGCTAAGATTATAATTTACTTCACCTTGGGGTGTGCTGCTAAGTTAAAGGTCATATGCAAATACAAGTTGTTCTTGTATTTTCCTATGTTTTCACAGAAATTGCATTCCAAAAGAATTTCATTGGCTGTAAAGTGCTGTGGTGGTATGAAATTACCTGATGAAGAGTCATTCAGACTCGAAACATTAACTGTATCCCTCTCCGCAGATGCTGTCAGACCCGCTGAGTTTTTTTTCCAGGTATTTTTGTTTTTGTTCCAGATTTCCAGCATCCGCAGTATTTTGCTTTTATCTCATTTGAGACTTTCAAATGTGGAAGAGTGAGATGTCACCACAACAATTGTGTTCTTTTATGGCTTGGTAAAAATTGAAAATCTGCTTACTGTACAGCCCCCACGTGTCTCAGAATAAACAGCGTGGCCAGGGTTGGGGGGGTGGGGGGGGGTGGGAAAGAGGGTGAACGCAAAAATCTACGCATGTGCCAGGAAGCGTACACTGAAAGCTCCCTGAAGGCAGGGAACTACCTCAGGGAGCTGAAGAATTTTAAAATCAAAAATAAAGATTTTGAAAATGGGAATAACACGTTTCCGCATTGGACTCAGTCGCATGAACAGAAACATGATAAAAATTACATCAAAACATTTTTTTTTTTTAAATTTAATGTCGGAAAACTCATCCCAACTGTGGATGGGAGGTTTCCTCAAAAATATAAAGGCCGTCTGGCCGATTTGCTCGCCCGCCCGCCAGCCATACGTTTGGATGGACAGTGAAAAATCCTTAGAGATACTTTAATGGCCATAGCTGCCGAATCTTGCGCGTGCCCGCTGACCAAAAATATTGCGCGAAGACGTTGGGACGCTCGCCCAGCATCATCGTGTGCTAGTTTACCCCCACCCCCGATCGGGTCGGGCACACCCACCCACAGGAGGTAAGATTTCGCTTTTGGGGCGGAACTTTGCTTGCCGGGAGAAACCCAAAAAACCGATAGCTTTGAAGAGCCTTCCAACCGGTTTGGCTACGGACAAAGAAGCTGATATTTCAGAGGAAGCAGACAAAGGCACGGACGGGAGAGCTGGTGCTCATTTTACTAACATCTCAGAGAGCACTTCCTCAATTCTATGTGAATGAATTAAATTTTATTAATGCTCCCATGAAGCACTTTGCTAATGGTGCTGTATAAATGCAACATATTGATCTATGGCGCATTGGCATATATCCTTATATCTCCTCTTGGTTATGCAGCTCAGTGAGATGAAGGACACTTTTGCCAGCAGATTGCATGAATGCTGTAGGAAATGCATTTGATCAGGGACCACCTGTGTCTGAGGGAACATGTGAAAAATGGCAAGCTACCTTTAATTTGGTGCGCTAAGCAGCAACTTTGCACAAAGCTCACTGCAGAGATGTTAACAGAAATCTTTCTGAGGTTGTAGTTGTCAGATATTTTTGGAGCATGTGTGAAAGAACCTTTCTCCTCTATTAACTCTTTTTTTTTCTGACCTTGGGAGCCTTGGATACTAGCACCGGATGCCTGCAATGGGGGAAAAAGATGTGTTCCGTTTGCTAGTAATAATTAGCAAACATAGATAAATATTTAAAAGAAAATCTCCAGAAAAGTTAACATGGATTATGAATAATGCCTTGTTGAGCATCAGACATACACCTGAACTAATCAGAATCTGTTGGAGTATCGTTGTCACTTAGATCATTGTTTAATTTGTGAATAGTCTGCTTGTTAGGGAAGTGTTAGGGATGAAATTGTTAAATCAAATGGAAAGAAATGTCCTTGTGCAATCCTAGTTCCATATTTGGGTCAAGTTCATGTATAAAACCCAAATAACAGTTCCGTTAGTAAATTATTTTCTTCTACCTTCAATCTGATCTGTCAACCCTGTTCTATAACTGAACACTAGGAGGTGTGAGAGTGCAATCAGCTACGATTTTCCTTTCTTCTTTTCCAACTATATATGTAGCTAAAAGTGAAGGTATTTGACCTTCGTTGCTGTTGATGCATAGTAACAACAAAAATTCTGCACTGCTTTCCCTCTATGGCTTTGATAGTATGGTTGTTAGGTTACTGGATTGGTAATTCGTTTGTGTGTGTGTGTGTTTGTGTGTGCGTTTGTCTGTGTGTGTGTGTGTGTGTGTGTTTGGATATGCATGTGTACGTGTGTGTGTGTGTGTGTTTGGATATGCGTGTGTACGTGTGTGTGTTTTTGAGTGTGTGTTTGTGTGTGCACATGCGTGCGTGTGTGTGTTTGTGTTTGTGTGGACATTTGTGTGTTTGTATGCACGTGTATGCGTGTTTGTGTGCGTGTTTATGTATGTGTGTGTGTGTGTTTGGGTATGCGTGTGTGCGTGTGTGTGTTTGGGTATGCATGTGTGTGTGTGTGTTTGGGTATGTGTGTGTGCGTGTGTGTGTTTGTGTGTGCACATGTGTGTGTGTGTGTGTGTGTGTGTGTTTGTGTTTGTGTGGGCATTTGTGTGTTTGTATGCACGTGTATGTGTGTTTGTGTGCATGTGTATGTGTATGTGTGTGAGTGTGTGTGTGTGTTCAAACCACACCAAGTTTGGGAATTAACTTTTAATTAAATAAATCTGGATTTAAAAAGATACCATCAGTAATGGTGACCAAGTAAAAACCAAACTGGAAGGAAGCCAGTCTTTATCTCATCCAGTCTCTGTGTGCCTCTAAACCATAGCAGATGGCTGACTCTTAAACTAGCTTGTAAAATGGCCTAGGAAACCATGGCCTGGATTTTTCCCCTGGTGGGTGAGCTGGGCGGAAGCGGGCGGGGACCAATCGCTGCCCGCGATCGACTGCGTGCCGCCATTTTACGCTAGAGGGCCAGTTAAGCCCTGCCCAGCATATTAAGCGGCAGGTAGCCCTCAGCAGGGAGCTGCCTCAGGGAGATTGAATGGATATGATCAAAATTAAAGAATCGAATTAAAAATTGATCCAAACATGTCCCTTCATGCGACTGGGTCACATGGGTTGGGACATGTTTGTAAAGGTGGGAAAATGTATTTATTTGTTTTATAAAAGCTTCAGGGCACCTCATCCCGCCCGTGGACGAGGTTTCCTGGAAAATGCGAAGGCCGCTTGGGCTTTTCGGCTGCCAGCCTGACCTTAAGGTCGGACGAGCAGCATTCTTAAATACTTTAATTCATCCCTTAATGGCTTTAATAGGCCCATAACATTTTGGAGCATGCCCGCCGAACGAAATATCGCGATAGCAGCGATGATGTCGGGACGCACGCCTGATGTAATTGCGCGTCATTTTACGCATCGGCATGTTGGGCCTGTCCTCACACACCCGCCGGAAGATTCTGCCCCATAGCTTTGCAAACCACTAAAGGCAGGTCAGCAACATTAGGGACGGACAATAAATGCTGGCCTTGCCAATGATGCCCACATCCCTTGGAAATATAATAAAAATAACACTTTTTTTTTCATTTATCAGCTCTGAGTGCAATTGCAAATCAATTAGGATGCAGACATGGTGCAAATCCTAGACTATTGTTCAGCAAAATGACCCCAACTGTCCAAAATACGATTTAGCACCAGGAAGATTGGCCTGAAATACCAAAGGAAACCTGACCAAAGAAGCCCATCAAGAAACTGAGGATTTTATTAATACTGAGCCTGACGAGTATCATTCATTAGGAATCACCACCACATTTTAGGCTCAAATATGGTACTGCCTATTAAAAACAGTTAAATATACCTGCCTTTCAAACAAAAATCTTAACTACTTCTTCCCTCCCTCTCTCTGAAGGCACTGAGTCCTTCCTTGGTGCATGATTTTATTGATGTGGCTTATCACTTGGCCATTATTCATGCAGGGCCTGGGAGAGGTGGGGTGAATACGTGCTGATCACCCAGGCCCCGAAGTATAAAGGGCAGAACGACCAAAACAAGCCGAAACAGCCCTAAGGAATCACTGAACTTAATTTCCTTTAAACAGGAACAACCCGCAAGCTGTGAGGTCAGATCGTCACTGTGCAAAAAATCACAGAATCTCAATTTGCGCCAGACGTCATTTGGTGACTGAAATTCCTCCATCATTTGAGCTGGATCGGTTGATTTTAGGCAAAATGCACTTAAACTACCAGCACAATGGAGCGAAATTCTACCTCTGGATCGTCTGCATGGCTCAGCGTCACACTGGGCAGTGTCATCAACCCCTCGATACAGATCTAAAACTAAAAGTCTCAAAACATGCTCAAATGTGCCATGTCTTTAATCCAAGCTACCCGATGGGTCAGGATAAATGTTTAACCTCAAGTTCTCCACAAGTAAGTCCACTAGTGAGTGGGTTGCATATTTGAACACCGATTTGCACATGTTGTTTTTTCTCTCTGGCCAGCACGTGAAAAAGAAAGACTTGCATTTATATAGTGCCTTTCAAGGCCACCAAAGGCTCCAAGAATATTTCACAGCCAATGAAGCACTGCAAAGTGTAGTCACTGTCGCAATGTTCGAAACGCGGGACTTAGTGTAGTTTGAATGCAGCTCCCACAAACAGAAATGTGATAGTGACAGATCACCTGTTGTGTGTGTTGCTGACTGAAGGATGAATATTGGTTAAATGGCCAGGAAATGATACACCACAGTTATCTGAATTTCCAATGCACACCCACAATATTGCGCCTCCCTCCTGGGATCAAAATGAAATGTTTTTTGGTGATGTAGAATTACATACAATACCTAGCACAGACACAGGCCATTTGGTCCAACCAGTTTGTGCTTGCCCTTTTTTTTAGCCCTGAAGAAGAGTCATACGGACTCAAAACATTAACTCTGTCTTTCTCTCCACAGTTGCTGTCAGACCTGCTGAGTTTTTCCAGCATTTTTTGTTTTTGCTTCAGATTTCCAGCATTCACAGTATTTTGCCTTGGTCCAACCAGTTTGTGCTTGCATTAATGCTTCTCTTGAACCTCCTCCTATTCTTCCATTTAATTCTATCAGCGTAATCTCTTTTCCCTTCTCTCTAACAAACTTGTCTAGCTGCCCCTTAAATGCATCTACACTACTTGTCTCAGCTACTCCCTGCGACAATGAGTTCCACATTCTCGCCGCTCCCTCAGAATTCCCCCAACATCGAGCACAAAAGCTATTTTCAGGTCAATATAAATCGTCCCCTGCCGACTTTCTTCAAGAAGTTAGCCTTTCCAAATTGGATTAAAAACCTTTGGAAAATTGAGCGTGCACTGAGCAATCAACACTGGAGCTCATTCCTTTCTCGTGGTCCCGCGAAGCAGCAGGACAATAAGGAAATCCATCAAAGCTTTCATCTCCACTACAGCCCTCAAGTCTCATCCCCCCAATCAGACTGAAATTGAATCGGGGGAAAAAAACAATACCAAGTAGTGGAACGAGCAATAAGCCATACGTGATTAGGTAGTTTAGTATTTTTTAATGACTGTCTTATCCCAAAGCTCAAAGGCAAAGATATGCAAATGATGATAAAATATTTAAAGCTGTAGCGGCTAGTATTATTCATGGAATAGCAGTCTCTACTGGAAACTAGTAAGTGTTGATAACAGTGATCCTGACAACCTACAATAATTAGAATCCAAACCTAGCATACAGAAAATAACATGCTTGCAAAGTGCAGGATAGTTCTGCTGTTAAATGTATTAATATTTGCACAATGTGATTGTGAGACACACTTCCATTTTTCTGGATATTAAGCAGCTTATTAAGGGTACATTTTAACGTTTTCAAGATAAAGAAGGCCAGGGATGGAAGGTTTTTCTCATCACTAATAGGTGCATTCAGGTAAAATTAGCATAAATGAAACATAAGTGCCCTTTCACATCATTTCAATAATGTGCCACTGCCCATTGTGCAGAATAGGACTGCCTTGTTACACGAGTGCAATACTTCATATCTCAGCCAGTTCCTGTCCTTGCGAAATGGCTGAGCCTGACCTTGAAACTTGTGCCTCGTATGCTCACTTTCTGGTTACAGATATTACATGAAAAAACGGATAGGGGTGTTTCCATTCTAATACCTGTCTTTGGGTCAAAATAAATTGCATAAACCATTCTTGGTTCCCTCCTATGTTTAGCAATGTTATTTTCCACCTTTCAATGCGTTACTGCTTTGTGACCTTATTCAATCTATTCTAACATTTTCAAGGAGTTTGGATAATGCCATAACCCTTGAGAGTAAAGCTTACACAGCCCAATCCTGTACAGACATGTCTTCATTCTGTCTGCTTGCCACGTGCTTCCATTCTGTTGTTGTCTGGTGTTTATTATACTATGTGCTTAAACACAAGGAGAACATACCACAAGTTGACAACAATCTCAGCACCAATACCCTCTGTGAGAATGCTCCTGTCATGGAGATGCAATGGAGACCCTAATAGCCGCTCAATCGCAGAAGGATGATGACAACATGCAGTTGAATTTGACTTGGGCTATCCGAAGTGTAGATGCTCAAAAATAGCTAAGAGAAGAGAATGTTGTCTCACTTTGCCATGGATTTAAACCCCGATTTTAGAAGTTAAAGATGTTTAAACAAACTAAATATATATATACAAAGTCCTTCATCATCCATTACCTCCTATAACACTAGCTGAGATTACAACTCAAATATATTTCTTACAATGACCGGGGTTTTATAGCCCCATCGTGGAAGCACCTGCTGCGGGAGGTTGGGTGGCCCAACCAGAAGTCCGTTGACTTTATCGGGACCGGATGATCCCGGTGGCAGGCGAGGTGGGAAAATTCTGCCCAAAATCCCGCCCAATGTCTTTGAAAAGACACACTTGTGAGGCCTCCAAAAGTCAGGGCCATAAATGTAACAATGTCGCTGATAAACCCACCGGTGGTAGCATAGATTTAAGGAGAAGCTAGATAAATGCGAGGGAGAAAGGAATGTATTGATAAGGTGAGATGAAGTCTGTGTGGAGTAGCAACGCTAGCATAGTCCTATTGGACCTAATAGCCTGCTTTGGTGCTGCAAAATTCTTTATAATATAAAATTAAGCACCGGCTATAGAAAGATTGAATTACTTTAAAGCCATGGGTATTAGGAAGGCACTTAGGCAGGAGGTTGTGTATGAATTTCTTCATTTAAAAAAAGGATAGAAAGCTGCATCACTCTTATATGGATAATGATGGAAGGCTCGGAGATAAAAGTATATATACAAAGGATATGCCATTGTCAAATGCAATGAGATAAAAACTGGCATCACCTAAGTTCAATTCCAATTAGCTCGTTACAGATATTACATGAAAAAACAGATTGGGGTGTTTCCATTCTAATACCTGTCTTTGGGTCAAAATAAATTGCATAAACCATTCTTGGTTCCCTCCTATGTTTAGTAATGTTATTTTCCACCTTTCAATGCGTTACTGTTTTGTGATATTATTCAATCTATTCTACCATTTTCAAGGAGTTTGGATAATGCCATAACCCTTGAGAGTAAAGCTTACACAGCCCAATCCTGTACAGACATGTCTTCATTCTGTCTGCTTGCCACGTGCTTCCATTCTGTTGTTGTCTGTTGTTTATTATACCATGTGCTCAAACACAAGGAGAACATACCACAAGTTGACAACAATCTCAGCACCAATACCCTCTGTGAGAATGCTCCTGTCATGGAGATGGATTGGAGACCCTAATAGCTGCTCAATCGCAGAAGGATGATGACAACAAGCAGTGAGGACACTTCATAGATCTTCACATGGCCTCTGAGAATGTCTGACTCCTGTCTGGCCGAGGGCAGCTCGCTTACGCTCCATGATCAGGGCCATCTCAGAGACACAGACATTAAGCTTTAAATGCATCTGATGCTGTGTCCACCTTCAGCACATCAGCCCTTCAGGAGCTGGTGCACAGCATCACTGGTCACAGATGCTGGTGTGATGGGGACCAGCCCCACCTTAAAGGTGCTGAGAGCACACAGAGAGTATGAGGGAACTCTGTGGCATCTGCCCACTACATTCTGGCAGCAATGACCAGCACTGCCGAGGTGCAGGCATCAGTAATGTTTCCAGAGAGTGTGAGGCCGGACCATCACTGTGGTCTGAAGGCTGCACAGAGCACAGGGGAGAGGCCCTGGACTGAGACACCTGCATTTTATCTTCTGCAGAAAGGTTTCACATCTAAGTGACAGGAACGCTGCTCATCACAGCTAGGAACCACAGGCAGGGTGACATTCTTAGGAGTTTATTGACAATAGTGAACAGTATGTACAAGTGATCAACACCCATGCCCAGGCTGTGCAACTACTTTTACCTAACTTTCCTAACTCTGCCGTTTCGTCTTGGTGCTCCCCGGACATCCACAGCAGAGGTGGAGGCAGCCTGCTGACTGTGACGCCCTGTCTGTGATGACTTTGGCAGGCGTTCTCTGGAGGGCCGAGGATCCTGGTTTGCTTTCGGGGTCCTGCTGTGTGGCAGTGGCACCCTCCTCGGCCTGTGAAGCTGGAGCTGCGGAGGTCACAGGAAGAGGGGATTCAGATGGGCCGGTCACTCCCAGAGTCACCTGGGTGGATGGCCCCAGAATGTGCACCTGCTGATCCTCCTCCCTATGGGTGCCCAAGGGCCTCTGGCTGACTCCTTAAGTGGAAGGGGCAGCTGGAGTGAGATCGAGCTGCCCAGCACCCCTCTCACGTACATACTGTTGGAGGCCAACTATGGCAGCAGCGATGGAGTTAAGCCCAAGCAGCAGTGCAAGAGTGACATCCCGGACCAAGGTCTCTATGGGCGGCTGCCATCCTGCCAGAGTTGACCTCAGTGCATTGCAATGCTGGCACTATCATCACAGCCTGAAGATGGACGTGCCTTGCAATCTGAGGAGTGCAGCGGACATCCCTTCCTGTTGTTCCCGAGCTTGCCTTTGCAGCTCCAGCAACTATGACATGACCGAGTCCAGAGGCTCATCAGTGGACTCGGGCTCAGCAACATTCTGGCCTCCAGCAATGTTCCTAGTGCTGGGAAACTGGGAAGTCCCTGCCTCCATCTGCTGTGGATCAGAAAGTGCGATGTGCTCACCAGATTGTGATCCCGAGGCTACTCCAAAGCTAGGTTCCACCGAGGTGTGTGTCTCTGCACTGGTGGAGGATGTGGATGAGCACTGTGATGGGACTTCAGGGAGAGTGCCTATGATTCCTCTTCAGAGATTTCTACGGAGCTTGATTGGAGGCTCTGGATCATGGACTCTCTGGGCTGTTTGGCAGATGTGCCTGTGGAAGCAAGGGGAGATAATTAATGCATGGCAGTGGCCTGTGAAAGAGCACTCATCACTCATCGCATGGTTGTCTGATTGAAGTTGCATTGCTGGATCCTAACTTCGTAGAGTAGCACTGATCTCACCATTAACACAGGACCAATCCCGGTCATTGCCGGCCAGCTGGATGGCTCTGTTTTTGAATTCTGTCAGAACTTTGATCTTGGGCATCCCTCCACTTGTCTGTGACCTTTCCCTCCTGTTGTGAGCCAGTTTGTTGTGCATGGATACAGATGATGAGAGTGTATCAGGACGCCTGCCAGGCCAGATTACAAGAATGCCTGTTCTGTGTGGGTGGTGAGTGGTCCCATGGATGGGATGAGGACAATGACGGTGTGTGTGAGAGAGTGAATGGTGATGTC
The DNA here is from genome assembly GCF_017639515.1 of Carcharodon carcharias. Lineage (NCBI taxonomy): Eukaryota > Metazoa > Chordata > Chondrichthyes > Lamniformes > Lamnidae > Carcharodon > Carcharodon carcharias. The sequence goes on from NC_054477.1 coordinate 156,004,081, forward strand.
CCTTGCACTGGCTGTGTGAGGGCCCTGTGGGTGTGTGATGGGTTTGTGAATGTGTGAGTTGGGAGTGATGAAAAGAGTGACTTACCCTGGTGGAACAGAGGCCATCATTCATCCTTTTGTGGCACTGGGTGGCTGTCCTCCTCTGCAGGGCTTTTGCGTTGACCACCACTGCCACCATCTCCCAAGCCGGGTTGGTGACATTGCTGCCCACCCTGCGCCCAGAGCAGGGGTGGAGCGCATCCCAGCGGGTCTCCACGGCATCCAGCAGTCACTCGAGGGAACTGTTGTTGAAGTGGGGGGGGGGGGGGGTGGCTGCAGTCTTTTTTCCATTGCTGGCCTTGTCTCCCGGACAATGGTGGTGAGCTGTTGGCGATGAGCGTTTTGCTGGTGACTACCTATTAAAGATGGCGTCTGGCATGATGCGATAGCGGGGTGATGGTGGGCGGGCGAATGAGAGCCCGCTCACCATGGAAACACGGGAGTGAATAAATAATGAGGTGGGCTCAGGACGATGCAGTATGAAAACCCGCCATTTTTGTCAGTTGGTAGGTCTCCATTTTACCTGCCCGCTACCACACAGTGCAATTCTGGGAAAATCCTGCCCAATGCCTTAGCAGAGAGATGTATAGGAAATTTTCATGTGATATGACAGGAAAACAGATTTTTATTTAAATGCTACTTTTCACTGGGTTATCCTATCTTTCCAAAAGATTGTTAGAGATGTCTTGAAACAGTTAACACATTTGAGGAAAACTGATAAATGCAGACAGCAATACTGAGAAATGTGTCAGTCATAAGCCCAAGATACATTAGCCATTTTATATTTATTAAAATACATATATTTTTAATAGAGAACTTTCCTAATTAAATTTTCTAACTAGAATTTATGTTTTTCATTGGCATAGCACTACCACAATTACAGCTGCTGAGATTTGTTATGTGACTTTGTATCATGATAGGATGCTTTCAATAAATTTAAAGCTGTACTAGAGTTATAATACCATTGCCTGACAGAAATTGAGTGAGAGCCAGATTTCCTGGACTTTGGATTAACCACCAGTAGATTGGAGAGGTGGCCACATGTTTTCTGTTGTCACATAGTGCAGGGCTGTGAGACCTGATCTAGTATTCATAACGCATCATTGTCAGAGGCTCATTGCCGCTAAATCTAAAATAGCTCACCCTTGCTTGCTTCAGAAAGTGCCTTTGGATACCAGGTGATTAAGGCTAAATAAGTACAAATTCCACATTGAGAAACTGGTTACAAAGACCTCCATTGTACCTGAAAATCTATTCCAACACCCACTTCACGATGAGAACTGTCCCATGGCAAATTCCAACATGGCAAAAATTCTTCACTGACACATCATTCTTTCCTACAATTCAATCCATGCCAATGGATATATGAGCATCCCCATCTCTAAAAGGGTGTCTTTCACTACCTCAGATTGTCTCAAAGCACTTTACAACCAATGATGTACTTTGGAAGTGTTGTAATGCAAGAAACTCAGCAGTCAATTTGCAAACAGCTTGATTCACAAACATCAATGTAATAAATTGAGATAATAGCAATATCGACTATTATATTAATGATTTAGACCAGCAGCTGTCTCAAAAGACATCATGAGGATACAGAAGAAAATCTCTATAAAGATCGTCTGAAGTTAATCCTCAGGGTATATTATTAGGCTGGTTTCACTCCTATGGTCGTGTGTAATTTTCTGTTCATAAAAATTGTCACTTCTTATTTAGCAATAAGAACAAACATGGGTCCGATGACCGAAATCCAGCAGACCCAGGACTGAGACTGAGCCAGGTTTAGGATTTTCCTGGATTTTGGACCAGCCACCATTCGATTGGAGAGGTGATCACGTTTTCTGTTGTCACATAGTGCAGGGCTGTGAGACCTGATCTGGAATTCATAAAGTATCGTTGTCAGAGGCTTATTGCTGCTAAACAGAATCTCACCCTTGATCCATTCACTGGGATTTAATGAAAATAAGTGCATTTAGGGTCCTGGCCATGATTTTACAGCCCCGCCCATGGCGTGTCTCCTCCCCCAGCAGATGCGGCGAGCCATTTAAACCTCCATTCAGTTCGGATGGACCATAATATCCCGCTGGGCGGGAGGGGCTGTAAAATCTGGCCCCAGTTTTGGTTGGAAGGAATTTGTGGACCCCACTCCACCTGCAGGACAAGTAATGTCCAGTTCCATCGTTCTTTGTCTAACCACGGGTTCCCTGGAGCTGCAAACCCTGACGGAGAGAATCGCTGACTCTATCCCGTCGGTGGAACAGGCAGCTTTGTATCCGGAGAATAGGGAGGCCTGGGGGTTGTGAGGCACGTGTTAAAATGCTGCAATGGGCTCAGGTCCCGTTTGTGCAAAAACACTCGTTAATCCCATCCTCTCGGATTATCCTGAGAATGGCCTCTCCATTCCCACTCACTCTGTTACGAGAGCAGTGCTCAGATCCCTAGAGAAAAAAAAAGTGTCTGTTTTTTGGACATCACTGGTTTTCAGTTAGCCGGATTTGAGGTACTGTACCTGTAAGTAAAGACTTAGTACTTCTATCTGCACATTGTGCAACAATAAAAATCTTTCAATTACATACACAATTCTCACATGTCTTGGACTTGGCTTAATTTTCAGAAATAGCTTAAAATCAAGGTGACCAAATCATATTTGTGATAAAGGGTTGTCGCCTTACACCCTGTAATTGGTTTAGGAATGACAGGGCAACACCAGGTTTAAGCTCACCCATTCATCTCAATGAAACCTCATGTGCAGACAAAAGGTAGGCATGCACAATGAACTGAGCAGACAGTTCATGCAGTTTTAGAACAAAAGCATGAGTGAAATCAACAGAACGGAAACCAAAGGGACAGACTGAGTGCTCTTGTCATGTGTTGGCCTTGAGAACAGGCACTCTTAAAAACTAGAGTAAAAGTCATTTCCAAACCTTATGAATGTTTTATGAGTTGGAAACTTATTGAAAAGCGTAGAAATTCAGTGGCCAAGGTTAAGTCAAACATTTAACTCATTCATTTGATCTGTCTGTGTCTGACATCCCTATGAAAACACAAATAGAAGGATGTCACATGAATATATTTGCTTACGAATATGCCATGCAATTTAGAGCCAGAGAGTGATACTACCCATTGTACCTGTGACAGCTTTTTCAAAGAGCTAGCCAATTAGTCCCACTACCCTGCTCTATCCCTGTGGCCCTACAAAGTTTCCTTCCCCAAGTATATATCCAAATCATTTCTGAATGTGACTATAGAATCTACTTCTATCACTCTTGCAGCAAGTGAAATCCAGATCACAACAACTTGCTAAGTAAAAATTGCTCAACTCTCCTCTGGCAGTTTAGCCAATTATCTTAAATCTGTGCTCGCTGTTCACCAACGTCTTGCCAGTAGAAGCAGTCTCTCTGTCATGAAGCTATTAATGTATGTAATGTTATTGGAAATTATTTTTTAAAATAAAGGTTTAGTCTGTGTGTATGTTAATTGGATTAAAGCCAGCTAATTTGGGTGCTTTGATGTATAGTGGTTTTGTGCTGTAAACAGAGAGGTAAAGAGGTACATTTGCATTTTGTTGAATAGAGCATTCAAGAGTGGGAGTGAAATCTTGCACCTAAGTAGGAGACACCAAGCAATATGTTTATATTACCAATAAGATTGGTACTATGAAAGGAGTTTTATTGTTAGAAGAGGTGGAGTTCAAAGGGTCTGGTGAATCAATGAAAATTTACATTCAAAGCTAAGTGTAAGGTTTAATCTGAGTGGAGTTTGTGTGTGCAGAGCAGAGACATGTAACATCAAAGCAGTTGTAAGCCTACAACTGTCTGCAAAGGAATCAAATTGAAAGGAACCTCATTTTGAATTTGTAAGATGAAAATGCTTTGCCTGGTGTCTGCTTCAGTCTATTGATTATTGTTGCCTTTGTGGAGATTAATTTCGGAGTTTGTTAAAGGTTACAATAGTAGTAATTTGTAGCCATGTGTATAAGTTTGATTTGTTGTAAATTAATAAATGTCTCATTTAGTTTGATAAAAAAAGCCTCTCGAGAGCTGGTGGTCTTATTCCTGAATTTAGAACTGCACCTCAAACATACCAATTAAAAATATAGGTTATGACAGTTGTTTAAAGTTTCCCTCTGGGGTTTTAAATAATAGCCTTCACCAACTGTTATGTCATAACACTCCCTATCTACTCTATCAGAACCCCTTTAGCTAAAATGTTCTCAAAACCCAACGCTTTTGCCATAGTTTGCTTCCGGCTGCTATCCTTCACTGCTGGTGCAAATGCACGTAATTGGAATACAGAACACTGTCCGCCAACATCCTGCCCCAATAACCTTTATTCGGATGTAAGCATGAATGCCAAGGAAGCCATTTGCACTATGGAAATGGTCCAAGGAGGGAATCAATGGATAAGAAAATCGGTGGGGTAAATAAGTACAATCAATCCACAATCAGCAGCTTTTAGCCTGTAACCAACATGAAAAGTATACCCTAATCATCAGCAAATTCAATCAGGGGGCCATAATCTTCAACTGAGCGATTAGCTGCCTCTCTGCATTATGTTCAGTGCACCCATTAATGTATTTGCATAAATTTCGGTCTGTGATACTTTACTGCAGATATTAACCCACTTTGAAATCACTTAAGCTTTGGACCTTATTGATCTTTGTGGTCCATTTACCTACTGAATTCATATCATTAATAAATATGTTACAGAGCTGCCAACACAAGGCTAATATTTGGAGCAGCAACTAATAGATCAGTAGGAATGGACTCAGGTTGCAAACCTGTTTCAACATATATGGATTTATGGACTTCCTCCGCAACTCTGTCTCCCCATCTCAATGAGTTTATCAAGTACATAGCTTAACCATAGCGAACACAAAATTACTTTAGTAGGGACAGAAGATAGAGTGGTATCATTGCCCTCATTGTCCTGGGGTTAAGGTAAGGCAAAATAAATCAGCTGGGCTCCAATTGAATAACTGCTGCCAAAAACATGTGTAGATACCAAGTAAGAATTGGCTAAGATTGTCTGCAGTATTCACATGTTTAGGTAGCTTTTATGTGGTCACTGAAAAAACAGCATTACTGTTTGGAAGCAGGAATAAGAAACAAATCATGTGTAACATTTGCCATTTCTGGTGAAATATTATTGATCTGAGATGTTGCTTTTATTAGGAAATTCTTCATACAGAAAGGGATTAAGTCATGGGATTGACTTCTAAATGCAGTCATATGGGCAGGAATACATATTAAGGAACACACTTGGATACTGCAATGGGGTCTTTAGGACCTTTCTAGATGGACAAAGGGCAAGCATTTGTCCTCATTTTAACCACTTTGCAACAGATCAAGTTGGAATGTCCTCCTTGAGTGACGTGATTGTGCTTTGTTTCGGAATAATGAAATTGTTAGTCAGGAAACCCATTTCGGGGTGATGCACAAGCAGAACAAAAATCTTGATGAATTTTATTTAAAGTGCAGCTCGTTGTGTTGTATGAGGGTGAAGAAAACAGTTCTTCGCTTCTTGATAAATTGAGTATCCTTCTTGTAGATTCTGATATCTGAATTCATCACATATTTCACCTGTGATTCTCAGAATTGATATGACAAAACTAGGAGTTTTGTCATGTAAAATATGCTCTGTGAGGATTAAAATGTAAGGCCATTTCTCCTGCATCTAAAGATGATCAACTCCAGTAAATGATACATTTGATTACTCTGAACAACTACCCACAGTTGTTTGAGAATATTTATTTTCCAATGTGGAATTTTTCTGCGAAGCTGTTTACATTTTTACTGATGTCTGACCAGACAACAGGTAAACATATTAACCTATTTAGCAAAAGCTTCAAAATTGCCTCTGCTCCTCATGTGTGCTGGGCCCAGCATCTTGAAAGGGGTGCAACCTCCATCTTTGATCCTGTACCAGCTTTCCATGTGGCTCTTTTGAAATGAAAGACTGTATCACATCTCTGCACTAAACACCCTTCACTAAACACAACTTTACATAAAGCTAAATAGAGAGGATAGCTGCCAACTCAAATGGGAGAAGAAACAGCAATGACTCAAAATTGATCAAGACAAAATGTTGGAAGCAGATTCAATGGAACCACTAAGGCCTTTGGAATTATGAAGTTGTTGATTTTGAATAATCTGATGCTAAAGTGATTGTTATGGCACCCATAATCTTCCAATTAACTCGCATTTTCTGGACATAAATTACTCTTTTCTGAAACATTATTTTTTTCACTTAGCTCCACTGGCAGTGTTGTCCATTCTCACATGTTGTTGTACTCAAGAAGATCAGAGTAGTTGCGATCTCCCATTGTACATGGGGTGGATTTTATTACTCTCACCTCTGTCCCCATTCCCTTGCCTTCCCTCACTATTGCACTGCCTCACGTCATCATCCCGCCGCCCCCCCCACCGTTCCACCATTCCCACCCTTGTTCCCTCGCCTTCTCCCTCACTGTTTTCTTACCTTCTCCCCTATTCCCCCCCATCCTCTTTTGTTCCCTTTTCTCTGCCCTCATTTGCTCACCATCTCACCCCAACCCCTCGCATTCTCCATCCCAATTTCCCCACCTTCTCCCCCACTAGTTCCTTTGCCTTCCCCCTTCCCCCAACTTAACCCTCCCATGCACTTTTCTCCTTCACATTCCATAGCCTCCCTCTCTCTCACGTGCACTGCTCCATTTTGAAGTCTGGCATCAGAGCAGCGAGCTGCGGCAAGAGACCAAGTGCCCTGAGATGACCTTCTGGGTGCAGTTCCCCATTAGATCTGCTGGAGCGAATGGGCTCTAACATGAAGAAAGTCGACCTGTTAGTGCTGGGGCCCTCCAATGTCTGGATTAGAGGACACGTCAAAAGCAGACTGGGCTGGAAATGAGGGTCCTGGATGAACGCTCCTGGTCCTTCCATCTCCACAGAAATAAAGACTCAACTAATATCTGGGATGGGGTGGGTTATCTTATGAGGAAGGGTTGGACAGGTGGTGCCTGTACACATTGGAATTTAGAAGAATGAGAGGTGATCTTACTGAAATATATAAGATCCTGAGGGAACTTGACAGGGTGGATGCTGATAGGATGTTTCCCCTGTGAGAGACTAGAACTAGGGGTCACAGTTTAAATATAAGTGGTCTCCCGTTCAAGACTGAGATGAGAAATTTTTTCTTCCCTTAGAGGGTTGCAAGTCTTTGAAACTCCCTTCTCCAGAGAGCAGTAGTGGCAGGGTCATTGAATATTTTTAACTCCTGCGAGTACAAACCCGTTTCCATCTGTTTCAGATGAAGTTACATTGTTTCATAGTTTGCCATTGTGAGATTTGAACTCTCGATTTTGGGGTTACAAACCCAGTACCATAACCACTTGGCTATTTAGGCCAAGCTTTGAATATTTTTAAGTCAGAGGTAGATCGATTCTTGACTAACAAGGGAGTCCAAAGGTATTGGAGGGTAGGCAGAATGTGATGTTGAGGCCACAAATCAGATCAGCCATGGTCTTATTGAATGATGGAGCAGGCTTGAGGGGCTGAATGACCCACACCTGTTCCTAATTTGTATGTGCATATGCAGTAATGAAGTGACCTTTGGGATCCTCTTTAGATGAGGCACAAGCTGATAATTTTAGAATGTGCTCAGCAACCCGTGCCCCAATTCCATGTTTAATTTAATTCTGGGAGAGGACTGCCTGAGGGGCACCGATCTCACCATGCAATTCTGCAGCTCATTGTAGAATAAGTCTAGAATATTCTATCAAGGCCTGGGAGAGGCTGCAAAGGAAGTTAACTAGAATTATTCCAGGGTTGAGGGTCTTTGGTTATGTGGAGATAGGATGGAAGTTGGGATTATTCTCCTTGGAGCAGGTTGAGAGGAGATTTTGTAGACAATTTTGTGGTCAAAATAATGACGGGTTTTGATAAAGTAAATGGAAATAGTTTTCACTGATGGGAGGGTCAGTAACCAGAGAATGCAAATTTAAGATACTTAGCAACAAATCTAGGGCAGAGATAAGGAGAAATGATTTTTTTTTTGCAGCAAGTTGATGTGAAGTGGAATTCAATACCTGAAAATGTGGTGGAAGCAGATTCAATAACCATCTTTCAAAAAAGAATTGGTCAGATACTTGAAAGGGAAGAAAAAAATATTTCAGGGCTATAGAATCACACAAGTGTTATGGTGTAGAAGGAGGCCATTTGACCCATCATAGCTACACCAGCTCTCTGAACATTTTAACTGAGTGCCAATCTCCTGGCTTCTCCCTGGTAATCCTGCACATTGTTTCTATTTAAATCATCATCCAATGCCCTCCATAGGGAAGGAGCAGGTGATTTAGACTTTTGGCTCTTTCAATGAGTGAGAAGAGGCATAATGGTCCAATTGGCCTCCTTCTGTGCTTCATGATTCTACAATTCTTCTATAAATCCCTTCCTTTTTTGGCATTTTGCTGGACTGTGTTCTGATTAGTTGTTGTCTATGGGATGAGAAGCAGCATTAAGTCTGCTAATATTGTCCTAGTTCCTGTTTGGCTTTGACAAAATGATCATAGAGTGGGTTAGGAACCTCTGCAAACATAATTGTAGAAGATTTGTTACTTCTATGTTAATAACCAGCTGTTTTGTTCTAATTGTTTATTAAAAATAAATCATGTTTATATAGTTTAAAGGAGGAACCCCATCATCACCTGCTTTAACGGTGTGCACACACCCGAATAATATATTGCAAAGGGATTTCTCTGAAAACGAGCCTGTTCGACTGTGTTGACAGCAGTCAATTTTATTTATGGCCTATTTGTAAACTGCTCATGGTACCATTTATTTGTTGCCCTCACTGAATAGTTTTACAATATCAGGCAAATTAAATTTGTAGAAAAGCAAATAAATACTGTACACCAACACAGAATCAACAACTGACTGTTAGCATAGAATTTAAAGCATAGGGGTAGGCGATTTGGCCAAACAGGTCCATTCTGGTGTCTCCAGAACATTAGTCCAGGCCTCTGGTTTACTACTCAGGAGCATTACCATAATGCTACTGTTTCAATGGTGTGTACCATCTATAAAATGCACTGCAATACCTCGTCAAAGCTCCTTCAATAACGTATTACAAGCATGTGACCTCTACCACCCAGGAGAAGAAGGACAGCAGCCGCATGGGAACACTACTGCCTGCAAGTTCCCTTCCAACTCACACACCATCCTGTGTGACTTGGAAATATATTATCATTCCTTCACTTTGCTGAGTCAACATACTGGAACCCCCCTCCCTAACCTCATTGTGGGTGCACCCACACCACACAGGCTACAACGGTTCAAGAACACAGCTCACCAGCAATTAGGGAAATTAGGCAATGGTTAATGAATGTTGGCCTAGCCAGTGACATCCACATCCCATGATTAATTTTTTTTAAAAAAATCAGCGAGTGGGAAGGAAGTCTACATTCAGTCACATGGGCACCTCTGACTCTTAGTTATTTTATCAATGGAGAGTAACATGATCCCAGCATGATGCAATATTTCTATAACTCATTTGATCTTACCCCATCCAATGATGCCGATTTATCCTCTGTGAGGTGCTTGGGCCATGGTGACAAAAACACACCATTCGTCTAGCTGATCGACTGTGGTGACAGGAGGCTTGGTCCGTTTTGTATTCCGGGTCTCCATCATAAAGGGGCTGGCTGGTAGAAAGCGAGCATTCCAGGGACGCTACATCATTGGGAGGCCTTGCCAGCCACCAGGCCCCAAGGAAGTAAGGAGAAAGGGCCTGCCTTTGGAAGGGGTGAAGACAGTATGGTGCAGCAAAGGCCCAGCTTACTTTTGTGGAACATGAAGTCCAAAAACTGCATTGGGATCCCATGGGCACCTTACAATTCCAATTTAAATCCTAAGTTCCTGGAATCTGTCTGCACTGTTGATCACACCATCTTCCTCCAACACCTCTCCACCCCACTGTTGTCCAGCTGGGTGGAACCTTTCCCTACCCATCCAACCCATACCTGGAATATTACCGTCAAAGTCTTCTTTACCCATTCCTGTGCCATTGATGTCCCCCTTGGCTGGTCTTATTTTTCATCTACCTGCTGCCCTTCAGCGACATCATCTGAAAACAAATCAATTTTCACATGTGCGCTGATGAAACTCAGCTTTACCTCACCACCAGCTCTCTCAACCTCTCCACTTGTCTCTACGTTGTCAGAATTCTTGTTAATATCCAGTACTGGATAAACCAAAATGTCTTCCAGTTAAAAATTGGGGATACAGAAGCCATTGCCCTCAATCCCTGCCACAAGCTCTGCTCACTCGCCGCTGACTCCATCCCTCTTCCTGGCAACAGTCAGAGCCTAAACGAGGCTGTGCACGGCCATGATGTTTTCGCTGATCCTTAGGTGAGCTTCCAACTACATAACTGTGCCATCTGTTTTCGCCTGTTTATGCCTCCATATCATCACCTATCTCCACTGCAGCCTCTGCTCTGAAGCCGTCAACCATGCCTTTCTTACCTCTTGACCTGACTATTTTAATGCAATCCTGGCTGGCCTCCCGTATACCACGCTTTGTAAACCTGAGGTCATGCAAAACTCTGCTGCCAGTATCTTAACCCACACTTAGGGCAGGATTTTCCCGTCAGCCAGCGGGAGGCAGGACCCACTTGCCGACGCGTAAAATGATGTACGGTGATGTCGGGCGGAACTCCTGACATGACCCCGCCCCATTTAAATTTTCCATAGGCGGGGTTGCAGCAAAATCAGCTGTGCACCCGCTGACTTGTCAATGGCCAATTGAGGCCATTGACAGAGTCTTTTAGCTAATTAATGGAACTAGACAAAGCATGAAACCTGATCCACTGGCGGGATAAGGTTTCATGGAGGTTTTAAAAAATTTTATTAAACTTTTTTAGAAAAATTATGTACATGTCCTAACTCATGTTTAAGTGTAACATGAGGGGACATGTCAGGAATTTTTTTTTTAATCTTTGTCACAGAACAGCCGATCTCCCTGAGGCAGCACTTAGCCTCAGGGGGATGAGTGCGCTTTTTCGTGTGCTTGCGCGCAAGAGCGCACTCTCGGGTTTAGGGGTTCCCCCTGCCCATGCAGGGAGCCCATAGCGCTTCCGGTGCAGATGTCGCGCTGGGCGGGCCTTAATTCGGAGGTGCACCTGTACGCACCCATAATTCAGCTTCACCCCCGACGGGGGGAAACCCTGCCCTTAGTCCTGTTCACCCATCACCCCTGTGCTTCACTGGCACCCAGTTAAGCAGTGCCTTTATTTTAAAATTCTTATCCTACTTTTCAAATCCCTTTATGGCCTTATTCCTCCCTATCCATGCAATCTGCTCATTCTCCACAAACCTCCAAGGTATCTATGCTCCTCTAGTTCTGGCCTCTTGAGCATTCTAGGTTTTAATTGCTCCACCATTGGTGGTCCTGCCTTTTGTTGCCTGGTCCCTAAGCCCTGGAATTCCATCTCTATATCTCCTTGATTCTTTACCTCTCTTTCCACTTTTAAGACACTCCTTAAAATCTACTTCTTTGACCAAGCTTTTGTGCACCTGCACTAATATGCCTTTATGTACATGGTTTGGTATCATATCTTGTGCCTTGAGGCATTTTATTACATTTAAAAATGTTATATAAATAAAAGTTGTTGTTGAATCCTGGACAAATGTTGATGATTAGAGTGATGGCTGCAATGGTAATTGAGGTTTTAACTGTGATTTTTAAAGTGCTACCAACACATTTGCACTGGGTAGGACACCTCAAATTTCCCCCAGTGAATGCATCACTGATGCATTCAGCTTCACTCACTGCAAAAATGACACATTAACTCTACATTGATAAAATATTTTGGTTAGCATGGATCCTTCCTAGACAGCTAAAAACTGGGATCCATAAATTCTATGTTTCCACTGGTCGTGAAGGAGGGTTTAATGTTTAAACATTTTAGGTGCAGTGTTTGGAATTCCAATGATAAAACATAAAATATCTTTATGATACAGTTTGTCTTGTGCTTTATGATAATGCAACGGATTGTAAGGATTCAACAGTAGACACATGTTTGTAAAAGTAATTTTATGAGGCTGGAAAATGCTTTAAATGCCATTGATGTGAGTTGGTTTTCATTGAAAGTGCCATTTCTATGACGAAGATTAATAAAAGAGGCAGCCTTGATTCAAGCCAATCTGCAGCCTGAAAGACCAGATTACTGGTCACAGCAATGTAGTAATGACATTTTAAACCAACATTGAAGGGAAAGTTAAAAAAAAGTTATGTTGCACTAGCGCTGTTTCATGGCAGATTCCATCTTGTGACTTACTGGGTCAAAGCATAAGCAATAATGTCAATGTTATTAACGCGAGCTTGTTTTATTTGTGCTGTATCCGGGAGGAGAGGGGACACGAGCTTGTTGAATTGAAGAGACCAGCTTTAGCTAAATCTTTCAAAGGATGGCTTCATTGTCCACCATGATCCTGACTGGAACTGTGCCCGAGGTACTGTCGGAGCCACAACTCCAGCCAAGTCTACACGTAGTCACAAAGCCTTCTCCTCAAAGAATGGCCAAAGCTATCTCCACATTTCAATAGAAGATTTGTGAGTTTCTTTCTAACAACAATTGTTTAACCTGGCCCTTAAAGTGAAAATGTTCTACCCTTGTTTTTATAACTCTTTTTAATGACAATCAGTGTACACATTTTAGTGTGTTTTTTTACAGATGGGAATGATACGTTTAATTCAAAGCTGTGACAGGAATTCAGTATTTGTTTGACAAATGTTAATGATGTGAATGTGATTTTGTCAGTTTAGAGTGAATTGGCATAATGTAAAAAGTTTCTATTGAAATACCAATACATTCTTTTGGAAGAAGCCTTGTTTATAATTTTGGAGTTTGATCTCTGTCCGTACATGTTGCTTTGAAATGCTGCTTGAGATATTAATATGCAATTACATCATTTTATGTGCTGAATTTCTGGACTCTACAGCAAAATGTATACACCCTGCAATGAGAATATACTAGCTGGTCAATGTATGTCCAATGTTACTCCATGAAGCCCAACTCCACATTTCCCCTTGAGCCTCAGTGTAACAAGATGTCCAATCACATTAAATAACTCTGGTTAAAAACCAGCACTTTCAAATAACAAGTGCCATGGCTTTCCACTTAACAGCCCAGCTGAGCACAGATGAAACTCATTTGAAACATTGGCAGGCAACTTGAATGACAGGCAGCCCTGGGACTTAAATGCACAGCCATCTGGTGGGGAGGTAGATGCCTTATTATTTGTACTTTAAGATTGCCTTTGCTGAATAGTCTTTTTTGTAACAGATTAAATGCAATAAGGACTTCAGCAACTGCAGCGCTTTTGATTCTAGATCGAGTGAGTCATGTCTGCCCTTGAAGGCGGTACATTTTTATGATTTTTTATAATGCTCTGAAGCTTGCAACTTCGTTTAGAAATTCTATGTGAATCAATTAAGGTGTAATAGCTTGTATTCCTTCACAGAAGATTACAATATGTTGGAAGTCTATTGTTCACATGCAATGTTGCGGGGGAGAAGGGAAACCTTTAATCCTGAGTTTTAGTTGAGGTTTGCTAATTTTGTACTATTTTCTGTCTTATGTGCTCACATTGCAAGTTAAATAACTTGTGTGCACTTACATTATTAATTCCTCTCACCATTTAGTATATATACACATATAAACATGCAATATACATATAAATATTACATTTTCCTCTCTATCTTCCTGTCTCCAATCAAAGAAGTTAAGTTTTGCGATATCTTTTAATCACTCAAGAGCTATGACACATGGTTGTCACACCTTTCTGGACCCTCTCAAACAAGCCAATGCTCCAGCAACAAACAACAGTACAGAGTTGTGTTCAAGGAACAAAGACACTACATCCAAATAGCTAAATCGAATTCTTTATAATGTGACACCAGCTCCTTGTTCGTTATAAGTAAAGTTGGCTAGAAGTCACATGATCCTTCAGTACCTATTCTTAGCCAATGCTGACGGCAGCTGTCCTGCTTGATAGAGTTCTGAAGTAGCGTTGAATATATTGCAAAAGGGTTTTGACTTGGGGCATTTTACTCTCAAGAAAAATAGTTTAACCATTGACTACTTGAAGAATTAAAATGGAAGGTCATAGCTAATTAAAAACTTCCATGCTGGTAAAAAAAGGTGTTTTCTCTCTTCAAGAATGTGCTACTAATTACCTAGTGTCTGGTAGTTTAATAGAAGGTATAATAAAACATCATCTCCTTCATGCAGAAGGGAAAATTACATGTGTACTATTTCAAAGAGGATTTATCACTGAACGACTGCACTCTTTTGAGTGTTATTGTATCATTTGAAATGGCCAATAGTTTAACAAAATCCTAACTGAAATTAAAAATAAATATGGTTCAAGCTGATAAGGGAGTGCAGGTGCTTGTTCTAACAATAAACACATTGTTCATCATTTGTCACATGGTGAAGACAAAATTTTTCCTTTGCAAAGTTGCCTCATGGCAATATTCCAGCATCCTATAATTTCAGTTGTTGAAGGCCGCAGCTCGTGGAGGTGACCCACATTTTGTGTTTGTGCTGTTGGGACTCGGCAGATGTTAATAGAGCCACAAGCTCCTTCCTGCAATTCCTAACATGTGGATTTCCAGTCTGCATGGTTCCCGGCTAGTTTTCAGTAGTGTGCATCAGAGAGGCAGACTAAAAGCAGCTAGTTACTCGGAGAACATTCTCCATGGAAGCTGTAGTTTATTTTTGGCATGGCTATGATTCAGATATTGGACCTTTTGAACCAGGTAAACATTTGTCTTTGTTTCTGTTAAGTGAAGGACATTAAAAGTAAGGATTCAAACTTAACTATTCTAAACCTGGTTATCTCTTTGCAATATAAATATTTAATTACTAGTGGTCTTTCCAGGTCACCAGCTATTTTCTCAAACTATTTTGCAGAGATTTTCAACATTTTCCCTAACAATTGGAACTCCCTTATCTTCTTCAGGCCTAAAGTTGCCTCCAAGAAGTTTGATTTCCTTTTAAAACTTCTTCTCTGTTGAAGAATGGTTATTTCTCTTTAAAGCCCAAGTCCAGTGATTCTGCTTCCATGTTTAGAAAGCCCCTTCTAACCAGGTAAAAGGATTTTGACATGCTGAGACCCAAGCCATGTCAAACTTAAGAGGCCCTATAGAAATACCCCCCCAAAAAAGTGCATTATTCTAACAGAAAGGACTATGAAAGTAGAAATATTAAAGCTTTACACTTGCATATATACATAGGTGAGTGCAATGAAAAACTAATAACCAAACTAAAATAAGCAATAAGCATATCTGTGTTATGAAATACTTACAGATTCCTTAATGAGCATGTACGAAAACTTTTAATCTACAGCAACACAAGAGCAATTACACAGATCAGCACTTACTAAATGGAAGCAGCAATACAACCTGCACAAAACTTAAAACATGTTTAATCATGATTTTGGGGCAATATAATCACTGATAATGTCCTCACATGATAAGCTACGAAGTTTATCATTTTCTATGCACATAATGCTTAGTGCAGGCAGCTTTTCTTCCAGCATTGTTGTCTGCTGTTCGCTCTTCATGTTTTTTTGGCCGTGAAAATGACCTTCCTCCTGAGCAGTTTGTTATCATTAGACTCAATAAGGGATGAAATGTTGCTTCTACATTAGGGAAAGCCAACTGAATTTTACTTTAGATGATGACTCGATATAGGTCCTGGTGGCATAAAATTCCCTTATCTGAACAATTTTCCTTGGTACAAGCTTGGAAGTGCTTTACTTCCCCTATGAGGTTAACATTAACATTGTCAGGATAATTTTTCATCAGAAGCTTTACACCTTCACACAGCTGTTTTTTCTGAGGCATCTACATCAACTAAAAGTGGAAAATTGTTTGCAACATACTTATTTTTCTCTTGAAGTTTTGGCTGCATACGATTATACCTTCCTGCCATGTTGGGTGCATTGTCATATGACTGTCCTCTGCATTTACTGAAGCCAACTTTGCAGTCATTGCCTAGATAATGCATATTGGCCATACTTTCACCAGTATGGCTTTCTAGGAAAGTTTTCAAGGAAAGTTAGAAAGCTTTCAATAGGAAAACCATCATTGGGTGACACATGGAATAAGTTAGTTGATCACATGTGCAAGATCTGATTTAGAGTCAACAGACAAACTGCAGTAACCTGCTTTTCTCAAGTCATCCAAAACAGATCCTCTTACTTTTTCAGCCAAAAGCTGGATGGGTTCATCACACATTGTTTTAGACAAATATGAAGGCTTCCCAGATCCACTGCTAGCGTAATGTTTTATATGGCTGGCAAGAAATGGATCAAACTAAGCAATGAGTCCTATCAAGCCAAGAAAATTCCTGTCATGTGGTGAGCCAGAGTTTTCATTGCCTCTC
This sequence comes from Carcharodon carcharias, assembly GCF_017639515.1. Taxonomy (NCBI): domain Eukaryota; kingdom Metazoa; phylum Chordata; class Chondrichthyes; order Lamniformes; family Lamnidae; genus Carcharodon; species Carcharodon carcharias. Next base: position 156,020,548 of record NC_054477.1, read on the forward strand.
CTGAAAGCTAGTCCACGTTCTGCTCATGTGCACACAACTGCGGTAAAACATTCAATACTTGCCTCCAGGGCTCTTGCTCCTTTTTTATATGTTCCTTCAGGTGTGAATCCAAGGTTAACCCACTTTGCCTCATCAGCTATGTAAGTGTTGGATCCAGCGCCCTTTGGGTTGTTGGGGCTAAAGGATCTGGGATGCATGCTTGTTTTGGGGTGACCAAGTTGGTACAGAGACTGAGAATATCAAGGGATCATTGTTAGAATAAACAAATGCTGTTTATTTACAAACTAAACTCAGCAGCTACACTTGTGTGCTCACAGCTCAAAAACTCTGTCTTCCCTCTTCAGTGTTTAACTCAAGACTCTCCCACAGAGATAGCCCATGCTACTCAGCTATTGGGCATTAAGATCATGTGACCTTATGTTACAGCACTTGTCTTAAAGGTATATTACATACCGGATTACTACATCCCTCCCCCTTTACTGAAAAATACATGTTACAATTTTCCCAATATATCAACATATTTACACAGATCAATTATTTACAAAGTCAGTCTCTCGGGGAGTTTCCTTATGCGTGTAGAAAGTCTCAGCTCTAAGGCTTCTGAAGTTGGATTTGGAGTCTCCCTTACTGAAGTTGTCTGAGCATCAGGTTCTACAGCAGGTACCGGTAAATTTGTTTCTCCCTCTTTCAGATACGGTCGGCCCTTCAACCACATTGGTAGCCAGTTGAGTTCTTTCAACAGGAGATGTCGACTCAGACTCGAGCGCTGACGGAATCATTTCTGGATATTTGGTTTCTCCTCTTCTTACGTGATCCACATGTCTCCTAATTACTCAATCTTCAACTTTCACCTGATAGGAAAGAGGTCCGGTTATTGCACTTATCTCACCAAACAACCGTGCTGGTCCTTCTCTAAAATTTTACACACTTTCTCTCCTAAATTAAATGTTCTGTCCCGACTGTGACAATCATGTCCCGTTTCCTGACTTTGCTGCCTTCTTTCTACCTTCCCCTCCAAATTTGGCATAATGAGGTTCAGTCTCGATCACAGGCGGTTCTTCATCAACAGTTCCGCAGGTGTGACACCTGTTGTCAAATGAGGGGTGGTTCTATAATAGAAAAGAAATTGCACTAATTAGGCACTATTGAATCTCCAGATAATTTCTTCATACCAGATCTGAATGTATGAACTGCTGTTTTGGTGAGTCAATTTGAATAAGAGTGATATGGAGATGTCTTCACATGAACAATACCATTAAAGCTTGTAAACAGGTTAAATTCAGCACCTGTGAATACTGTTCCATTATCTGATTCTAGCACTTCAGGTAATCCATTAATTGCAAAACTTTGTTGTCGTTTGTCTATTGTCGCCGAAGATTTGGGTGACCTCACTTTGTGAAGGGGAGCTACTACACTCTTCCTTTCCGCAATGATCACACGAGACTCAGGCTTCTTTTTAACCGGTTTATTCAAACATATGCAAGGGAGCTGCTACCATTCCATAAAATGGTGACCCGGCTCCACGATCGATTACATTCCATCATTTTTGTACTATTTTCTTGTAATAATACAGTTGAGTACATTTGAATACATTCAATCAGTAACCGGCACACCAGTTCCATACTATCTCTATCCTATTGAGCACATAAACATGTGATTTTGCTACCCAATTATTCTAAAGCATGTATACATAGTTATACTATCCAATCAGAATTAAGGCACGTATATACAGACCTTGCTTCTTGCAACTCAAGACTACTTTCTTAATCAAGCCCCTTCTTTGTCCACTGTTCATCTTCCCATATCTAAGCTAAAAGCATCGGCCCCTTCCTTATCTCTTGAGGAGTACACCTAATCTTTTCTTGATGTCATGCTTTGTCTCCAAGGCTGTGCAAGGTTCATCTGGTAATCTTCAACTATCAATGTGCTTAGTAGCACTAGCTGCCTGGAGATAATAAGTATTTTCAGCAAATTCTTACTGTATTCTCTTTTAATACATTTAATTTCCCCCTAACAGTCCTCCCTTTTGGCCCTTGGCAAAGCCCAAGCTGGCCATGCCTTTAGTTGAGAATTCCTCTTCTGGTCCTTCGAGTGGCCAGTCATCTAGACCATCAGAGGAATCCTAAACCACTTGGCTATATAACTTAATACCCCCTAATAGTCCCCCCTTTGTCTATTCCTAGGGACTCAAACCTATGGCAGTCCAGGTAGGCCCAGTTTGGAGAATGGCCATGATGAATTTTATGACTCCATCCTCTCCTCTACCTTGGGGTTAGATAATCACCAATTCCTGCCGTTCCTTACGCTAATTTATGAGGATCAATTGGTACACTGACTCGAACATGTGTTCGGGGTTTGTTCCGAACCTGATATCTTCGATACCTGATTTCACCCCATCAATCAGGTCCCGTGCTAGCATATTGCATACCCGCCCAGTGGCTTGTGGCTCGGCTGTATCTATAATCCCGTCTGTGATCTGCCTAAGGACCCGTTGCAGACCTCCTTCTTGTATCTCCACAACTGTCAGGGCATGCTCTGTTCCGCAAGCACTAAAGTGCAACCCTCTGGCAGTCTCAGCGGCCACCCAGGAGGCATAATCATTTAAGTTGTGGATCTGACCTGAATTAAACATGGAATTGGAACTCCCAAATAGCCCTCCTCTACCTCCAAGTAGTGCTTCTTTTTACCCTAGCCTGTGCCTTCACTAACTCTCGGGACAATTCGAAATTTATAATCCTTGATTATCCACTTTAGCTGACTCCTGGCCCACTTGACGGAATTCTGGTGGCTGTGACAAGTTGCATACAATACTGACAGTGGTCCCGAGATATTATATGTCACTTCCAGGGAGATCATTGTTACATCATGAAGTAATGGTTTTGACTTTCCTACCCTGATTATCCCATCCGGCGGGGGTGGGGGGGGGGGCGGTGGTGGGGGTGCTGCGTTTTACTACACCTGGGCATTGAGTGGGTCTTTGATATCCACACACGTGGTCAAAGTAAAACATTGTGTATCATAACAATCATGCCTGTCTATTGTCCCTCAAGACCAGGTTCCCAAACGAAGTGAGGTAGGTCTGTCCATCCGGCAGTCACGTTAATCTCTTGATACACCCAAATGTCTGTTGACCAAAAGCTGGTAGGGGGCGCATGCAGTTCACTTCCCCCATACCACCAACCCAGTCCAGTCATATTGTTATAAATCCTAGTTATTGTTACTCCGCCACTCATGTCTGTGCTTATGCTTAGCGAGATATTATTGGGTGAGTGTACCAACCCGCTGGGCCGTATCCACAAGAGTGCATTTGTCATGTTATCATTGTCCTTACCCTCGGGTAGTACCACCACCCTGTGAAGTTCCGTTGTTGACATTCAAGGGGTGTTAGCTGGACCAGTTGCCCTGTTGCTATTGAGTGTAAATTCCTCTTACAACCCTTTGTGCTGTCACACATGGAATCCCATTCCCAATTGTCCGCCTGATGTGTTCGTGTGGTAGCTTGACCCATGTTCCAGGTGTTGGGCTTCTTTATTCATTCCCCAATCCCTCCTCGAGGGAGTAATGTGTATTGTCCTGGGTGGAGGCAGATGTCGTCGTTGAGTTAATAGTCAGTGCCCTCCATGCCAGTACTGACATGACCATGACCAGGATCGTAGACCTGTAGAGACATTAACATCTGCTCCAGTTGTCTGGGTTACCGCTTGGTGATTCATCATATATCTTTAACTGTGTGTAATGCCTCCTACAAGTGCGCATGTATCACCTGTCATAATTACCTCGTATAGTCCATTGCCACCTGGGGGCAAACCCTATTCGCTCAAGGCTCACCTTGACCATCACCTTATTCCCCACTTGGGGGGTCCGTTGTTGCTCTTTGGATTTGCCTGTTTCCATATCCTTAATCATCTGTTGGTCCCTGACTTCCTTCCTTAACACATGCAATTGCTTACTTATTTTCCTCACATAGTCTCACATCCTTCCTTTTAGTGGTCCTACATCTCCCCCTCCTACTATGATTCCCTTGGGTAACTGCACTGTTCCCCTTATCATTAGGTCAAATGGGGTGAACCCAGTGGTCCTGCTTGGGGTTGTCCTAAGGCGCATCAGAATATTGGGCAACACTGTTGCCCAGCTGTTCCCTTCTCTTGAATTGCTTTTGTTGTTGATGTTTTTAAAGTTCGGTTCATCCTTTCCACCATCCCTGAACTCTGTGGGTGGTAGGGAATGTGGAATTTCTGGTAATCTCCATAAGTTTACACATTTCTTTGATGACTCTTCCTGTGAAATGAGTTCCCTGATCTGAATCCATCTGGGTAGGTACCCCCTCCACTCCTTCCAGTCCACTATCTCCTGCTGCTGTCCCACGTCGGACCTCAATTCCTTAAGCTGTCTACACAACTCTACAATGCACCTTCTTATTTTACCTTGCAGTGGTTCAGTATCTTCACTTCCAGTGGCGGTGCTCTTTGGGAGCCACTTAACTCTGCCTGTCACCATGGTATTAATCCTGTGGTCTTACTTTTTGTGGCTCGCAGGCACATTAATATAATGAGTAATACATCTATTTAGCCTTTTTCCAGCTTTCCCTTTACCTGTATCCATCTTGTGCTAAATTGTTGCTATGTATTATTTCTACTTACCCTTCAATTGCCTCAACTACAGATTCCAAGTAGTTTTAACTCTAAGGTTTTTTTCCCCCTGACCACGATCATCCTAAGATTCTCTTGAGGTCAGTTTTTCTATTGTCTTGATCATTTAAAATGTTTCCTTACTCTTTAGGCCATATTAACTATTCCATGTCAACAGGGATCTCTGTCTCTGGGTCTTCGCTTATCTCCCCCTGTGCGGTTCCAATATTTCAGTTGATGGCCAGATTACCAAATTCAGTTCCCTTAAAACAGTTTTTAGATGGCGTCCTCTTTCCCTAACTCTTTCTCCTACCCTTATTCCTTTCCTCATACCATTTTACACATGCAATAGTTACCATCTTATCTTTTTCAGGTTGTCTGGAGAGAATTTACAGTCCAATAAAGCATTCTCACAACAATTTTAAAACAGAAATCAGGCATTGACATGTTTTGTTTCCTTATCTTCTTCTCAAACAACATTTTATTGTCTCAGATGTAACTCACTAAATTGTGTCTGACCGTCTTTTTTAAAATTATCCCAGATTCATTAGCTCGGCCAAAAATTGGATTTCTGCCAAACTTTGTCAAGGTCTTGAGCTTAACTTTATATTTTGGGAACAGACTGACATTTGCAAAAAGCTAGCAGCATTTGAATTAGTGTCAATTGTTGTCAAGCTTTTTAAAATATAAATTCCCTTTTGAGAATTTTATTGGGAACCAAACCACAATTTTTAAAAAAAAACTTTGTAAGAACTGTAATTTACACTATCAAAATTAAAACTAACTCTTTCCCATGTGTATTGATTTGTATCCAGATTAAAAATCCCATATGTTTATCGACACATTCTTTATCTTGGATAGCATCCCAGTTATTCAAAAGTAACCTTCTAAATTACACTGCACGTTATATCTCAAGATTGTCCCAGATTCAAATTACAGTGCTGCTGGAATGCAGATTTCCTTTAATATTTAATTATTCTCTTCAAAAGAAACCCCTTTTTATCCATTGGAACCTCCTAGACCATCTGTTTATGTCTTTTGGTTTTCCTAGAATCCTTTTGTGATTTTGCTACCCAATTATTCTAAAGCATGTATACATAATTATACTATCCAATCAGAATTAAGACATGTATATATGGGCCTTGATTCTTGCAACTCAAGACTACTTGTACTTCATCGAAGACCTCCCTTTGTCATTTGTTCATCTTCCCATATCTAAGATAAAACCATCTGCCCCTCCCTTATCTGTTGAAGAGCACACTTAATCTATTCTTGATATCATGCTTTGTCTCCATTCTGACTCTCAAAGCTGTGCAAGGTTCATCTGGTAATCTTCAACTATCAAAGTGCTTAGTAGCACCAGGTGCCTGGAGGTAATAAGTACTTTCAGCAAATTCTTACTATATTCTCTTTTAACACATTTAATTCCCCCTAATACTTTGTATATTTCCATCCATTTTGAATGAGCATCTATTATAAGTAGAAACATTGTTCCCATAAAAGGTCCCACATAATCGATTTGTACTCATACCCATGGCCTTCTTGACCACTCCCAGCGGTGTAATGGGGCTTCTTCAGTGGCTTCCACTTTTTCTTCAACTGGATATAGGCCTTGTGAATCTATATTGTGACCCAGGTACATGTAAAAGTTATCTCTTTTGCCTGGAACATGCACTTTTCCTTTTTCAACCTTACTCCCACCTGCGAGAAACATTTCAGAACTTCTTCCAAGTTCATCAAATGTTCCTTTTCAGTCACAGGGATGTCATCCAAATAAACTACAACATGGCACAATCCCTGTAGGAAACTTTCCATGGTTCTTTGGAATATGGTGTAAGCTGAAGATACACCAAAAGATAAAGGGGTGGATTGGTAAAATCCCTTATGTGTCTTTATAGTGACAAATTTCTGGGATGCCTTCTCTAATTACAATTGTTGGTAGGTGTGACACAAATCTAACTTCACATAAGTCATTCCACCTGCCAATTTAGTGTTTAAATCTTCAATTTTAGATATGGGGTGTCTATCCAATTTTGCCACTTTATTGACTGTTGATTTATAGTCCCCACATATTCGAATGCTTCAGTCAGGTTTGAGAACAGGTACAATTGGAACTGCTCACACTGAAAATTGTATTGGCTGCATCGTTCCTAGTTTTTCTAATCTATCCAGTTTGGCATCTACCTTATCCTGCATTGCATAAGGTACTAGTCTGGCCTTCATGAATCTTGGTGTTGCCTCTGAATCTACATGAATTTTTGCTTGTAGACCCTCAATTCTTCCAAGTTCCTCTTTGAAAACTGAGGTATATTTTTGTAGTAGCTCTGAAAGCCCATTAGTTCTCAGTTGAAAGAATTCCGTCCATTCCAATTCAACTCCTTTCAGCCAGTTTCATCCGAGTAGACTAGGTCCCTCACCTGCTACTGCTATCAAGGGTAATGTCACGGTTTGAGCTCAGTACTGTACTGTGATTTTACATATGCCCTTGACTTGTATGTCTTCTCCTGTTTATGTTCTTAATTTGTCATCAGTTTCCTCTAAATTCAGCTTGTGTTCCCCATGATTCAGGCATTTAAAAGTATGCTCACCGATCACTGTAGTGGCTACACCAGTATCCACCTCTATTCTGATAGGCTTCTCATTCGCTCTCATGGTTACATAGGCTCTGCTCTTCATACCTTTTAATTATATAATGAATAGATATCAGGATCTATTACTTTTAGGCTTTTCAATGTTGTTCAGTTCATTGGGTTTTTGCTTTTGTCTGAAAGCCTGCCTGATCCTATATTTACAATGTGTCATAAAGTGTCCAGAACAATGGCAGAAGAAACATTCGATCTTTATAAACTGTGATTCAGTACAAGGTTGTCTGCTTTCATATCTGTTATTATTATGCCATGGTTTTGCTGCTAAGTTATCTCTTTTAATTTGTTTGCTAGCAGTGGCTGTTTCCTGCTTCTGAGTGAAGCTCTGTACATTGGTGCTCTTTTTGGTTGAGGCTCCTCACCCAACATGGAGGATGGCGCCATTTTGCGCTCTTCGTGTGGCTTCTGAGTCTCGCTCTGCACCTTCCATTACGGGACCGATTTCCAATGTCTTCTGAAAACCTCAATTTGTTTCAGCCAGTAATCTCTTCTGAATCACTTTTTCATTTATATCACATACCAAACGATCTCTAAGTATAAAATTGATAGATGTATTGAACTCGCAATATTCAGTTAATTGTTTCAGACTTGCCACATTACAAGTCCAATTGCCTCCCCTGTGGCTCCATTCCTTGAGTTAAATTTAAGCCGTTGCATCATCATCAACGGCTTGGGCTAGTAATGATTCTTCACAAGGTTCACTAAGTCATCAAAACTTTTGGATTCTGGGGCACTGAGTACTAACAGATTTTGAATTGATCCGTATTCCTTACTCCCATGTGTGGACAGAAGAATTGCATGCCTCTTCTCCTCTCCTGTAATGTTCGTTCATCTGGAAGAAGCTCAACATAGCGAGACCAGCCGTCTGAGGTTGGATTGAAGAGCTCCACTCTTCCAAATTGCGGCTTGCTGTGAGGGGATTACTTCAATGTCAAGAAGAAAATTTTCTTTTACTTACAACTATCGTGTGAGGTGTGGCCCAATTTCGGTTCTTCTGATTTTCTTTGTTATTCCTAGCTTTTGATATTGTTTTTACTGTGGCTTTTTGCACTTTTACTCTCATCATCATTTTGTTGGGCCCAGTGCCCTTTGGTTTGTTGGGGCTAAGGAACTTGGGTTGCACGCTGATTTTGGGGTGATGAAGTTGGTTCAGAGACAGAGAACATCAGGAGGTCGTTGTTCGACTAAACTACAAACTAAACTCAGCAGCTACACTTGTGTGCTCACAACTCAAAACTCCATCTTCACTCTTCAGTGTCTAACTCAAGACTCTCCCACAGAGGTAGCCCACGCTATTCTGCTATTGGGTATTAAGATCATGTGATCTTACATTACAACACTTGTCTTAAAGGTATATCACGTATCAGATTATTACAGTGAGCAAAGCTTTCCTATGATCCTCTGAATTCTCATGATTTTTGAATTCCAACAGGGTTTCGCCGGTCTCTAAACCAATCACCAATCACTAGCCAGTGCTGTCAATGATAGTGAGAAGAGTTTGCAGGCAAAACAATAAACACAACCAGTTGTTGGAGAGTATACTAGCCACTCTCGATTGTATTTTTCACCATTAACTTTTGTTGAATGAAATAGACCCTGTGAAAAATGGTTAATTTGGTTTTTGAATGACTGCTTCGGTTTCTCTAATGGGCTGTTTCAATGTTGACACTTTGAGGGACCTTTCTGTGTCCAGAATGAGGTTTCATTCTCAGTCAAGATACCCCAGGGACCAAGATCATTGGACTTTGTATCTCTCTTTCCTTCAGCTGGGATTTCAGGCTCTGTAACATTCTCGGATGTAGTGGTCACATTCATATCCCTATCATCAACTTTAGTAGAAGAGGCGATGCTTGTGGTTGCTGTGGGCCCGACTGACTCTTGAGTATAAGGTCCCTCTTTTTTTTCTTACAGAGAAATATTTGTCAACTTTCAGTAATTGTTTTATCCACCCTTCAAACTGCTGCTTCTTTTTCCCTTCTGACATCCACTTTCAAAAATACTTTTCATTTCTAACAGGCTAGTTACGATAATGAGACAATTAAACCTCAGACAAATTCTTTGAACTCAATCCTTTATGTTTACAAGTAAAGTAGGAGTAAAAAACACAAAACATGTATTTCAGTAATATATATATTTACCTGCTGCCCAGGAGAGAAGGCAGATCCTCATGTGACTTGGACCAGGTGCAATTGATGCCACTGAGCTACACTTTCTGAAGGCACCCCTATCACGGATTACAACTGCATCACGTGTGTTTTTCACACTTTATTGGCAGAATTTTACAACCCCATTTCAGTGGGGACAGGGGCGTAAAATGCGGCGAGACATTCTAAACACCATTGATTTCAGCGGGAGCGCAAAATCCCACTGTCGTAAAATTCTGCCCCATAAGTTTTTAGATTTTTTTAAAAATGAAAGCATTTTAAAATTTAAAAAGATGTTTATATTTATCATCGCCTTGAAAAAAAATCATGCAAGGCACTTTTATTTAGCGATTGAAGTATCTAACTGGATCACGTGACTGTCAGAGGTCGTGGAAAGGGCGGCATCGTGGATATGAGTTATAACCATTTCTGCACAGACTTATCAATTCAATATGACACATAATTGTGTAGCCACGGAAATGTATTTTTGCCACATTAGAAACAAGATGTCCATTTCAAAGACCCTTTTTCTCCCCATCTCCTTTGTTTTTCAACTGATTATGCAAAACTGGAAATTTAGCCTCTTTTCACAATCAGAGGCCCCCTCATAATGTGAGGACTCTAGCTTACGCGTAAATCTGGCATTGCTTCTAACACTTACTCTCACACTCCTCAGCGTGATAGTCACCTGATAGCCGGGCCAAGCCAAGCCTCTTGCCTTCAACACCTCACAACATCGAAACTCTGAATTAGCTCTTCGACATTATTTTTCCTCTTAAGCTTCGAATGTGCCATCATAAAAGAAAGAAGGACTTGCATTTATATAGCACTTTTCACAACCACTGGATGTCTCAAAGTGCTTTACAGCGAATGAAGTACTCCTCGATGTGTAGTCACTGTTATAACCTAGGTAATGCGGCAGGTAGGTTGCAAGCAGCAAACACACATAATCACTAATGTGATAATGACCAGGTAACCTGGACCAGATTTTCACTACCAAGGCAGAAAGCTGAAGCAGGGAAATTTCCCAATTTGTTGGATTTGGCTCAGTAAAAAGTACACCAATAGGTGCATGTTTCACAGTGATGGAAGGGGGGCAGGTTAGAATCAGGCCCACTGACCCTAGGAACGGAGCATAGGAGACCACGGAAGCAGGCAGGTGCTAAGGCATACTGGTTAGAAGACCCACCTCAATTTACTCTGGGACTCAACCCAGTTGTTTCAGAAGCTGTTAGGCCCTCTAGCACTCCCTCCTCATACCTACCTACCACCACTCACCCCCATGGCCCCTCAAACCCTTCATGCAAACTCAGTGGACATTTAGAATAGAGTGGTAAAATTGGGCAGTGTCAGCATGGAATTATGAAAGGGAAATCATGTTTGACAAACTTGTTGGATATCGCTGAAAAAATATTTTCTTTGTTGAAGCTTGTTGTCTTGCACTCATCAGGACAATTCGCAAGAAAATACTGATGTTCAAGAGAAACAACATACTTATACTGTATGAAAAGAGAGTGCTGATTGGTTAGCAAGTGGACACTGATTGGTGGAAGCATTGCCATTGAGACTGCACCAATTGAAGGTGACTGACAGTTAACTGCCAAGCATTGTTTGAAATTTAAGCCAGGCAGCTTGACTCTGATTGGTCAAGATATTGCCCTTTGGAATGAACCAGTTTAGCTGAAACAGCTTCAATGTGTGTACATGTTCTTTCTGTCGGCAAAGAAGCTGCATATAGTAATATATACAGGGCCCTGTGAACAAGGCTCTCACAAATGCCTTCATCTGCCCTGTAGATGGGAGGCGATGGCAGCGGTGGTCAGAGCCAGCGCTCTGCAAAAGAGGGCAGTCACGAAGTGCTGAAAGAGGATGAATGATCTTCTGCGTTCTGCCAGGTTAAGTCACTTTTCTTATCACTCTCAACTCACAAACCCATCACACTCATTGAGGGATCTCACTCATTGTCAGTTCAAGGGACATCACCACGCACTCCATCACACACACCTTCATTGTCCTCATCCTGTCCATGGCTCCACTCACTGCCCACATATGCCAGGTATCCTTATCCTTATGCCTGGAAGGCATCCTGCTTACACCCTCTCCCTCTGTATTAATGCAGGACAAACTGGCACACAACAAGAGGGAGAGGTCGCAGACTGGTGGAGGAATACCTAACATCAAGGCCCTCACAGACTTTGAAAATAGAGTAATCCAGCTGGCCGATGATGGTCTGGACTGTTTGTGCACTGACAGTGAGGTTGGCAGTGCTCAACCAAGTGAAGATCCAATAGTGCAACATCCAATAGACAACAAGGCTGTGAGTCAGTTCCCCCGTTCCTCACTGCTATGCCATGGACTAATTATCTCTCCTTGCTTTCGCAGGCACATCTAGGAAGCAGCCGAGGGGGTCCAGGGCACAGTCCTCACCTTAAGCTCAGAAGACACCACAGAATAAAGAATCTGATGACACCAATTGAAGACCCGTCACAGCGCTTACCCACAACCTCCAACAGCGCAGAGGCACACACCGCAGTGGGACCTAGTTCCAGAGTAGCCTCGGGATCACAATCTGGTGAGCACATCACACTGTCTGATCCACAACGGGTAGCAGCAGGGTCTTCCCAGGTTTCTGGCACTTGGAGGGCCACTGGAGGCCAGAAGTCTACTGAGTCCAAGTCAGATGAGGAGAATCTGGCCTCGGTCATACTTCAATTGCTGGAGCTGCAAAGGCAAGCCTGGGAACATTGGAAAGAATTGCCCGCTGCACTCCTCAGATTGTAAGGCATGATGGAGGAGTCCATCTGCCTCAGGCTGAGATAATAGCGCCAGCCTGCCAATGCACCGAGTTCAACACTGGTAGGATGGCGGCCGCCATGGAGACCTTGGTCCAGGACATTGGTCCTGCACTGCTGTGTGGGCTGAACTCCATCACTGACAGCATAGTTGGCCTCCAGCAGTGTCAATGTGAGAGGGGTGCAGAGCAGCTCGATTTCACTCCAGCTTCCCCTTCTCAAGGAATCAGCCTGGGGACCTCGGGCACCTATAGGGAGGAGGATCAGCAGGTGCACACCTCAGTGACATCCGCCCAGGTGACTCTGGGAGTGTCTGACGCATCCGCATTGCCTCTTCCTGTGACCCCAGTAGTTCCAGCTCCACCGCTTGAGGTGGGGGCCACTGCCACACTGCAGGACCCCGAAAGCAGGCTGGGGCCCACCAGGTCTCAGTCCTCCAGAGGATGCCCATCAAGGTCATCACAGACAGGACACAGCAGTCAGAGGCCTGTCTCCACCTCCCTGGTGGATGTTGGGGGAGCACCAAGGCATAGTGGTAGGGTTAGGAAGATGTAACTCTTTCAAGTACAAACTCGTTTCCATCTGTTTCAGATGAAGTTACATTGTTTCATAGTTTGCCATTGTGAGATTTGAACTCTTGATAATCTTTTAAATGAAAACCAAATCAACAAAATTGGGATAAATCAGGCACAGCCCCTAATTCAGGTCAGCTGTAAAACCAAGAACAAAGTTTAAAGGAAACTTACAAACTTTAAATCAAAATGTGATTAAAGGGGTCAACAAAACACCCCAGTCCCCGCGGTGCCCACCGAGCACGGAAGGCCTCGAGAGTGCCAGCAGACACCGCGTGCTCCTTCTCCAGGGACAAACATGTTTCCATCTGTTCCTATTCAGATGAAGTTACATTGTTTCATAGTTTGCCATTGTGAGATTTGAACTCTTGATCTTGGGGTTACAAGCCCAGTATCGTAACCACTTGGCTATTTAGGCCAAGCTGGTGGATACAGTTTCAATTGTAACTCTTTTGAGTACAAACCCATTTCCATCTGTTTCAGATGAAGTTACGTTGTTTTATAGTTTGCCACTGTGAGATTTGAACTCTTGATCTTGGGGTTACAAACCCAGTACCATAACCACTTGGCTATTCAGGCCAAGCAAATTGTTTCATATTTTGCCATTGTGAGATTTGAACTCTTGATCTTGGGGTTACAAACCCAGTACCATAACCACTTGGCTATTTAGGCCAAGCCAAAAATCAATTTGGCCCAAGAGTAACTCTTTCGAGTACAAACACGTTTCCATCTGTTTCAGATGAAGTTACATTGTTTGCTATTGTGAGATTTGAACTCTTGATTTTGGGATTACAAACCCAGTACCATAACCACTTGGCTATTTAGGCCAAGTGTTAGGAAGATGTAACTCTTCCGAGTACAAACCCGTTTCCATCTGTTTCAGATGAAGTAACATTGTTTCATAGTTTGCCATTGTGAGATTTGAACTCTTGATTTTGGGGTTACAAACCCAGTACCATAACCACTTGGCTATTTAGGCCAAGCAAATGCTAGTAACTCTTTCGAGTACAAACACGTTTCCATCTGTTTCAGATGAAGTTACATAGTTTGCCATTGTGAGATTTGAACTTTTAGATCTTGGGGTTATAAACCCAGTACCATAACCACTTGGCTATTTAGGCCAAACTTAAAGTAACTCTTTTGAGTACAAACCCATTTCCATCTGTTTCAGATGAAGTTACGTTGTTTTATAGTTTGCCACTGTGAGATTTGAACTCTTGATCTTGGGATTACAAACCCAGTACCATAACCACTTGGCTATTCAGGCCAAGCAAATTGTTTCATATTTTGCCATTGTGAGATTTGAACTCTTGATCTTGGGGTTACAAACCCAGTACCATAACCACTTGGCTATTTAGGCCAAGCCAAAAATCACTTTGGCCCAAGAGTAACTCTTTCGAGTACAAACACGTTTCCATCTGTTTCAGATGAAGTTACATTGTTTGCTATTGTGAGATTTGAACTCTTGATCTTGGGATTACAAACCCAGTACCATAACCACTTGGCTATTTAGGCCAAGTGTTAGGAAGATGTAGTTGCACAGCCTGGGCATGGGTGTTAATCACTTATGCATGTTCACCATTATAAATAAACTCCCAAGAATGCCTCTTTGTCCGTGGTTCCTTGAGCAGTGTTTGTGTCAATCGGATGCGAACCCTTGGTTCCTGTACAAGATAAAGGCAGCTGTCTCAGTCCAGGGCCTCTTCCCTGTGCAGTGTGTAACCTTCAGAGATAAGTGTTTGTCTGGCTTCACACTCACTGGACACATTACTGATGCCTGCACCTCGACGGTGCTTGTCATCGCTGCCAGAATGTGGTGGGCAGGTGCCACAGAGTTCCCTCATTCTGTCTGTGTGACTCTCAGCACCTTTGAGGTGGGGCTGACTCCCCCATCTCTTTAGCACATGTAACTGTCGATGCTGTGCTCCTGAAAGGGACAGATGCTGAAGGCTGACAAAGGATCAGATGCTTTCATGGCTGCGTCTCTATGATATGACAATGATTATGGAGTGCAAGCGAGCTTCCCTCGGCCATACAGGAGTCAGACATTCACAGAGGCAACGTGACAATTCAGGGAGTGTCCTCACTACCTCAGTGTCATCATCATCTTCCTGGAATCTAGCGACTATTAGGGCCTCTGCTGCATCTCCATGACATGACTCTGAGCACTGAGGGTATGTGCGATGCCATCAGCCACACAAGAGTCAAACATTCACAGATGCAAGGTGAGGATGTCAGGACTGTCCTCACTGCATCTCATCATCATCCTCCAAGAATCTTGCAGCTGTGAGAGCCCCTGAGCACGCCTGACTTGTCTGGACAGTGCAATGGCCTTATTGCTGGCATCCTAGCCTTCGAGGACCTCATCACCATCATACCCTTCGACGCTCTCCTCATTGGAGGACGTACACAGCTCCTCCATCCCTTCGTCTGCCCAGTCGTCCCCTTTTGCAGCACCTGGTTGTGGAGTGCCTAGCAAGCTATGATGCGCAACACACTCAGGGGACTGTCGAGGCACCGGAACCTCATTTTCAAAATGCCTATCATCCGAGTCGCAGCGTGAGCCTCGTGTACCGTCGCCCTGCTGCAGTCTGAGACCGCCACACGGACGTCATCAGCCACGTCCTCTGTGCGTAACCCTTGGCCCCGAGGAGCCAACTCTGCAGCCTCTCTGGACCCTGGAAGATGTCAGGGATCTGAGACCTGCTGAGGATGTAGGAGCCATGGACGCTCCCTGGGAATCGTGCGCAGACTTGTAGGATGTGTTTGTGGTGGTCGCACAGCAGCTGAACCTTCAGCGAGTGGGAGCCCTTGTGGTTGACGTAGTTGACTGCTTGTTGCCATGGAGATCTAAGCGCCAGGTGAGTGCAGTCGATGGCACCCTGCACCTGTGCAAAACCTGAGATCTGCGGAAATCTCAGCAATCTTGCTGCCTGCCTTTTGTGATCCCAAATGCACAAAGTTCTTTGCCTTCTTGAAGATGCCATCTATGACCTCCGAGATACACTTGTGCATGGAGGCTTGCGAGATACTCCACAGGTCACTCACAGAGCCTGGGAGAAGCCACTGATATAAAAACTGAGTGCCGTAGTCACTTTCACAGTCACTGGATGCCCTCCATGTCCTCATGGCGCCAAATCCTGCAGCAGGCGGCATATATGACTGACGAGTTCCCTAGACATGCTTCTTCGACACTAGTTGTCGGTCATCTGCAGGAATGACAGGTGCTGTCTATAGAACCTGGGTGGTAGTGAGGCACCGACAAGCAAAGCTCGCTGCGAGTCTTCAGCTGTGTGTGCAGCAGGCCCTGCCGCCTCTTCATCTTGAGGGAGGTGCTCCTCCCTTTGCCGACCAAGGTGCCTCTGCCACTCTCTTCTTCTTCTCTGCTCCCTGTAAGCCATGAGGCTTACCGCTAACTCACCAGATTTCATGATCCTGATGCACTCCTGCAGAATCAAAGAGAGAAACATGTGGAGTAGCAAGGTGTACTAAGAACCTCTCTTGGTTGGGTTTGAAGGTCACTTCATGCAGGCAGGAGAGTGCTGGATATCACTTGGATGGCCAGTGTGTAGTGCGCTTCATGGTCATCTGAAACCCCACCCACCTCCGCCCCACTCCACTTGACCAATTGGTGGCAGCTTCAGCCACTGGACTGCATGCTGTGCTTTCAGCTCAGGCGCAGGCATTCTCCTAACCCACACTGTAAGGCTGCGCTGTTGGCTTAAACCATAATGGATACTTGTCCAAACCTTAATAAAGACATTGCAAGTGGCTGTGAGAGCCTCCACCAGTGACTGTGCCATGGCCACCTTTCGCAAGGGGACTCTACAACATGCTCATGTTGGCCAATTGCTCTACTGCCCCCTAAAACACACATTAATTTGCAGTCTGTGCCCAAGGGGTGAAGTTCTGGAGCATTTGGTGGCACTTTCTCGCTTTTGTGTTGAGTGGACAGAAAAGGATCAGAGGCCCGACTCCGAGCAGGTCAATGGAGCTGCAGCTGAACAGTCTCAGCTACAGAAGGAAACTCACTTCTGACAAGTTTTTCCAAGTGTTTGGCTGCTTCCCTCACACCCCCCACCTGCCACTTCCCCCGGCATGTGCTTGAGGATTTCCTTCAGTCTGTCAGTGTTGCATTGCACCCTCCCCCTTCTCAACCACCCCTGTCCTGGCCTGACCCACACTGGAGCCCTTGCCCTGGCATGGCACTGAAAGCACCTCTCCCTCAGTGTCCTACGGGCAATGCTCATGAGCACTGCGCAAGGTGGCGTGCACCCACCTCTGGGTTCCCTTGGAAGTTCAGGTCACCAGGCGCACACCTTTTAAAGGCAGCCGTGAAGCATACCATTCTAAGTCAGTCCAAGGTGGGCAGTAAATTTGACTTGGGGGATGAATCACAATATCGCAACCACAATTTTTGGCCCTCTCGCCATGTTATCCGGCCCCCCTGCCCGCCATGATGCCCAACGCCAATGGGGCCAGAAAATCCTGGCGAGAGTGTCTGGTGATGTAATTCTCCTGAGCCACCAGCTTAATGACATGCCCTGGCATGGCAGTGTGTGCGCATTCTTGTGTCCTTGATCCTTCTTGTTAATAAAAAGTCTAATATATGAGCCCTGCTGATGATATCATCAGCCAGGATTCTTCTCCTCTTGTCCCGATGTCCTCTACTCCATGTCCCTCCCAGGTAATGAACTGTGCACATAGGATCCACACCTCAGCCAGTTTCATTCTTATAAAGTTAAAAATATAAAACACTGAATGAATATAAAAGCACTGAATTAATCGGAACAATTTGAGGTTCATATACAGTTCAAGATACAAAAGGTCAAATCAACAAGGCGCATTAGTCAGTTCATGGAGTATATAAATTTTAAAAAGCAGCTGGTTTGCTTTATATTGGTATTGTATTGTAGATGGATCGCCCCTTTATAGAGACTGCTCAAATTTGAAATATCAGGGATCTTCTAAAACTAATAGTCAATCTAATATAGCAAGTTGAGAATCTACTTTGATTTGAGTTTTATAAAACTCCAGCCAGGAATATCCGCAGAAAATATAGTTCTTCAATTTAATAACCTCGTTGTTTTATTTCAACAGATCATCTACTGTTTCACTCAAAATATAGACAAATGAAAAAGAAATCATATATTTGATACAAAAACATTGAGCAGACCACATTAAAGCATTTTACTTACACAAGACAGGTTTATTAATACATAGCTGGAAGTATGTCAAAGGCAATAGCCTCATCTTTACTCAGCTGGTATCATAACTGGTGTTGCACATTCAGGTTTGGCTTAATTCTCAATTACAGCAGTGATGGTCACTCTGGTAAGAGGTTTTGAATTTCAAGCATTTGGCATGTCCCCATTTCAGGTTAATGTGTGTTATCCACCACAGAATGTGATTAACAAATTTACTTTATTTCCTTGAGAGTTTTTTTTTATTATTCATTCACAGGATGTTGGCTTCACTGGCTGGGCCAGCATTTTTTGCCCATCCCTAATTGCCCTTGAGAAGGTGGCAAAGAACTGCCTACTAGAACCACTGCAGTCCATGTGGTGTAGGAACACCGAGTGCTGTTAGGAAGGGAGTTCCAGGATTTTGACCCAGCGACAGTGAAGGAACGGCGATATATTTCCAAGTCAGGATGGTGAGTGACTTGGAGGGGAACATCCAGGTGGTGGTGTTCCCATCTATCTGCTGCCGTTGTCCTTCTAGACGGTAGTGGTCGTGGGTTTGGAAGGGGCTGCTGAATTCCTGCAATGCATCTTGTAGGTGGTACACACTGCTGCTGCTGTGCGTCGGTGGTGGAGGGAGTGAATGTTTGTGGATGTGGTGCCAATCAAGTGAACTGCTTTGTCTTGGATGGTGTCAAGCTTCTTGAGTGTTGTAGGAGCTGCACTCATCCGGGCAAGTGGAGAGTATTCCATCACACTCCTGACTTGTGCCTTGTGGATGGTAGACAGGCTTTGGGGAGTCAGGAGGTGAGTTACTCGTCACATGATTCCTAACCCCTGACCTGGTCTTGTAGCCACAGTATTTATCTGGCTAGTCCAGTTCAGTTTCTGGTCAATGGTAACCCCCAGGAGTTTGCACAAAGATGTGCACAATGGTGTGAACATTTAATCAGTTTGAACATCATTTGGCATGTAAGAGACATCAGTAAAAATGGAAGCTGGAAAGCTTGATGACAAATTTTCCTTTCATCTCTCAATGGTCTCTTTTTCTTACACACCATCCCTACCTGACTGAATGAGTAAGGAAGTGAAAGTGTCCTTCATGGGGGAAGGAGGCTTGACATTCTTTGGCCCTCCCCGTTTGGTACCCATCCTGGAATAACTTGTGGGTCAGGCAGTGCCACTCTACACCCAATATACAAAGATAATGAAGGAGATGAAGAACACAGAAGAACTTTAACCAACCATTATTATCTTCCAGATTTTTTTTAAGAAAAGCAAATTTTATGTAGACTGCATGTAAATTTAAAAAGAAGCTGGGGAAACTAAATTGTACAATATGAAACAAGATTAATGATCTAGTGGAAGAATCATTATAATCTAAAGAAATGTGACCCAAAGGCTTGTAATTACCTATAAAAACAAATCAGGCAATTATGACTCTCTTAAACTGACAAATGTCTGATTTCCCTACTTAGTAATATCTACCTTGTCACTGATGAGTTATGAAGCCTTCCTCTTACAAGAAATCTAACCCACATGCCTCCAGTTCCCATCAGTGAATTCTTCATGTGCAATAATTGCTTCTTTTGAAATCAATTGCAACAGAGAATGTTTTTTCAGTTCTTATATGTAGTAGCACACTACATGATTATAAATGTATTAAGGATCACTGGGGAGAAGGGGTTAAGTCCCCATCCCCTGATCTCCCAAAGGATAAAATAAATTATTGATTTAATTTGGACTAAAACTGAATTATGGCCCTGCCTGTGAATTATTACTCTGTTATATAAACATCTGCTCTTGAACACGAAGTACGACTGGAAGTAGGAACGTGGTGCTTTCATCATTTGGACTCGAATTTCTGCCCAGGTTGAAGTTTCATCTTACTTACGCTGATTATTACCTTAATTAAGCACAGCTTGGATCCAATTTTTAATGGGTACAGATCCACAATACACACACATACTTCAAACTTGACAACAATGGGCAATGTGGCCAATTGAAAATTCCCAGTAGCTCCCATTCTTTCCTTGTGCTTAAACACAGAATCAGGATCGAGCATTGTGAATGTACCTTTTTTTCTTGTTTGTGAAGCTGTGAACTTCCTGGAAGGTTTTGGTGTAACTACAGCATAAATTTCCTGGTCATATCCTCCTGCATTAGATTTGTCAAAACACCACTTAGCTCATTAATGTTGACCTGCTGTATGTGGCAGAGCTCTGAATCTGAATTGCCTGCATCTTATGCCAGTTCTGAAAGGGTATAAATTTATTCCCAACATATTTTTTAATTCATTCATGAATTGAGACACAGCAAATCTGATAGACTTGCATTACAACAGTGACTGCACTTTAAAAGTACTTAGTTGCCTGTGATGCTGTTTAGAACATCCTAAGGCCATAAAAAGCACTCTAAGCACAAAGTTCTTTCCTTACATTGATATAATTGACCTGTTTCACCCTTGGAAGAGTTCTCAAACCTTGTAACTTTATTCCTGCAGCTTTAGAATGATTTTTTCATGCAATTTTTTTTGATTTCAGTTTTGCCCTTGAAACCTGAACCTTGAAACCTTACCAAAACTGCTATCAGTCTCCGAATCCAATATGTTGGCACCCCTGTCACCTCTCCTTTTCTCCCAATCCACTTTCTCGAAGGATCAAACAGCTGCAATTGTTTTGCCAATGGACAAACTTTTCCAGTATTGTTGTGGTCGAGGTAGGTGAAGGACCGAGGCAAAGGGCCCCTATATTGAGGCAGCAGGGGGACATTGTTTCAATTCCTATTACTAAACTCCCAGAATGTTTACAGGCAGCACATGTCATACAAGGATCTGAGAAAGAAGCAATCCATTCATGGACAATGCTTTACAACAGAAGCAAATGGCCATCTTACTTGATAATTCTGCATTATCATAGTCCAGAGTTATATGACTATTACCTTTGATGGGCAAGGAAGAAAGAGACAACATAGTGAATGTCTTACCTTCCCTGCCTGGGTCAGGTCATTGAACCTTTGCTGGCATTGCTCATCCATTCTTGATTCACAGAAGTGACAGTCAATGCCAGAGCTACCACCCTGCGTATGCATGGGCTGGTTTGAACTATCTGTAACCCAGGAAGTAGATACACCTGGCCTCTTTTTCCTTCCAATGGACATACAAAATTGCAGGTGCTCCTCCTGTCAGACTTTCTAGGTGTCTCCCAGCTGCTTAATTCTTGCTGTGAAAATTGAAATGCTATTCTAAACTTCCTGAATAAAAGTATTTGCTTGGGCTGGGGGTGGGAAGAACAATGCATTCTGCCATTTACCTTCCACTCTCCAGCCTTACTCTGTATAATGGTACCTATTCTGGCCTCTTAAAATATGGCAACCGGGACTTCCTAACAGATTACAAACTACTTGAGCTAATCAGCAAATGGAAAACACAGGAAATTCCCATTTTATATTCCCTTGTCAGAGTTGGTACAGACATGGTGTAATTTTTTGCATAAATGCGATCCAGGGAATTTCAGGCCCTTGTTTTATTACTACTGTGGATTTGTTTTATATGAAATGCAAGCAAAAGATTGCGTGGCATTCATTAATGCCATAAATAACTCATCGTTGCTATGCTACCTGTATCTTCCTGTCAAGGCAGCCTTACGTCTCCCTCAACAGATTCTGTCACATTCACTGTTGCTCCCACTTGCCCTCGTGCATTTTAGGAATAAGAGAAATTAGCTTAGAGCAAAATATTGATGAGGCCATACCTGTTCCTATTGCAGAATGCTGTGCACGCATGAAGGATAGGTTTTATTTACTCCCAATTGGATTAGGTTTGCACTGTTCATAGTTGCAAATGGAAAAAGAATCACCTTTTTTTTTAAGCTATTCAGCTCTCATTTGAGAGCTTAAGCAATTCATGAAGCTGGAGGTGGTTGAGAATGAAGGAGGGGTTTTATCCTGTGTTTGACATGGGAATAGTTGATGCTGACACCGGCTGAATAAAATATTTAATGTTTGGATCTCAAACACGCTCAAAACCTGAAGCTGGGAAAAGAGGAAGAAGCAATTTCTGGTGTCCGTTTCAAAAGCCTACTACATTGAATTGGCTTTCCATATACAAATTTGGCCGAACCTTGTTGACTTGTGGCTGAGAGGCCTCAGTAGCACTTTGAAGCAAAGATTGTACTAGGAGAAATCCTTTGAATGCAATCTCATACTTCAGGGCAATTTACAGAGCCGGGATTTGACAGTTCACATTCTGTTCTTTGTTCATTAAAATTCACACCTTGGAATAAAGTTCAGTAATGAAGGGAGTTTCATCTGTCGTTGCAACAGCTGTTCAAAAGTCCTGATTAAACCCCTTGTAAGTGAATTAATCATGTGTGTGCCATATGTTTCAGTTTACCCTGCTGTCTTGCTACAGATAATCAGACCTAATTATCTGATGCCGAGGTTTGAAATTGCCTTTTAATATTCGATTGTCAAACTATTGGAATACTTTGCTTATCAAGCAGAATATTGGATTAACATGCCTATAGGATGTGTACTGTTACTACTTAATGTTGGGGAAGTTTCTTTCTCTTTGGTTTTGGCGGAGGTCTTCTGATGTGATGGATAGCATCGCTACCTCTGGACCAAAGGCTTTGGGGTCGAGTCCCATTTCAGGACTTGACGGTCATGGAAGGTCGGCTTGTAATGCGGCCAAGCAGGTTGATTATCAGCCTGTAAATCCTTCCCGTATGCCTGATAGCAGATGGTAAGTGTGGGAGAGTTTTGTGGTCAGCCATACTGCAGGAGGCAATGGCAAACCCACTGCAGCACTTTGCCAAGCATAATCGTGAACCAATCCAATAGAAGTTCATGGTTGCCAATGCCGTCTTAGGGTAGGGTACCTGGAGGAGGATGTGATTTGAACTATTATTGTGGCTTTTGCTTGCGTTGAAGGAATGCCTGAATTTGTTGTTTCCTTTTTCGTGCTTACATTTCCAACAGCTTGATTCTGACATTCTCAAAGCTTTTGGAAGCACACTATTCAACTTACTCCTCTGTGAATATTCTGGATTTAAAGTGAGAATGAATTTACTTTCCCACCAACTCAAATGTTCCACTTTCTTTTATCAGCTGCTTCTGTTGTGAAATCGGTGCAGTCTTGCTGTGATATTCTGGTCATGAGTAAGTGGCAGTTTTACACAGATTTGAATGATTGTTGCTTCTGCATCTGTTTGCAACTGGCAGCTGCACTATTTATCAAGAGCTTAAAAATGTTTCAACCATGTTATACTTTGCACACAGAAAAGCTGCTAAATCCTTGCAATGATGATCCATAAAGTCAATATAGATATTAATTTGCACAACTGTCAAATTGCTCCAAAGTTTTTCTGGCTTTATTTAGATTTAAACACCCAGTTTGCGAATGGGGATGACAGGCCTAAAAGAGGGCTCTTTTGAAAGGTCTGGAAAGAGGCACTGGTTGCTGGTGGAGAAAGAGAGCCAGCAAATTGACAGAATCCAATGGATGTGTGTCTTAGCAAATCTATGAAGTACAGCCAGCACAGAAGTGGAGAATATTCCTCTTCAATAATTTAATAAACAAATCTGAGGAGGGATCCTCCTCTGACATTTCTATATATACTTGGCTTGGTGTTAGTTTGCCTCCTGAAGAACACCCATGTCTCTCAATGAGAAAGTTGAGTTTTTAAAGCTTAGGGTAAATAAGGAGAAACTGTTTCCAATAGTAAGAGGGTTGGCACTCGAAGGTAATTGGCAAAAGAACCAAAGAAATGGAAAAATAAACGTAGCAGCAAGTTGTTATGATTTCCAAAAGAGTGGTGGAAGCAGATTCAACAGCAACTACAAAAGGGAATTGCATATGTTTTTTAAAAAATTAATTCGCAGGATGTGGTTGTCACTGGCAAGACCAGCACTTATTGCCCATCCTTAATTGACCTCAAAAAGATGGTGCTGAGCCACTTTCTTGACCGCTATGTGGCTTGCTAGGCCATTTTATAGAGCAGTTCAGAGTTATAAACATATTTGTGGGTCTGGAGTCACGTAAGGCAGACCACATAAAGACATAGGGCAGGACTTTTCAGTTGGCATGCAAGGGTGGGCCTGACAAGCCGACGCGTAAAATGATGCGCGATGATGTCATTGTGCTGTCTCGCGATGTTTTGTTCGGCGAGCGCGCTCCGGAGTCGGCTGTGCACTCGCCAATATACAAACGGCATATTAAGGCCATAAAGGAAGAAATTGATGTAATTGTTGATACTGCCCGTCCAACCTGAATATTGACGGACAGGTGAAAAGGCCAAGCGGCCTTCAAGGTTGATGAGGTTTCCTAAAGATTTTATTAATTAAATAAATAATTTTCCTAAATATAAAAAAAAAAGACCCATCTATGTGACACAGTCATGTGAGGGGACATGTTTGATTAAATTTTTAAACCGTTTATTTAATAATTTCAATAGCGATTCAATTTCCCTGAGGCCGCTCCGTGCCTCAGGGATATTAAAGCGATAATTCGCGCACATGCGCATGAAGGAGCGTTGGTCCCGACTGTCCCTCCCCCCCACCCCTGCCCGCACATGTAGCGCTGAGCACTCTGGCTCACGTCTTATGCTGGGTGGTCCTGAATTGGCCCGCCCATGTAAAATGGCGGCGCGGAGCCAATTGTGGGCGGCGATCAGATCCGCCCCCACCTCCGCCCACTGAGCCCACCCGCCACCTGAAAAATTCAAGCCATAGGGTTTCCGTCCTTCAAGGGCATTAGTGAACTAGATAGGGTTTTTACAACAATCTCGTAGTTTCATGGCCACTGATAGTGGGATTTTTTTTTTGTTCCAGGTTTACCTAATTACCAGAAATGAAATTCTCCGGTTGCTGCGGTAGGATCTGAAGTTGCATCTCTGCATTAGATCACCTTCTGGATTATTGGGCAGGTAACCACTATGCTACCGTTCCCAGTGTGGTGGGGTGGAACATGGAAGAGATAAGTGAGAGTCAGGAAAACAAGCGGACCTATGTGCCTTGTTTCAAGGCAAGAGAAATGTCCAGCAAAGAGAGCACAATTGGTGACCACCAGCTAATTGTGTTAATTGGGACACACACTAAATTATATATCCTTGTCCTGCCGTTGAGTCTCACCAACAGAGTAGGACACAAGTCTAATTCAATGATGGAGCCTGCTGAATTTTTGATGCTTCATTTCAATTGGAAAGGTCGATACCAGTGGTAATTGACCCAGTGGTAAACCTTTCCCTTCTGAATCTAAATGTTTGGACTCAAGCCCCAGTCTTGAGCACAGCACGGCCAGAGGTGCTGTCATTGAGATGAGATCTTAAACCAATCTGCAGAGATTGAAAAAGGAACAAGACTTGTGTTTACATTGTGATTTTCACTACCATCAGATGTCTCAACATGCTTTACGGCCAATGAAATACTTTCTGAAGTGTAGTCCCTGATGTAATGTAGGAAACGTGGCAACCAATTTATGCATAGCAAGCTCCCACAAATAGCAAGGAGCTAGTCACCAGATAATCTGTTTTATTTTTGCGATATTGATTGACGGATAAATATTGGCCCAGGACACTGGAGATAACAACCCTGTTCTACTCCGAAATAATGCCACGGGATCTTTGACATCCACCCAAGCAGGGAGATGGTACCTTGGTTTGATGTCTCATCTGAAAGACATCACCTTCAACAGCCCAGTATTACCTCAGCTTAGATTGTTGCACTCAAGCCCTGGAGCTTTGTGACTCAGAAGCAAGACATGTTACCAATAGAGTCACAGCTGATAAAAAAAAGTCCTTTGGTACTATTGCAAAAACAACAGGGAGCCCCCCTAGGTTTGCCAGTCAATATGTGCTCTTCAACACAACATTATTAGCACACATGCATGGGTTATTTAAGTAACATGTTCTTTGTGGGGCTTAATTCACCATTGGCAAAAGTGACTATTCCATTTGCCTTCAAAAGAACAGTGACCACACCTCATTAGAACTGGCTGTGAACCATTTTGGAATGTTTTGAAGACCTGAAGACATTTTACAAATGCAAGTCTCTTTACTATAATTGTGGGAGGTTGCTGCTTAGTTGCATTTTACTTTGTGGAGCTGTCTCAATTGCTTTGGAGGGTGCCAAATTTAATCATTAATATTCCTTTTCACCCAGACTTTTTTCAATATATTATCGTTTGCTATTTTAATTGAATTTGCTGAAAAGCAAGTGATTTAGGAATTCTTTTTTGGATTTTTATAGGAAGAGAAAGCTTGCATTTCTACAGTGCCCCTTGGAACCTGGGGACATCCCAGACGTCAGTGAATGAAGAATGTTTGAAGCATCATCACTGTTGCAAAGTACCATTTTGCACACAGGAAGATTCCACAAAACCTCAGTGCGGTAGTGGCCAGTTTGGTAGTCTGTTTTGGTGATGTTGATTGAAGGCTAAATATTGGCCAGGACACTGGGAAAACTCTCCTGCAGACCTCAGGGATCGTAACATCAAGCTCATTGTGTGTGAGAACAGAAAGAGCTTCCATTCCAATACACATTCAGGTGGTGTCTATCCCCTGTGGTGGCTTGGAAAGGTTTGACAGCTTAAAAGCATAATGGTGTGGTAATGATGCCTGTGCTATTTGAAACTTCAAACAGAGTGAAATGGTAGTTGCTGGAAGACCAGGATTGTACTTCTCAGCCATAGCTGATGACCTCACTAAGTAACCCCCACATTGCAATGAAATATTCATTCAATAAAGGTGTATAACTTAACCAGAATTGGTCTTGAGTACATCATTAGGGAACCAAATTGAAGATCTGACCATTTGGATGACCCTCAGCCAGGGTGGCTCTCTGTAGTCCATTAAAGCTGCTCAAAATAATCACTTTATGATGAATAACGTAGCTACAAAAATAAAGATAACTGTACAGCAAGACGGAGAGAAGGTCCTTAATGCAGCAGTAGTGGAAAAGGCATGTGATGAAGAGGAGGGAATGAACGAAGCAGAAGTGCAGATGAGTAGCTGCTGAAGCAAGCACTCATTGAGAAGTGTTTCTATATGATTCCCACATCCAGTACCTCCATAAGGATTGCACATGCAGGTAACTCCATTCTGTTCCCCAAAATATAATTTCCTGTGTTTTGGATGGTTGTGGTAAAATGTTAGGACAGAGGCAAGTCGCCTCCTCCCGTGCTGTGCTCAGTTCAACAGGCAGGATGCTTTTTTATCAGCTCTAGCTAATAACAATGCTGCGATCAGTTTTTACCTTAACATGACACTGAAAGGTCAAGAAAATCTATTTACACAAAGGAGGGGGAATAAAATTTACTTGATGAAATTTTCACAAGAGTCATGGTGGCTACATTATAATATGCATATCTTCTGATGCCTAACATATTGCTCAATATAGATGTTTTCTGTGTGGAAGGAGCAAGTATGGGTCCTGGTTGCTGGGAAACCCTGTGGGGCTGAGTGGATGGAAATCTCAGTATACCTCTTGAGTAAGTATCATGTGATAATTCTGCTATCTCCATAGATCATCTACGAAGGCATAAGTTGACAACTCTCTGGCATTTATTGATTTATGGAGAGGATGGGTTGCACTGACAAATGTGCAGTCACCCATTGTGTAGACGATGCTTCCTCTTCATCTATTTCCCAGCACTGTAGGGTGTTTGAATCTGAATATTGGCTGTGACAGCTTGCGAAAGCAGTGCTCAGATCCAGGGTACCACCAGGTAACAGTGTCTTGACTTGGGAAGAGAAAAGAAAGATGTTATTATAGGGACAGAGTGGGATGCTTTCTCGTAGAGGTAAGGTGCCAAGCTTTTGTGCCCGGTTTGCCTCTGTTGCACTAAGTGTTACTGTTACTCACACTCTCAACCAGGCTAAGGGAAGGATAATTATTGCATGATGGCAGATTACCTCCAAACTCTCGCTCCCCTATCCTCTTTCAGAAACACTGGCCCAGAAATGCTAATGGCTATCTCCTCAGAACTTGACAGTTCTTTAAAAATGGAAAGACCCCTGCTGCTGCATGTGAGTTCAAGCGGATAATGAGCAGTGTCCTCCAGGAAGTGCATGCAAGACATCCAGATGTTAAAAATTGGCAGGCCATCCAAACTGCCGTATCTGTGGCAAGTCCATTTTCTTCCTTGCCGTGAGTTCATTCCAATGCAGCAAGTATGTAAGATCTGACGAGGCCTTTCAACATTCATCATAGGCGAGCTACTTGTTTGGCCTACAGAAGTATGTTCTCCTGCAAAGAAACAAGGTGTTAAAATGTTAAGGAATTGTTTCAGTCTATGACAGGGTTAAAAATTTAACTGGAATAAAATACAGTAAAGTCTTCTCTGAGAAATACGTACACATTACTTTCACAGTTACTTCCCAGACAAGAGACCTTGGAAGCCACACCTTTCTAGACAGCTAAGCAAACTTAAGCTGATAACCTGACACCTGCTTTCAGATAAACAAGCTGTTTTGATTCAAAAGAATTGCTCTGGCAAAGGAATATAACACACAATAAGGGTCTCATTCCAAAACCAAAAGATTTTCTTTATATTTGAAATTAGGTAAACAAGTGGTCAGTTCCGGAAACTCTGCGAGAAAGTCAGGTCTTAGCAGATAAAAGGTTGAGGTCCCATCAAACTGAGATAAAGATAGCAAAAGCCACACTTTATACCTGGAACGTATGTATAAAACTCATTTGATACTTGTTTGGATACCTTAACTATTTTCATTCTTAAGTGGATTTAAGACTTGAAGTTAGTGCTTTTAGATGAATTAGTTTATCTTGTATTTACACTTTGTAGTATTCAAAACAATATTATATTGTAATCCAAGATATAAACTTATAATGAAGTATTATAGTAACCACTAATCAGGCTGTATTCCCATTCTATAAACCTCATGAAACCTATAACTCTTCTAGAGTTCTTAATTATAAGATTCTAAGTTCTGATAGAGGAGGCTATTAGAGACATGGGTCCATTATAACATACGGTGTATGTTCTCTTTGAGATAATTTTGTTTAGTTTGAAAACATCTGAAATGAAGAGCATTTTATCTTCAAATAAAATTGCTATCTAGGGTAGCTGATTAAGCCCTTATGCTATTTTAGAATTTATTTTAGTTAAAGTTTTAATCTAGCAATAAGTTCAAAAGGAAGATTTACCCTTGCTGGGTTGGGGAGGGGGGTGGTGGTGGGGGTTTTGGTGGGGTTGGGAGGAGGCGGGGTTTGGGGGGATAGGGGTGGTAAAGGTAACAGAACTCTAACAAAAAAATCATGGTAAAACATTGACCTCTCTGTAGTTTTCAAGATACAGATTGCATTTTTGTTTGATGTATGTGAACACTACAAGGAAAATGCAAAGCTAACTGACAAAACAATCAGTAGTGACATTGGGGCGGGGGGTGGGGGGGGCGGGTTGGTGGTGGGGGGGTGGTGTGTGGTGGTGGTCGTGGTTGGGGGGGGGAGTTGGGGGGGAAATATGTGTGAGTTATGACAAATACTTCATCTGAAAAGGTGGTGGAAGCAGATTCAGTAATAACTTTCAAAAGGAAATTGGGTAAGTACTTGAAAAGGAAAAACAAAATGTGTTGGGCTGTAGGGAATTGAGCAGTGAAGTGGGGGACAAATTGGATAGCTATTCAAAAAACCCAGAAACGCGCATGGTGGGCCAAATGGCCTCCTTTTGCGCTGTATCATTCTGCACCTTCGAAGGCATTTATCCCTACATCATGACCAAACTGCTCCATGTTCTGATTTTGTTGATTCTCTTTGCCGCTTCCTACTGAACAACTTGAATTTCCACTTTGACAGAAAAGAGGCCTTCCACTTCAAACTGGGCCATTGTTTATTTTGCTGATTGTCCTACAACAAAACAACTGGTGGTCATCTTTGGAAGGAGAAATAAAGAGAGGGAGAGAAATATTCGATCGAAAGAGAGAGACAGAGAAAAGAGACAGAAAGGAAAAGTAAGAAAAGATGTATAAGTAAACCACCTTCTTACAATATGTTAAATCATCCGAACACTAAATTGCTAGGATATAATCTAAAAACATCTCTAGTTAGGTGTACGCTTGAGACCAGGGATATAGTGGATGATCTGCCTGCAATCTGTCTTAAATCCCAATACAATAGTCAGCCAATAAGCTGATGTAATATTTTTTATATGCAGCAGATACGTTCCAAATATTGAGTTGGGTTTTTTTGCACATTCATATATATGCATTAGAGGAAAGCAGATTGAATGTACCAAATTACTGGAAACTATCACTGTCAGATCAATGCCAGGAAGATTAGTCTTGCTATTGTATGCACTACTCTTCCCTTCCAGTCAATAACAAATGAATCAGAACTGAAAATGTCCTAATGGGTAATCAATCATACATGGCCATGGTCAAGCAGTTTAGCTAACCTTTGAAAAGCAATTAAATTAAAGCAATCCAGGTATCAACTGCAATGATTTAACCATCTACCCTAGCCTACTTCGACTCATCTACCCTAGCCTACTTCGACTGCTTTGTCCCTTAACTGTTACCAATATGTTAGTGATTCAATAATATCTGAATAGCACAAGGGAGCAGATGTTTCATCAGTTTGATGGGGAATGACAAATCTTCACCTCAGCCAATTCTTGCTGAAATTGGATGCCCTTGCATGGCAGTCATGGCTAATAGGATCAAACCCACAGGAGATCCATTTAGTCATATTCTGCCATTATTTTCCAGACTTTCATTGTCACTGACACTGACATATTTTGTCATCTGCTGCTACTAATAATGTTCAAGGTGTGCTCAAAAGCATCGCTGGATAAAAACTTAGCCCAATTATGTCGAGAGTGGCTGACAGTGGTGAACAACTTCACATCTTCTGATGATGACCTCTTCTCTAGCTTTTGTTCCAAGAGAAATGTTGCATGCTCTCTTTCACTCATTATGTAAAATGCGTTGAAGGAAGTTGTTGTGAAAATTAACTGATATTAGTCAGGTTTGAAATAACAGGCTATCTATTGCAGTAGACATCATTAAATTCAAGCAGCGAGTTTTATATGCCTGCTGATTATCTTTATATGAATTGAATTCTGACAGTATCGCCCTGAAAAAAATAGCAGTTACCATTAGCGTTTACCGCTGCTGTGCTGTTCTACAAATATGTTAATAATAGCTTTGTTTTTCAAGACAGAAGTCAGAAGACAAATTAATACAGTTTGTTCATTCAAACTGGTCTGTTCTCAGTTGGTGGAGTTGAGGTAAAATTCTCTACGACAGCTTGAGAATAGATTATGCTCTCTCACTCCCTCATTTTCTTTGTTGTCAAGGAGAGACTAGTTATTTTCTCTCTTATTTGGAAAGTTATTTTTCATTTTCTGCTGAAGTTTGGACTCATTCTTGGGTATATTTATACTTGTATTGGGTTCTTAGACCATAAGATGTAGGAGCAGAAGTAGGCCATTTGGTCCATTCAGTCTGCTCCGACATTCAATGAGATCATGGCTGATCTGATAATCCTCAACTCCACTTTCCTGCCTTTTCCCCATATGCTTGATTCCCTTACTAATTAAACATCTGTCTATCTCAGCCTTGAATATGCTTAACAACCCAGCCTCTACAACTCTCTGTGGTAAAGAATTCCACAGATTTACAACCCTCTGAGAGAAGAAATTCCTCCTCATCTCTGTCTTAATTGGGCGACCCCTTACTCTGAGATTATGCCCCTTAGTCCTAGGCATATGGAGTTTAATGTAGGAAATTGTGAGGTCAAAATGTGAATCAAAAGGTAGACTATTATTTAAAAAGAGAGAGACTCCAAAAAAGTTCAGCACAGAGGGATCTGGGTATTATCGTGCATGAAACACAAAAAGTTAGCATGCAGGTGCAGCAAGTAATTAAGAAGGCAAATGGAATTTTGGCCTGTATTACTAGGGAGTTGGAGTTTAAAAATAAGGAAGTCTTGTTACAACTGTACAGGGTGTTGGTGAGTCCGCACCTGGAGTACTGTGTACAGTTTTGGTCCCCATATTTAAGAAAGGATAAAATGGCATTTGAGGCAGTTCAAAAGATATTTACTAGGCTAATTCCTGGGTTGAAGGGATGAAAGATGATCAAGAATGGCTAAACAGGTTAGGCCTTTGTTCATTAGAGTTTAGAAGAATGAGGGGTGATCTTATTGAAAAGTACAAGATTCTGAGGGGGATTGACAGGGTAGATGTTGAGAAGATGTTTCCACTAGTGGGGGAATCTCAAAGTAGGGGACGTGGTTACAGAATAAGGGGGCACCTATTTAAAACTGAGATGCGAAGGAATTTCTTCTCTCAGAGGGTAGTGAATGGAATTCTCTACCCGAGAGAGTTGTGGAGGCTAGATCACTGAAGGTATTTAAAGAGGAGGTGGATAGGTTTTTGAAATATTGGGGAGTTGAGGGCTATGAGGAGCTGGCACAAAAGAGGAGCTGAGGCCTGGGGCAGATCAGCCATGATCTTATTGAATGGCGGGGCAAGCTTGAGGGGCTGAATGGCCTACTCCTGCTCCTCTTTCTTATGTTCTTACATTCTTAGACTCTCCCACAAGGAGAAACAGCCTCTCAGCATCTACTCTGTCAAGCCCACCAAGAATCTTATAAGTTTCAACAAGGTTCTTGCCGTCCCACCACCTCACCAAATGTCTAGTCTTTATTTCCAAGATGGGACAGCGAATCTCTGCAATATTCAGGCTTGGGCTGAGAAATGGCAAGTAACATTCGCACCACACAAGTGCCAGGCAATGACCATCTCCAGCAAGAGAGAATCTAACCTTCGCCCCTTTACATTCAATGACATTACCATCGCTGAAATCCCCACTATCAGCATCCTGGGGGTTACCATTGGCCAGAAACTGAACTGGACTAGCCACATAAATACTGTGGCTAAAAGAGCAGTTAAGAGGCTGGGAATCCTGCGGCAAGTAACTTACCTCCTGACTCCCCAAAGCCTGTCCATCATCTACAAGGCACAAATCAGGACGGTCTTGGAACACTCTCCACTTGCCCGAATAAGTGCAGCTCCACCAACACTCAAGAAGCCTGACATCATCCAGGACAAAGCAGCCTACTTAATTGATACCCCATCTGCAAACATTCACCCCCTCTAGCACCGATGAACAGTGGCAGCAGTGTGTACCACCTAAAGGATACACTGCAGGAACTCACCAAGGCTTCTTAGACAGCACCTTTCAAACCCATGACTGCCACCATCCAGAAGGACAAGGGCAACAGATACATAGGAACATCACCACTTGGAAGTTCCCCTCCAAGCCGCACACCATTCTGACTTGGAAATATATCGCCATTCTTTCACTGTTGCTGGCTCAAGATCCTGGAACTCTCTTCCTAACAGCACTGTGGGTGTACCTACACCACATGGACTGCAGCGGTTCAAGAAGGCAGCTCACCACCACCTTCTCAAGGACAATTAGGGATGGGTAATAAATGCTGGCCCAGCCAGCGACACCCACATCCCATTAATGAATTTCAAAAAATTAAACATGTGTGATTTCAGGTTTGAAATAATAGGCTCCCTATTGCAGTAGATGTGCAAAAGAAACCCCCCAATATTTGGAATATGTGCCATATATATAAAAAGCTAAGCCCAATTATATATTCGCCTTATATCCAGCTTCTGGCAAGAATCACAGTATAATTGCCAAATGGGAGTTTTGTCTGAGGTCAGCTAAGCTAGGGCATCACATTTATTAATTAAATTGAGCATTGTTTATGATGGGTTCTATAGCTTTCTTGTATGTAAATAAGCCCTGTGTACTGGGGAAATTTTTTTTGAAAATTCCACTCCGGGGAAGATAAGAGAAACATATAGGTCTCAGTCTCCAGAGGCTCAGGTTTAACAGAGAGGCAGAGTGGCCTCATCCGCTCCATGAAGACATACAGATAATCTTCAACATGGGATGGTCTGACTAGCTGCCCTCAAAGTAACCGTGGTTCACAATTTTGATAGCTGTTGGTTGTTCGAGAGTTGGGAAAATGACCTCATGGGTATTCCTTAATTAGTGTCTGTAGATTTATCAAGCAGGTAACTGGCACTTTTCTGGGCAGTACCAACACCTTTATTTCTTTTCCCACTCCACGCCCTCTCACTTAGTAAGACATAGCTCCCCATTTTCATAATGAAAATCAAGGAGCATGTGACCATCTGTTTCCCTTGACGCAATGTAGTAATTCGCATTGACAGAGAGAGTTCAAGGAAGTCATCTAAGATTAGCTAGTATGCAATAGTTTTTTTTTCCCCTCAAGGTGTGATTCTTGAAATAAGGAAGAGGTCAGTACTTGAATAAGGTTAGCCAGTGTGGGGGGTTGGATAGTTTGTAATTGGTGGGAATAGGATTAAGAGAACCGGAAGTGGGTCTCGGGGATGACATGAGCTCAAGGAGAGATCCACTAATCCTTATTTCAGTGAATCTGGCAATTGCAGGTTATGCAAATGTAAAATTCTGAGAGGCTCGACAGCATAGATGCTGAGAAAAAGAGGTAGATTTTCCAGCCCAGCCCGCCACCAGAGTCATCTGGTCCTGCCGAAATTCAATGGCCTTTGGGACGGGCCACCGAATCTCCCCCCACCACCCCCCCCACCCCGCCATGACGGGGCTGGAAAATCCTGGCCAAAGTTCCCACTCGTGGGAGAATCGCAGTTTCATAATTTGGAGTCTCTCATTTCAGATGGAGGTGAGAAGGATTTCTTCTTTCAGAGGGTCGTTAATATTTGGAATTTACTATCTCAGAAAGCAGAGGAGATTGAGTAATTGTATTTATTTAAGGCTGGGCTAGACACGTTTTTGATCTGCAGGAGTCGAGGGTTTTGGGGGTCAGGCAGGAAAGTGGAGCTAAGGCCACAATCAGATCAGCACAACCTTATTGAATGGAGGAGCAAGCTCAAGGGGCCAAATAGCCTCCTCCTCCTCCTGTTTCTTATGGCTTTATATTGTTATTACAAAATTGCCAGCTTTTTGTGATTGATTGCTCAGCATGTTTCTACATCCTTCCCTGCTAAGTTCTTCCAAAAGTATATCATAAAAATTGCATCCAGAATTAGATTTTGGATGTAGAACAGGGAACCAGCTCAAAGTCTTAGTTTTGTGTTATGTCTTCTGTAACAAATGTCAAAATATTTGAATGATCTAATATGTGCGCTTATGTGGATTGAATTAATCAACATGTTATTCAGGTATATATTGAGTATAAAATGAAACTCTGACCTGTCACTCCAAAGTCACCCAAACTCAAAATCTTCTATCAGAGTTATGCTCAATGGAGTTATTCATTGGATTCAATTATATTTGGAATTAAAGTATATAACCGAAACCTTTCTTTGCATAAAAAATGATTGATTGTTTTTAACCTGCACCAATGATATCACCATCACAATGAAAACATTGAGAGAAGCAATGCTCTCATTGTTTCCCAAGTTTATTTATTTAAGAATAAAATGTTTGCAATAGCTAAAGCATTTTGAGATCTTAATCAATGTGTGATATATTTACCAGTGTTTTGAAGGAAATGGGTTACCTGATTACAAATTTAGCAAACTAATGGCCTTTGTACTAGATTTATAGATTGTTTGTGGTCTATTTTAAAGGTTAACTCCTAATCAATAATTAAGAAAAATTGCCATTCTGAATCAGGTCTATGCCTTTAATGTTCTTGTCAGAGAATCCATGACCTATAACTGAGGCCAGGTCAACTATGGAAGCACAATTACTAGGCAAGGACTTGTGCCTGAACCAAATGCGAGTGTTATATTTGGCTTTGGGGAATCAGAAAAGTTTTAAGACAGTCCTAAATCCAAGTAAAAGCTATTCATCTTACTAAATGTCTTCTGAAAATCCATACATATTGCACTCCCTTTATTTGATTGGTCTGATTTATCTCAAATAAAAATGGACACCCTGAGAGAACGGGATTATTTATTTACTCCTCTACATCTAACCCTATTAACACATGCTTCATGCTCCTTTTTGCGACACATGCTTATCTAGCTACCCCTTAAGTGCAACTGCACTGTTTACCTCAACTACTCCATGCAGTCTCTGGGAAAATAAGTTCCTCTAGAATGACCTATAGCATACATTGGTGACTACCTTAAATTCCAGAATTCATCATGAATGTTTATCTTAGCCTTTGTCATGCTGCATGCAAATTAAAAGTCTTAAAAGTTAGTCTTCTCTGGCAAAGGGTATCTTCAGGAATCTTCTATGTTGTTACTGCAACCTGGTTTTGTTAAATCAAATGCTATTCTCTAAAACTTCCTTCAGTATAAATGGGTGATGTTCAGTCTGCGGGATAAAGTGTACTTGTATAATAGGGATGTAAGTACTGACTTGTAACCTGTTTCCATTTTTTGGGCACTCAATATCAGCATCAGTTGCTCACAGGTCAGACATAACACAGAAAGATGTAGAACAAAGCTCCCTCCATTTAACCCCAACCCTAATACCACCCTCAGGGGTAGGTTTCTTGAGAATTCTGGATTTGTGCTTCTCGGGGGTACTGCAGGTGATCTGCAGGCTGGTGCAAATGTGCAATTCACTGGCACCATGGCTGCAGCCATACCAGAGAACGGGCCAGGACCTTCCTCCCCGCCACTCGCGTGATGTCACACAACCAGACCTGTTCCCGGGTGTGTGGGACAACTCATCATAAACACGAGCAACAACAATGTAGTTTTATAAGCAAGATTTACGTAACAACATACAAGCGCAAGATCGATTTTCAACGCTTGTGGGGACTTAGAACAAAGAAGAGGAACCAACAGAATGTAAAGCCCGATTGCAGTAAAGTGAGGTATCCTATCCCTTTAAGAGAATACAAGTGTACTGATCATGTGACAGTACTGACTGTACAGTGTGGGCAACTGGGAACTGTAAGTTTAGTTCTGGAAGTTCTTGAGTGAGCACATATGATCCGGCACTCTGCCTTATGTCTCAATAAACCAGCACTGTTAATTCTTACATCAATCCCTCCCCATTATTGACTGCAAGCAGCAACTGATGAGAATGTAGGAAGGTATGCAGTTAGAGTTTGGTTGGCCAACAAACTCATTTACCCAAGACATAAAACTGACGAGAGACTGAAGCTCTCCTCCTGGGAAGCAGGCATCACTTCACTGAGGTCTCATCAAAAGCAGCATCATTTCTTCCATCGATACTGATGTGTTTTTGCGATGGCAAGTAAAAGCGGCTGGGGTAAGATGGGTAGTTGATCTACAGGGTATTTTGCCCCACTTCAGTGGTCCATGAACAAAACTAGTTGAGAACCAGCTCTTCAACTGCGCTGGTGACTTTTCCATTTTCCAGACCAGCCATTCCATTGTTTTTTTTCTGAGACTGGTAATTTAGTACCACTAAGTGATTTTTGGCAGCTTGTTGCCAGAAGGTGTTAATAACCTACAGATTGGGCATTTAATAGACATATGAATTTTAGTATAGATCAATGCCTTTATTAGCTGAGGCATAGAATATAAGAGCATGGAGGTTATGCAGGAACTGTTCAAAACGCTGGTTAGGCCACAGCTAGAGTATTGCGTGCACTTCTGGAATCCATATTATAGGAAAGATGTGATTGCACTAGAGAGAGTGCAGAGGAGATTTACCAGTGTGTTGCCTGGGCTGGAGAGTTTTAGTTTAAGGAGAGATTGGGTAGACTGGGGTTATTTTCCTTGAAGCAGAGGAGATTGAGGGGGGACATGATTGAGGTGTATAAAATTACGAGGGGCATAGATCGGGTAGACAGGAAGGAACTTTTCCCCTTGGTGGAGGGATCAATAACCAGGGGGCAAAGACTTAAGGTAAGGGGCAGGAGGTTTAGCGGGGATGTGAGGAAGAATTTTTTCACCCAGAGGGTGATGGGAATCTGGAACTCACTGCCTGAAAGGGTGCTAGAGGCAGATATCCTCATGACATTTAAGAAGTACTTGGATGTGCACTTGCGATGCAATGGCATAAAAGGCTATGGGCTAGTGCTGGAAAATGGGATTAGGATAGCAAGGTACTTGTTTGACCGGCGCAGACTCGATGGGCTGAAGGGCCTTTTTCTGTGCTGAAGACCTCTGTGACTCTATGAATCTATGACTCAATGCAAAGTATAACATTTTGGGAAGAAAAATTAGGAGGTCACACATTACTTGGAAAATAAGAATGGACACCTGGTAAAGGAGCAAAGGAACCCAGGGCCAGTATTTTTACCTCGTTGTGCGGGCTCGGCAGGAGTGGTCAGGAAGCCGACCGCCATCTGCATTCGGGGCCAGAACGTAATTTCACACTGGTGGGCCAATTA
This sequence comes from Carcharodon carcharias, assembly GCF_017639515.1. Lineage (NCBI taxonomy): Eukaryota > Metazoa > Chordata > Chondrichthyes > Lamniformes > Lamnidae > Carcharodon > Carcharodon carcharias. The sequence continues at coordinate 156,058,822 of NC_054477.1, forward strand.
GTACCCTCCTAGCATGAAACTGCAGCGTGCTGCAGCGTTCAGCATTGCCTGTAAGGCAAGTGATGGTGCAACCACAAATGGTGGAATGATTAAAATCGGGGATGCTCAAGAGGCCATTTGTAGAGGAGTGCAGATATCTTGAACGGCTGTGGGACTGGAGGAGATTACAGAAATAGGGAGGGGTGAAGCTTTGGAGGGATTTGAAAACAAGGATGAGAATCTTAAAATCATTAAGGTACTTGACTGGGAACCAATGTAGTTCAGTGAGCAAGGGTGTGAAATGGAAAGGAGACTCAGCTCAAGTTAAGACACAGGTAGCAGAATTTTGGATGACTTCAAGTTTACAAAGGAAGAGCAAAACTAGAGGCCACCAACATAAGACAGTCATTAAGAAATCAAATAGGGAATTCAGAAGACAGAATGGTGAGAATGTGAAACTCACTACTAGAGGGAATAGTTGAGATTATTAGTATAGATGTGTTTTGGGGAGGCAAGAGGGACAAGGGGACGAAGCCTTATTCTAATAGAGTGAGCTGAAGAAGGATGGGAAGAGCCTCAAGTGGAGCATAAATATTTGCATGTAGTGGTTGCCTTGTTTCTGCAGGAACATAGGAATATAGGAACAGAAGGCCATTCAGCCCGTCCAGCCTGCTCCCCCATTCAACACGATCATTGCTGATCAAACACCTCAATGACTTTTACCCACACTATCCCCATAACCCTTTATGTTATTGTTAATCAAAAATCTATCAAACTCTACCTCAAAACATACTCAGTGACTAAGCTTCCACAGCCCTCTAGGGTAGATTATTCCAAAGATTCACAACCCTCTGAGTAAAGAAATTTCTTCTCATCTTGGTCCTAAGTGGCTTCCCCATTATTTTGAAATTGTGTCCCCTGGTTCTAGACTCCCCAGCCAGGGGAAACACCTTACCTGCACTTACCCTGTCTATTCCTTTAAATATTTTGTAGGTTTCAATGAGATCACCTCTCATTCTTCGAAACCCTAGAGAATACAAGCCCAGTTTCCCCAATCTCTCTTCGTAGGACAGTCCCGCCATCCCCGGAACAAGCCTGGTGAGCCTTCATTGCATGGCCCCATGGCTATAATATCCTTTCTGAGGTAAGGGGACCAAAACTGCACACAGTACTCCAGGTGCGGTCTAACCAAGCTTCTATACAATTGAAGCAAGACTTCCCTATTCCTGTACTCAAATCCTCTTGGGGTAAAGGCTAACATTCCATTAGCCTTCTTAATAGCTTGCTGCACCTGCATGTTAGCCTTCGGTAACTTATGGATAAGAACACCCAGGTCCCTTTGTACATCTAAACTTTCTAATCTCTTACCATTTAGGAAAGACCCTGCACATATGTTCCTTCTACAAAGTGCATACCCTGACATTTTTCCACATTATATGCCATCTGCCATGCTCTTGCCCACTCAGTATGTCTGTCCAAATCGTCCTGTAGCCACTTTACACCTTCCTCACAACGTACATTCCCACCTAACTTTCTATCATCTGCGGGCTTGGAAATATTGCATTCGGCCCCCACATCCAAATCATTGATATATATTGTGAACAGCTGGGGCCCAAGTACTGATCCTTGTGGTACCCCACTAGTCACAACCTGTCAATGCAAGAATGACCTGTTTATTCCTACTCTCTGTTCCTGCCTATTAGCCAATCCTTAATCCATGCCAGTATATTGTCTCCTTTCCCATGTGCTTTTATTTTGCTAATCATCTTCCTGTGGGGGACTTTATCAAAAGCCTTCTGAAAATCCAAGTATACCACGTCCATCAACTCTCCTTTTTCAATTTTGTTAGTAACCTTCTCAAAAAACTCCAAGTTCGTCAAACATGATTTCCCATTTGCAAATCCAAGCTGACTATGCCCAATTAGATCATGATTATCCAAGAATCCATTTATGACATCCTTTATAATAGATTCCAGCATTTTCCCTTCTGCTGATATATGGCTAACTGGTCTGCAGTTTCCTGTTTTCTCTCCAATACAACTTTTTACTTATACTAATTCCCTTCAACTCCTCATTCTCCCGAATCCCTTGGATTTCTAAATATTGTATAACCTGTGTAATGAAAGTTCCACACTAATGTGACAACTAGTTCTGTTAAACACCTTAAATTTGTTGACAAATGTGTCAACTGAAACCTCGCCAGAGCTTTGTGTAAAATAAATTTCTGTGAATACATTTAGCCCTTAAAATATAGGCTGACCACGGCACTGAATACTGCTATCTGACTCCTGGGGAGTGAACTCAGGGTGGGTATTAAGATAACAGGGAGCGGAAGGAGCTGGTAGGGTGGGAGGCTGAGGGTTCGACGGTGGTGGTAAAAGGGGTGGCGATGGTTGTTGGTGGGGACACGGGGTATCACATGGACACAGGGGGTGGGAAGGAAGAGGTCAGAGAGGTCAATGTGGATGGGGGTTGGATTCTCCGGGAGGAAGGGAACATACGCGTTCACTTGAACATTCTGGAATGGCAAGGGTTTGAGCTGGAAGGCGATGTTGGGGAGGTCAAATGTTATGGGGGAAAGGACATGGGTGACTGGGGAAAGGGAAATGGTGAGGGAGCTCATAAAAAATGGCTACCATGGTGGTCAAATCGAAACTGAGAGTGATGTCGTGCTGGACAGGCACAGGCTCTTTCCAGGGCTCAGTGGGGATCTATGTGCAGTCTCCTAATCAGCTGTCCATAGTTGTGTCAAACTGGTGACAGAAGCTCTGTTCAGGCAGGTATTGACTTTCATTCATTTCTGTTTGGACGAGGCCAGCCAGGCTGAGTGAGACAGAGGCTTTGCAGCGATTGTTGGGATCCCCCATATCAAGGGTGCAATCTACTGCACACATGTGGCCATCAAGGTGCCAGTGGTTGAGCACGGAGCCTTCATCAAGAGGGAAGGGCTTCCACTCCATGAACGTGCAGATAGTGTGTGACCACAGGATGCAGATTCTGCAAGTCTGCACAAGGTACCCAGGCAGCTCCCATGAGGCTTACATCCTGAGACACTCCCAGGTGCTGAGACTCTTCAGTGCTCCAGCCTGGCTGGATGGATGGCTGCTGGGTGGACAAGGGTTATCCTTGAAGAAGTGGCTCATGATGCCTCTCTGCCACCCAAGAACAAAGGTAGAGCAGTGGTACAACAGGAGCCATGCCTCCGCAAGGATGGTGATAGAGAGGACCAAATGCCTTCTGAAGATTTGCTTCCGATGCTTCGACCATTCAGGGGGAGCACTCCAATACCCCCCAGAGCGGGTGTCACTGATCATGGTTGCATGCTGCACTCTCCACAATCTGGTACTGGGAAGGGGAGGGTCCCACTGGAGGAAGAGGATGCTAACACAGCTGCACAGGCCACAGATGATGAATCCAGTAGTGAGTCAGAAGAGGAGCACAGTGAGGAGAATTCTCAGGGCATGGAGGCAGACCTCGGTAACCTCCAGGGAGGCAGGGACACCAGGGATGATCCAACGCTTCTTCAGCAAGGCTGCCAAATAAACACTACCACCTCATGCCAGGGCTGCCACTTCCATCCCAAGTGTCTGAAATGGCCCTTTCCTTTGGCCCCAAAGTCCACTCAGTGCCTGTGCAATAAAGCTTCAAGCCACCCACATCCAGCATTACATACTGGCGTACCCTGCACCACATTAAAGAAAAAAGATGAAGCATACTCAGGCACTTATGACAAAAGAAAATTTATCTCATGTTGGTAGTCAAAACAAGTTAACAGAAACATCTCTGGTCTTCAACCCCAGACCAGTTAAAATGAACTAAACATTGCACAACAGAAGATCACCAGTGTCCAGCCCCTCTTGTGCTCATGGGGCCTTAAAATTACATTTGCCAGTGCTACATCTTGGTGCCCCCCGACCGCACCCCCCCACCCTCCCCTCGCTGGCAGCGGCATTGGAGGCAGCCCACTGACTCTGCTGTCTTGTTGGCCTTGATGACCTTGGCAGTTGACCTCTGGTCAGTGGAGCCTGTGCTGGCCCCGACTGGGAGGGAGCTGCCAGTTCCACAGCTGGCATCTCCCCAGTCTCCGCAGCCTCATCAGATGCCATGGTCAGTGGCAGAGGGGCAGAGGATCTGCTGCCATCATCCAGAGCACCCTGACAAGAGCTCACAGAGATGACAGGCAGCTCGTGCACCAACGTGAGATCACTCTGGATCTTTCTGCTCACCATTGATGGGATACAGGGTGCCCCATCCATCTCCCACACTGACACTGACCACCTGAGGTCAATGCCTGTGTGAGGGCTTGCAGGTCCAAGCGCAACCCCAGGAACTCCTGATTCTGTTCCTGGAACTGCCTATCCATGAGAGTCACTACTGTCTCAATGGAGGAGTCAGTGCACTTGGCCATGAGGATCAATGCAGTGCTTATGCTCCACAGGGACTACTCCAGAATGGAGGTGACGGCACACATACACTCAAGGATCTCTGCCAGATTTTCTCGCACATCTTGCTGGGCATCCAGCATCTGCCACCTAATGGACAACTCCAGAGGCTCATCAGTTGCCTCCAACTGAGCATCATCCTGGTCTCCAACAGTGCTCCGACTGCCAGTGCCCTGGACAATTTCTCCCTCCACCTCCACCTCAAGTGAGTGTGAAGTGTCCTCACCGCTGTGCACCGAAGTTCTAGCCGAAGATCTAAACACCCACCGAGGTGTTGGTGTCTGCACTAGTGCCTGGTTCAGAGAGCAGGTGTGACGCAGGTGCATCTGGAGCCTGGCCCTCCTTGGCATCAGGGATTGGTCTTCGGGGTCCTGTGATTGGATGTGTGGCAAACCTAAGGGAGAACAATGACATTTTATTAGTTTAAGTCATCACACTCACACTGTCACTGTGCATGCCAGGCACCCCGATGAGACCATGGAGAGCAGCATCATGGTGCCATCGTCTTTCAATGATCAATGGGGAATCCAGTTTTGAGGCTCTAACACTCTCACATCTGTGCACTGTACCCTTGCCTCAGTCTGACACCCCAGCCTCTGCACAGCTGGTTGACTGAGGTGTGTGTCTCCTCTCTAGTGCCAAGGTGTCCTGCTCGTTTCTGGTTAAGATTAGGAGGTTAGCAGGATCTCTGCTGGTCCACAGCCTTTCAGTGTTGTTATAGGCTGTCTTCTCCTGAAAGGACAGAGGAGCATTGATTCGCCCACTCTCTACCTTCAGCGCCATTGTAGCCTAGTCAACCCCACCTGAGGAGCATTTTGCAAGGCACATCCGAATGGTGGCCCTTGAGCCACAAGTGCAAGCAGCCAGGGCTCACCCCTTTGGCCAACTTCAGCATCAATGACAGTTGGCACTCAGCCCCTACCACCCCTGAGCTCCACGAGGGATGGCCGGACCTCAACACTTCAACACGCTGATCCATGCCAGCATGGTACTCACCCTTCCTGAGCGTAGCAGGTGGTTAAACCTCTTGCGGCACTAGACACAGCTGCGCCGCACAACATCATGGCAGCTGACCTGTGCTACTACCTCCTCCCAAGCTCTTTTTGTAAAGTGAGGTGGCCTCCTCCTTCCATCCCTAGGGACAAGGGTGCCCTCCTGGCAGCCACCTCCTCCAGGAGGACCGCGAGGCACTCATCAGAAAACCGGGTGGGGGGATGCTGAGTGCCCACCCAAGCTGCCCTCCCACTTGGCGTCTGCAGCGGCATTGGAATCCATTATCTCCTGATGGCAACACCGAAGAAGTCTTCCTCGCCAGCAGCTTTCCAGGGCCTGGCTGTGTTGACAGGACCCCCGCCCCCACTTGCCAGCATGAAATTGTGGTTAGGGGCCAATTGCGGGGGGTGGGCCGTTTCCCAGCTGCTTCCAAGCCTGCCGACTGCGCCCGCCCACCGACCTCAAAACTCTGGCCAGTACGCAATGCAAGTGAATATATTTGCAGCTTAATCGGTGACAATTTTGTGTTCATCTGTGCAGCCACTTGTGATCAAAATTCTGTGACTTTTCTTGGCCTACCACTTCTAGGTGCTGCCCTGACATCTGCAGCAGGTGTGGAGACAGCCTGTGGAGTTGTTTGCCCTCTTGCCTTTGGTGTCTTCAGCTGTCACCCTCTGGAGAACCAAGATGTGTATGGCCCTGGCTTTCTTTGACAGTCCTGTGGGCTAGCTGTGCCCTCGGCAGTGACAGAGGATGAGGTTCAATGGGGATTCAGAGTTAGCGGACAACCTCTGAGATTCCTAAGTGGAGGACCCAGTGGTGTCCAGCTGCCACCCATCCTCTCGGTGGGTGCCCGAGGGCCTCAGCCTGACCTCCTTGAGGTGAAGGAGCGCCTGGAAGGAGGTCAAGGTGCTCATTATCCTCTCGCGTTGCCACTGCAGGCACTCACCTATGGCTACAATGATTGAGTGAAGGTCTGTGGACATCTCTGGCAGAAACTGGGCGTCCTCTCCATGGAGACCTCCATGCGCGTACATTTGGGCACCACTTCATCAGAGAGCAGGTGAATGGATTCCTCCAACTCACGTGCCACTCTGTGGAGGGTTTCCAATAGCTCTGTGTGATGTTCCCCCATCTTCTGCTGACTCTCCACACTGAGTTGGAAGGCCGAATCCAGAGGCTCATAATCTGGCTTGGGTTTCAGAGACGCCTCTTCCCCAGTGATCGTCTGGGAGCCGGGGAGTTCGGCTGAAGCTGCCTCCTCCTGCTGAGGACATGTGACCATGTGGCGACCACCAGATTGTGAGACCCTTCCTAAACCAGCACTAATACTCACCGAGGTGTATGTTCCTGAGCTGGTGGAGGGTGCAAGTGACTGCTGTGACACCACTACAGTGTGGAGCTCTCCTCTTCTTCTCCATCCTGGCTCCTCTTTGAGCTGGGGTTGGGACTGAGGCCAGGTAGGGGGTTCTCCTCCCCCTGGGGCCTTGGTCCCTTCCTGGAGGCAATTGTAAGTGAAAGAGCAGAGTGCAGCAACAGCTGCCTCCAACTTGGAGACACAGTTGATACTTAGGTTTGCAATGAACGGTTGAATCCTTACTAGGTGGATGCCCAAGCCTGAGCTCCCCATTACCAATGGCTCGGTCCCGCACCACTCCTGCGAGATCAGATGCCCCCTACTGAAACTCTGTGTGATGCCTGAGAAATGGGCACCCAGCTCTCATCTTCTCACGCTCGCTTTGGCTGTGTTGGACCTTTTCCTGCTCAAAGAGAACAGCATGTTTGAGAAGAGTTGCATGTTGCATGGATTGGAGCAGTGGAAATTAATTTATTTATCATACCTCCCCTTGTAACAGAGCATTTAGAACTGCACAATATAATCATATCATTATTATCATAATCATTATTATGGCTTCATGAAGGGGAAATCATGCCTGACAAACTTGTTGGAATTCTATGAGGACATAACAAGCAGGATAGATAAAGGGGAACCAGTAGACAGTAGACCAGTTCTGTCGAAGGGTCATGAGGACTCGAAACGTCAACTCTTTTCTTCTCCGCCGATGCTGCCAGACCTGCTGAGTTTTTCCAGGTAATTCTGTTTTTGTTGCAGTAGACATAATATATTTGGATTTCCAAAAGGTGTTCGGTAAGTTACCGCACATAAGGCTACTTAAAAAGGTAAGAGCCTATGTTGTTGGGGGTAATATATTCGCATGGATAGAGGATTGTCTAAGTAATAGAAGACAGAGAGTTGGGATAAGGGGGGGTATTTTCAGGATGGCAACCTGTAACTAGTGGATTGCCACAGGGACCACAATTATTTACAATATATATTCATGACTTGGGCAAGGGAAGTGAATGTACAGTCGCTGAGTTTACGGATGACACAATAATAGGTGGGATAGCAAGTGGTGAGCATGACACAAAGAGTTTACAGAGGGATATAGACATGTTAAGTGAGTGGGAAAAAACTTTGCAAGTGGAATGTAATGTGGGAAAATATGATGTTATGCACTTTGGCAGGAAGAATAGAGGAGCTGAAGATTATTTAAATGGAGAAGGTCTGCAGAAAGTTGCAGCTCACAGGGATTTGGGGTCCTCATGCATGAACCCTAAATAGCTAACACACAAATTCAGCAAGTAATAGGGAAGGAAAATGGAATGTTGGCCTTTATTTCAAAGGGAATGTAGTGTAAAAATAGGGAAGTCTTGCTAAAACTACACAAGGCACTAGTTAAGCCACACCTAGAATACTGTGAACAGTTTTGGTCCCCTTATCTAAGTAAAGATATATTGGCATTGGAGGCAGTGCAGAGAAAGTTCACTTGGCTGATCCCTGGTATGGAGGGATTTTCTTATGAGGAGAGTTTGAATAGGTTGGGCCTGTACTCATTGGAGTTTAGAAGAATGAGAGGCGACCTTATTGAAACAATAAAGAATCTGTGGAATTCTTTACCACAGAGGGCTGTAGAGGCTGGGTTGTTAAGTATATTCAAGGCTGAGATAGACAGATTTTTAATCAGTAAGGGAATCAAGGGTTATGGGGAAAAGGCAGGAAATTGGAGTTGAGGATTAGCAGAGCAGGCATGATCTCATTGAATGGCAAAGCAGACTCGAGGGGCCGAATGGCCTACTTCTGCTCCTACATCTTGGGTCTTATGATAAGATGGCCTGCTTTTGTGGCAGATCATCACTGGTGTGAATTGAGCAGAAGGATTGAATCCAGCTCCCTCTAGAGCACTGAGCACATCCACATGCAAGGGGAAGCTCAGGCAGGCATGTGATTTGCAGAGGTTGCTGGTTCCCTCTGCACCTAAGCTAGTCCCCACCATTCACCCCCTCCCCCACCCCCCACACCCCTTTCGTGCAGTGCTCCATGTCTGCTGAAGGATGAAGGAGTCACAATGGTCTCACCAACACACCGTAAATGCACTGAAGTGGGACTGTGAGGCAGGATGTACCATTGCTACTGGGACCTGGACCCTGGCATATTGGAGTCTTCATTGTTTGTGTGACCACCTGATGAGACTTACATTGGCGGAGCGAGTAAACTCGTTCATCCTCTTCTGCCAGTGTGCTGCCGACTTCTTATGCACCCCTTGGACACTGATGGCATCAGCCATCTGCGCCCATGCAGCTTTGGTATCTCTGCTTGAACTCCACCTCCCATCAGGTGAGTAAAGTACATTCCATCGGCATGGTCCAGGGAGGCATCACTAAATTTCAGACGGGTGACCGCTTTGCGGAACAGCTTTGCTCAGTGCACAATCATGACCCAGACCTCCCTGTCGCTTGCCATTTCAACACACCACCCTGCTCTCTTGCCCACATGTCCATCCTTGGCCTGCTGCAATGTTCCACTGAAGCTCAACGCAAACTGGAGGAACAGCACCTCATCTTCCGACTAGGCACTTTACAGCCTTCCGGACTGAATATACTGAATATTGAGTTCAACAAGTTTAGACCATGAAACCGCTCTTCCATCTTTACCCCTTTCCTAATCCAATTATGTGTTATATTTTTATTTATTTTTAGTTTTTAAATTTTTAAAATATATTTATTCATTTTTGTTTTATTTATTCTTTTTTTAATCCTATTTGCGCCACCCAACCACCCCCCCTCCCCCAACCAACCCACAGGGCCATCTGCACTTGCATTGATGTTTTGTTTTCAGAGCGCTGACCCTTGTTCTGCTAGTAATACAGTCTTACCTTTATGCCACTGTCAGCACCTTCTTTAGTCTTTAACACTCCCTTTGTCCTGGCCCATCACATCTTTGTCACATTTCTCCTGAGCTCCCAACTATCCCTGACCTTCTATTTTGTTCCACCTGCTCCACCCCTTTTAAACAGCATTCATCACATTTCTACCTCTCTTTAGCTCTGATGAAGAGTCATATGGACTTGAAACATTAACTCGGTTTCTCTCTCCACAGATGCTGCCAGACCTGCCGAGTTTTTTCCGGGATTTTCTGTTTTAATTTCAGATTTCCAGCATCCGCACTTATTTTGCTTTTAACTAAATTTTAGAGCTGGCCTGGCAGATGTCCTTGCAGACATCCCTGCTTTTGGCGTGCCATTGTGGAGGTCCGGGCGCCTTTTAAATATGGTCCCCCCGGGTATGATGTCGGGTCGCGCGCCATCGAGCTCTCCCCACCATGGAAGGTTGCGCAAAACCCCCGGATGCATAATCATTGACATCGGAGCTGGAAGATATGGCGAGATTTCCTGTGGGCTCTGGAGGGAGAATTCCACCCTTGAATTTGCTCAGTATTACATGCGGCAACAATTAATCCTTAACTTGCTTTAACTTCAGCTTGTCATCTCTAACTCAAGTATTTTATAGCTCACTTATCATCGTTATATTTGAGTATAAATTTCCTGAACTAATGGTGTCCTGCTTGAATAACTGTTTGTGGTCTGCTTCAAAGATTCTTTAACTTGTATTCCAGTGAGGCTTAAAGCATGCTTTGATTACGCAAATCTGTTATCAAAGTACTACTTGCTAATAAATGATCAATCATTTCATCCCTTGAGAACAATCAGTTGGTACACAGAACTGTTGCAGAAGCATTAATGTTTTACTGAGCTTGACTGATGAATGATAAATAAGAAATGAGTAATAAAGGAAGGGCTCAGAAAGAGGTCTTGTAATTTCCATCTGTAAGATTATATAAATGAAATTTGAAAAAAAAAATCTTTCGATGGACAGATGGAACTTGTTTATGTATTAGGTAATGGGGACATTGATACTAGGTCTGCAACTACAGCCCTGTTATCCCAGATGTTTTATTTGAGCTTTATCTATTAAATTGACCATAGTTGCTGAAAGCAGACAGTGTCTGCTATGGATAGGAACCCTTGTCTTTAACTCTTTGCCACATTGATTTAGCATATCCCAAACCTAACAATTAACCTTGCTTGTAGTAAATTGCTTACAGGGGGACAACAGAATGTCCACTCCCTCCCCTATTAATTTGAGAGATGGAAAGTATCACAATATCCCATTTCTACCCGTTAAAATGTTGCCTAGATTGACTTACAAACAATTCTCTGCTGACTGCTTAAGAGTCTATTGTTTGCCGTTATAACCCCTTTCTGTCAAATCTTGGTGAGACACAGGGATCACCAATGCGATAGCCCCTAAAATCAGGTGCAGGATTCATGATGTGCAATTACCTCACACCCGATTCACTTTGAATTTTGCAATGCAGGGCTGAATCTTCTGTTCAGTGTGTGGGGCCCACCCCTGCACACCGACGGGTAAAATGACGCGGGGTGACATCATTCCAACCTTCAGTTCTGCAGGCGTGCACTACAGTCGCCTGCGCGTCCGCCGAACTGTCAAAGGCCTGTTAAGGCCATTAATTACCTAATTGAAGTCATTGTCAGGGCTGCTCGTCCAACCTTAAGGTTGGCGGGTGGGGGAGGGGGTGGGTGGGTGGGGTGGGGAGGGGCAGACGAAGAGCCCAGGCAGCCTTCGCATTTCTCATGAAACCTCATTCACGGGCAGGATGAGGTTTCATGAAGGGTTTATTAAATTAAATTTTAAAAATTTATAAAAATTCATGAACATGTCCCAGCTCGTGTGACACTGTCACATGTCTGCATAATTTATTTTTTATTTTAAACATGTTTTGAGCGCTTCCAGGTGTGCGTCACACTGCCTTCATTGGCCCTCCCATGTAAAATGGCGGCGCACAGCTGATCGCGGGCAGCAATCGGCTCCACGCCCGCCCACAGCTGCTCCCGACCGGTCCGTCTAACCGAGAGCAAGTTCTCCCCGCGGCGATTTTGACTCAGCTTCAACAAGATAAAAGATGACTACATCCCTCATTTAAACGTTTCAACTCCCATGCTATTTCCTAGTGGCTCCTGGACACCAAACAGAAAGGCCGCATGTTAATTCTGCCAGGAGTTTCTACGATTCCAGACACATTTGTGACCAATCAGCAGAAGAAAATGGAAGGACAAATCTTTTTTGAATCCCCAACGATTTGTCTCCCTGAGTTTGCTCCCAGCAGTGTCATGTAGATTAATCATTGGTTCTTGGAGACTTCAGGTCAATCCTGGATGTTTTGACCACCCTTTGTTTCGTGAGAGGCCTGGGAAGGTGAGGGGATGGAGGAGAAGCTTAGGAGCTGGGTGGTACTCATCCAGATATTGGGCCACCATTCACCATGTGACCACAAGTCTTCATTTTTCAAAGGGCCAGTTTGATAAGGGATTTACTTGAAAGGAATCAAGTGGATAGGTTTCGGAAGCGGAATTGAGGTAGTAGGACCATCATCTTTTTCCATGGTTGCAAGCATGAGGGACCATGTGGCCTGCTCATTCTCCGAGCCCTTAGGGCCTTATATTTTTTGGATCATCTGCAACCAGGTAGTTGGAATCCCTACGGTACTCCTGTGACTAGGATTGTTACTAAACCAATTCAATACAGTAAACTTGCATTATTATGAGAGGTAAGGTCATCTTTGAGCAGGCACCCAAAGAGTGCTGTTCCATATAATGCTGCATGACACCTATGCTCGGAGCCCCACGGAGTTTGAAGTTTATTATAACAGAGCAATTGAGGATGTGTAAAGGATCTTGGAGCCATATCCTTAAACTAACAGTTCTATTAGATATCTGAATAATTTATAAGGCATCATTTAAATGTTGGAGAATGGGCAAAATGTACAAAGCCACCACCATTGTTTCACTTTTAATGGGAAAAATGAATGGCAGGCAGTCAAATGCTTCAGAAAGATGTTGTGATTAAGAGCTGAACATTTAAGAGAAATAGAGTGTAGCGACAGTATTCACATTAGATGGACATTTGTGGGGCAGCTCCACATTGATCTGTGAACTAGATATCACTGGCCCTGCTGTACTTCTGTTTCAACCACTTCCCTGTGATATTCAACGCGTGTGTATATCAGAAAGGTCTATATTTAAATGTTATCATGTGTAATTGTACAGCCCAGACCTTGCTAAGAGTTACGGTCTCATGGGGAGCTGCTCGTGAGAATTTTTCCTGCATGTTCCAGCTCAAAAATGGATTGCCTTGCAACGTTCTGGAAGCTGGGGCTAAAAACAATGTGACCAGGGGCACAATCTACCGGTCGGTGTGCTGTGGGGGGGCATGACAGGCCAACGTGTAAAATGATGCGTGATGATGTCTGACGTGCATCCGAACACCACCGTGATATTTCAGAGGGCGGGCGCGCTATGAGTTTTGAGGCACGCCCACCATTAATTGAGGCCACTTAAGGCCCTTGAGGCAGTGACACACAGCGATTTTCCGCTGCCAATGCGATTTTCAGAGCGTTGCACGGGTGCAACGGGCAGGCGCATAGCCCACGTTTTTATAAACCTCAACCACGGGCGAGATAAGAGGAGTGAGTGGGCTCGCGAATGCGAGTTGTTAGTCATTTACTTTAGAAACTTACAGCTACTTGCTCTCGTGAACATGAGAGCTTCAAATCTCTCCAGAGCTGCTTGTACAGGAACAACAGGCTTCAGGTCAGGACTCTGGAGGAAACATAATTCATGGGGCCTGCAGGTTTCAGGCAGCCTTCCCTTACCCTGGGAATGGGGATTGTGCTCTCCACTGGAGGCACCTCCTCTGAGGAGGAAGAGAGGGCCAGAAGAGGGAGGAGGCCAGGAGACCATATTCAGCCTCCAGGGGAGCCACCTTTGGGAGGACAGGCGCAGGCACAAGGGGCGCAGGACCAAGAGGAATTGCAAGGCGGAAAGGGCCGCAAAAGACGCCACTATCCTGCTGCCAGAGTATACAGGCGGTGAAGCAGCCACCTCCATATGTCTGTGGTGCAGAGCCGAAGGAGGCTCAGACTCTCATGGGAGACAGTCACCTCCATCTGTCAGATGATCGGCCCTGAGATCAGCTCCAACGGTGTGGGTGGGCACCCCATGCCAATGATGCTGAAGGTCACAGTTGCCCTCAACTTCTATGCCTCCAGATCTTTCCAGGTGTCGGTGGGTGAACTTTGTGGACTCTCCCAGTCGGCTGACCACAGTTGTGTCAAGCTGGTGACTCTATCCCCTCAGAAGGTGGCTCATGACATCTCTCCGCCATCCAAGAACAGAAGCTGAGCAGCGGTATAATAGGAGCCTCCACAAGGGCTGTGGTGGAGAGAGCCATCGGTCTTCATAAGATGCGCTTCTGATGCCTGGACTGTTCAGGGAGTGCACTGCAATACCCCCGCCCCCGATCATGTGTCGCCTATAGTGGTTGCATGCTGTGCTCTCCACAATCTGGCACTAGAAAGGGGGACCCAGTGCAGGAAGAAGATGTAGATGCAGATGCTCTGGCTGCAGATGATGAGTCCAGTAGTGAGTTCGAGTCAGGAGAATGTTGAGGATATAGTCGCTGACCCGGGCAACCTTCAAGGAGGCAGGGACACCAAATGTTCCTTCAGCTAGCCTATCACAGATGGACCTCCAACACATACCAGGGCTGCAGGCTCCATACTCTATACCTGAGAGCAACATTTGCCTGGTCAGGAACATTAACTATGTGCCTTTTCAATAAAGCTCAATGACAAACAAGTCACTCATAACATCGTGGGTTCCCCTTTACCTACAGAACTAATGAAGAACCCAGAGGCTTGTTGAGAAGTAAAACATTTAATGATTGCATATTAGAATACAGAAATGAAAGTCCATTAAAAGGTGTTGAGCAGTAGACCGAATGAGAAGCAACAAATACAGGGTCAAACGAAAACTACCAGTGATAAGCCTGTGTTGTGCCTAAGGTGATTTATGTTTACGCTTGTGGGTGCTATGTCTTGGTGCTCCCTCCTCATTGGCACACGCATTGGAGACAGCTGCTACTCTGCCCGCCTGTTGGCCCTGATGACCTTGGCGGGTGTTCTCTGGCCCATTGTGTCTGCGCTGGCCCTGACCGGGAGGGAACGGCCAATGCCATGGCTGGCATCTCCCCAGGCACCGCAGCCTCATTGGATGCCACGGTCACTGGCGTAAGGGCAGAGGATCTGCTGCCCTCACTCGGAGCGCCCTGAGAGGAGACCACAGAGACAACAGGTAGCTCATGCGCCAGCGTGAGGTCACTTCGGACCTCCCTGCTCACCATTGATGGATGGGCACCTAGCTGGGATATTTGGTGCCCAATCCACCTCGCACACTGACACTGATCACCTGAGGTCATTGCCGCTGTGAGGGCTTGCAGGTCCGAGCCCATCCCCAGGAAGCCCTGATTGTTTTCCTGGGGGAGCCTCTCCATGAGACCCGCCACTCTCTCCATGGAAGAGGCAGTGCACTCGGCCATGAGGGTCATTGCATTGCTCATGCTCCGCATGGACTTCTCCATCATGGATACCGTGGCACACATTCCCTCATGTACCTCCGCCAGATCCTCCCGCACATCCTGCTGGACTTTCAGCATCTGCTGCCTCAGGGACAACTCCAGAGGCCCATCATCAGCTGCCGACTGAGATTGTTCCTGGTCCCCAGCAGTCCTCCAACTGCCAGTACCCTGGGCACTCTCTATCTCTGCCTGCACCTTAAATGAGTGTGAAGTGCCCTCACCGCTGTGCACTAGGACACTAGCCAACAATCTTATCCCCACCGAGGTGCTAGTAACTGTGCTGGTGCCTGCCTGGCTGCGATGGTGTGACGCTGGTGCGTTTATATCTTCAGTCCCCTCAGGGGTCAGTGGTGGTCCCTCTGCCTCCTGAGTCCAGGCGTGCTCTGGAGAGGCTGAAAGGAAGAACAAGGACATTTCATTAGTTGAAGTCATTACACTGTTAATGTGCATGCCAGGCACCCGGATCAAAGTGCGGTCCTCCTATTATTAACAGGCAACCTATGTTGGTTGGTGAAATCAATATACAGTCAACAGTGGACTGTTTGCACTGACAGACATTGTGACCTCAGTGCGCGGCACTCTTACCTCCCAGTGGCTTCCCAACCTCACCGCGGCCGGTTGACCTGGGCTCATGGCGCCTCTCCAGCTCCAGTGCCTCCTGCTCATATCTGGTAATGATGAGAAGGTGAGCCTGCCCTCCGCCAGTCCACAGCTTCTCAGCATTAATGTGTGCTGTCTCCTCCTGAAAGGACAGAGGAGCATTGATTAGTCCACCCTGGCTATTGCAGCCTGGCCAAACCCAACTGATTAAAACATTGCAGGGCCCATGTGAATCGTGACCCTGGAGCCGCCGTACATTCCATCCAAGCAGCCAGGGCTGACCCCCTTGCCCAGATGCTGCCTCCAGCACAAATGTCACTCACGCTCTTAAGATCAAACCAACGAGCACTACCACCTAGAAGGACAAGGGCAGCAGGCAGATGGCTACCCCGCCACCTGGAATTTCCTCTCCAGGTCACTCAGCAACCTTAAATTGAAATGTTTCAGCGCTCCACCACTGTCGCTAGGTCAAAATCCTGGAGCTCGCCCCCAAAAGATTACTGTGGGTGTACCTGCACCACATGCAGCGGATACAGAAGGCAGCTCAGCACCACCCTCTCAGGGCAACTAGGCATGGGCAATAAATGCTGGTCTGGGGGCTGGGGGGGTCGGGGGTGGAGGGGAGGAGGGTGGGGCAGGGGGCGGGGGGCCAACCTACCTGCTGTGCTAAGTGACCCATGCCAACATGGTACTCACTCTTCCCGATCGCAAGAGGTCATTGAACCGCTTGCGGCACTGCACCCAGGTTACTAGGGCATCTGGGTCTTCAGTGAACGGTGGTATAGTTTGCCTCCTTAACCAATGAGATTCAAGGATTAAAAAAGAAATATGATGGAGAAGGAACTTGGATGAATTTGAATCATATCAGGAGAAAGAGAAATAAAGTGAGGGAAATAAAGATTTGGATTCAGGGAGGGAAGTAAGAAAAATAATTCAATTTTAAATTAACTTTTTTCTTAAAATCCCAAATAATTTATTACTGGCAGCTGTGAGATCGAACAGTTAAAATTATTTCCTGGCCTTTCTGGGCCAGGGAGGTTAATTGGCATTGACATTAACACTTAGTACATTGTTGAAAAGGTATCTGTGCTGTTGAGTATGAGTCTTAACTTTTTCTGGTGAGTTTAATGTGCAAGTTCAGCGGGTCCTTAAAAATAGTGGGGCGGTGAGTGAAGAGGAAGGTGGGGGTGGTGACGAGGCCTTAAGGTGCAATGCTATTTGTGCAAAACACAATTGGCCAGCAAGTTCTGGAGATTTAGTGCTCACGGCACATCTCTTCTTCGTCTGAACTTGCTGGGTGATTTGTGTATTGTGAACTAACTGTTACTTGTCCAAGAAGGGTGTGAGCCACCAACAGAAAGGAAGCAAAGCCATTGGCCTGCAGCCTCACATTAACAGGCGATTACAATTTTTTTTCTGAATACTCTCACCATTTGGCAATGATTACAGTTCTCTAGAGTTAACAGCAGTTACAGCAGTGGCCTCGAAGGGAGCAGGAACACTGAACAAAGTGCTGGGGACCGAACTGGATTAAAATATTCAGGAGTGAGGAAGTATGTAAATTAGAGGGGAAAATCAAGTTGTGTGTTGTGGAAAAGCAATTTAAAAATCTAATTTGGCTGCCTGCATGATTTTAGTGTTTTGGAATCTAATTGGGCTTGGGTGACCATGCAATTGGAAAATTGATTAAAATGATCCATTGTCCAGTCGTATTGTTTTGCTCTCTATAATCATGCATTCCAACGGTTCCTTCATATCTTCATCCATACTGATGCTGAAATTTTATTTACAGTGAATGAATAAAAAGCTAGTAGGAAGTGAGACTCAGAAGTCTGAAATAAAATAACAAGAAAAGGATATATATATTTTAAATATACCAAACAGTATCATTTACACATTGCTGCTTGTAGACAGCAGCACATGAAGGTCACTAGGTTTGGAAATGTGAGTGGAGAGGAGTCTGGGCTGAAATCTGCACAGAATCTCTCTTGGGGACCATGGGTACTTCAGTCACACTGTTGAGGCTCCCTGACTAGTCAATGCTGGACTACCTGAGATCAAATCTGAGATGTTGCGAGAAACGTCTTTGAGCTAAATAGAGATGAATGTCTAGGAGATCTATTGAGTCAGCAGGAATGTCGAATATGCTTTGCTGTTCAGCTGCTTGACCTCAGCCTGTTTGCAATCTGTGCACGTGTCCATCAGAATGTAAATTACACTGAGTAGCTGCAATAATTCTCCTAAACTGAGCCTGAACTCTCTGCCTCCTTCGTGAATTGTGAATAATGCTGCAGCTCTTATATTTATTTTGGTTGACTCCCTTTTTCAAGTGGCTCCCTGATGTTCCACTTTTATTTGTTTGTTGGCTCCCTTTGCACAGAGTCCCAGTGCTGATTTCCCTACCACTTGTTGCAGTGTCATGCGATACACAGATGTCTTGTGATGTCCTCGGGTGGTGATGGATACATGTCTCTCTGCTCCATTCTTGCTTGAAATCACAATGACTAAATTAAGCCAAATTAAATTAAAAGAAGAGGACAGGAATAGAAATGATAGAAATGAAATGGTTACCAACCAAAAACAAATGTTGATC
The DNA here is from genome assembly GCF_017639515.1 of Carcharodon carcharias. Lineage (NCBI taxonomy): Eukaryota > Metazoa > Chordata > Chondrichthyes > Lamniformes > Lamnidae > Carcharodon > Carcharodon carcharias. The sequence goes on from NC_054477.1 coordinate 156,077,263, forward strand.
TGTACAGTTCTGGTTACTACAAGTGCCCCAGGTCATCTTGTAGAAGGTCTGTCCTTGTCAGCATGTACTGTAGAGGGTCACAGAAAACTACTGTAAACCGGGTAGTGGCTGATTCACTGCTGATTATGGCAGCTTTATATGTTAGGCTGTAGTTATATGTGACATTTTTTCCTCAGGGCAAAGTAGTTTTGGGTGCTCAGTGGAGGCTGATTTCATGCTACCAGCACACACACAGTGTGACACACTCAGTCTCATACACTAGCAGTGCTTATTGAAAATTCAGGTGCATGATTTCCTGACCATCAGTTTGGACAATTTACACTCAAAATTCTGGTCTATACTGCCAGAAGGTGAGAGTTTGCTCCAGCAGTGCAATGTCACAGAATTTACATCCTTTAACGCTGGAGATTGACCCTAACATTAAAAAAAACTATTGGAGCTTATAATTCTGGTTCTGTTAAAATGTTTTAACCCTCAACAGACTGGTAGTGCAGTCTCATTTCACCTTAAGTGATGCTAGTGTGTTTTTCATGTATATTTTAATCGCCTCCTGCACACATGAGGCAGAATATTGCCATCAATGTGCAGGGGCCTGACATGCTGACGTGTAAAATGACGCACCACGATGTTGGGCGTGCGTCCCGAAGTCATCGCGCGTCATTTCGATATTTCGTTTGGCAGGTGTGCACCAGAGGTGGCTGCGTGCCTGCCGAACTGTCAACAGGCAATTTAGGCCATTAAAGAAGTAATTGACACTGTTAAAAATGCTGTCCGTCCAACCTTAAAGTTGTCGGGCAGGCGAAGAGCCCAAGCGACCTGTGCATTTTTCAGGAAACCTCATCCACGGTCTGGATGAGCTTTCCTGAAGGTTTTATAAAACAATTAAATACATGTTGCAAAATACACAAACATGTGTCACATGGGGGGACATGTTTAAATAATTTTTTATTTCATATATTGAAAAGTTTCATTGTCAACTTAATCTCCCTGAGGCAGCTCCGTGCCTCAGGAAGATTGCTGCGCTCTTTTTGCGAAGGAGCGCAGGTCCTGACTCTCCCTCCTCTCCACCCCCCCAGCCCGCACAGGTAGCGCTGAGCACTACCAGCTGCGCTGAGCGCTGGGTGGGCCTTAATTGTCCAGCCCTCGTTAAATGGCGGCGCGCAGCTGATCGCAGGTGGCGATCGGCTCTGGCCTGTCCCCACCCACTCCTGCCCAGCTTGCCCGACATAGGTAAGATTCTACCCACGTACTTTCCTTGACACTAAATCACAGCACGCTTATTTAAAATTACGATAATTTCAAAGACTTACCAGAATCTTCAAGGGTAATAATGTTGTCAGTCCTGGATCCCTCCCATTCCGTGTTTGCCTTCCAGCCTTTAAAACTAACCTACCTTCTTCTCTACAAATATCAATGATTGCTGATGTGATGATCTATTCTTTTTTTGAGACTGCACTATCACTATTTGAAGCAATCCTGCCCATGAAGATCCTTTCATATCATTCAGTCACTTAACGTACTTTTTGTCAACTTTGGTTCTTAATTTTTGAGGTGTGATTGAAAATATTGGCTATTTCTATGCATCCACCATGACACACAAAATATTTGAATGCCATGAGCTAGGCATTGTAACTAAATTGTCAAAGTAAATTAAAAGAAGAGGACAGGAATTATAAAGTTTGGAAATGAAATGGCAATAAACCAAAAACAAATGACGATCTGCAGAGTTCTGGTCACCATAAGATAAGCAGGATGAGGGGGGCACTGGAGAAGGTTGAAAGAAAAGATTCACAAGGATGAAGCCAGAACTGAGAGGCCATATTTATTAGAAAAAGCTGAACAGACTGTTTTGTCCAGAAAAGAAAAAAACTGAGGGGGTGACTTGAGGATGTCCTTAAGATTATAAAAGTGTTTCGTAAGGTAGATGAGGCAAAGGAGGTTCCACTTGTTGGGAGAACTAGGGAAAATAGTCACTGATAAATCCAATAGGGGCTTCAGGAGAAACTTCTTCACCAAATAATGGTAAGAATGTGGAGCTTGTTATTATATGGAGTGGTTGAGATGTATTGCATAGATACATTTATCGGGAAACCAACTGAGCATGAAAAAGGAATGGAAGGTTACGTTGATAGGGTTAGATGAAGTGGGGTGGAAGGAGACTTGTGTGGAGCAGTAACGCTGCATAAGCCAGTTGGGACAAATAACTTGTGTCTGTGCTGTCAGCTCTGTGTAATGTCACATTCAAATCGCTAAAACCCAAAGATAAGTACAAAAAAACTCGTCATATAATTTGGAATGATACAGATTGTAATGTCAGTCTAGAGTGACTGTTGGTGATAATAAAGAGTTAATTGAGTGTTATCACAGGTTCTTTGAGCGGTTCAATGGAATTTTGCTGATTTCAGTAGATGTGCCAAAGCATGAACTTTGCTGCCCCCAGAGACAATGGTCTAAAGGGGTGACACTTCGAAATTCTGTGTAAAACTTAAGTTCACTCTTCATCCACTTAAATGTATTTTTATTGTATAGGGGAGACAAGTGTAATTGATTGTTTTTTCTCAACAATGTTGTTCCTCAAACAGTGGAGAGACTGGCGAAGCTGGGATTGATCTCTTAGAGCAGTGAAGGTTAAGGAAATATTTAATAGAGGCGTTCAGAATCATGAAGGGTTTTGACAGAGTAAATAAGCGGAAATGGTTTCCATTGGCAGGAAGGTCAATAATCAGAGCACAGAGACTTAATTGGGCAAAGGAACCAGAAACTGCAGGACGAAATGTTTTTTTATGCAGTGAGTTGTTGTGATCTGGAATGCATTGCTTGAAAGGGCAGTGGAAGCAAATTCAATCATAACTTTCAAAAATGAATTCAATAAATGCTGAAAGGGGAAAGAGCAAGCAGAGGTATAGGACTAATTGGATAGTTCTTTCAAAGAGCCAGCACAATTATGATGGGTCAAATGGTTGCCTTCTGTACTGAATGATAAATCTGCTGCGGAAATTTGTCGCCTGTATTGTTTAAACATCTAAAATATATTACTGATATCTTCCAAAGAATGGATTTATTATAATCTCCCGCGCATCCGCCCTCACACCTTCTCCTCCCTCCCCCTTGTCCTCACTTGTAACCCCATCAGCCTCTGCATTCAAAGGATCATCCTCCACCATTTCCGCCAACTCCAGCATGATGCCACCACCAAACACATCTTCCCTTCACCTCCCCGCTCCCCTCTACCCCAGCGGCGTTCCATTGGGATCGTTCCCTCCGTGACACCCTGGTCCACTCTTCCATCACCTCCTCAACCTCCTCCCATGACACCTTCCCATGCAACCGTAGAAGATGCCCCTTCACTTCCCCTCTCCTCACTGTCCAAGGGCACAAACAGTCTTTTCAAGTGAAGCAGCATTTCACTTGCACTTCCTTCAATTTAATCTACTGCACTGTTGCTCCCAATACAGTTTCCTCTACATTGGAGAGACCAGACGCAGACTGGGTGACCGTTTTGCAGAACACCTTCGGTCTGTCAGCAAGCATGACCCAGACCTCCCTGTCGCTTGCCATTTCAACACTCCACCCTGCTCCACATGTCCGTCCTTGGCCTGCTGCATTGTTCCAGTGAAGCTCAACGCAAACTGGAGGAACAGCACCTCATCTTCCAACTAGGCACTTTACAGCCTTCCGGACTGAATACTGAGTTCAACAATTTTAGGTCATGAACTCTCTCCTCCATCCCCATCCCCTTTCCGTTTTTTCCTCCTCCTTTTTGTTTTTTTCCAATAATTTATATAGATTTTTCTTTTCCCACCTATTTCCATTATTTTTAAATATATTTCCATCCATTGTTTTATCTCTACCTTTTAGCCTTTGTCGATTCCTTCACCCCACCCCAGCTAGGGCTATCTGTACCTTGCTTATCCTGCTTTCTACCCTTAATTAGCACATTCCTTAGATAATATCACCACGTTCAGCACCTCTTTGTCCTTTTGTCTGTGACATCTTTTAGTTATCTCCACCTATCACTGGCCCTTTACCTAGCTGTTCTTGTCCCAACACAGCCCCCCACCCCCCGCCCCCACCCCCCCCCTCACCCCCCCCCCCCCCCCCCCCACGCTTAAACCAGCTTATATTTCATCCATTTCCTATTTTTACTTAGTTCTGTTGAAGAGTCATGAGGACTCGAAACATCAACTGTGCTCTTCTCCACCGATACTGCCAGACCTGCTGAGTTTTTCCAGGTATTTCTGTTTCTGTTTTTATTTTGTTATCATCTGTAATGGCCTCCTTCAGTGCTCTATCATTTTATGAGTTTGAAATATGTTACAATAGTTATGGGTGGATTGGTAAACAGCACAATTGCAAATCTAAAGTGAAATAAAACCTCCACAGAAGTCAATTACATTAAGGCCAAAGTAATGAGAAATGCAGACTCTTCTGTTCTATACACACAGTGTTCCACACAGTTACATATATTTTTATTATTCATCATTTAACTGTTATGTGTTTGCTACGCTTTGTTTCACCAAGCTGATTCTGAGTGCTTCACTGAGCTAACACATACATTGACATAATGACTGGCTTGTTAACAGATGTGAGCAGATGCACCATCAGTGTGGTTTAATCAGAAATACTCCTTCTGAAACCAAGGCTGCCATATGAAGTGCCTAACATAGCAAGTAAATGTTGCTCCCCATTGAATTCACACACCTTATGATCTGTCATAAATTAAAACGTGAAGAAAAACAACTTTCCCAGCTGTCCGCTTGTGCCCTCCACATCGGCAGCTCAGCTTTGCAAGTTCCCCTCAATAACTCCTGATGTAATCTAAAGAGTCACTTACTAGAAAGTGAAATAGAATGAGTGGAGTTTGAACACCAAATTACAATATTCCACTTAAAACCATGATGTGCACACCTGTGTGCCACTACAGTTGTGTGAAGCGCCTTATAGGTGCTGGTAAGCTCAACGGTTAGAATATGGTGCTCATAATGAATTCATTGACATGCTGGCCAGGTTTCCTGTCTAATAATGCCTTTCTCAAAATTCAGTGATTTGGTGGCAGCCTCTGAGTCAGAGGGCAGAATCGCTCCAGGTTTGCCACTCAGTGTGGTAGTAGGCCCACCGTGGCTTTTCACACTGTGTCATCCCAAACCTGCCACATCAATTATGTATTCCTGGGAAATACGCCGTTCCCATGGTGGGCGGGCTCTCATTCGCCCACCATGTCATCGCCTCGTCGCTTCAGCACACCGGGCGCCATATTTAAAGTGCACCTGCACGCACGCCTTTCAGTGCTTCCAGCCCACGACCGCTGCAAAGAAGAGGTGTCCCTGCAAGGGAAAAAGACTGCAGCCCCCAGGTTCAGCAATGCATCCCCCGAGTACCTTTTGGACACCATGGGGGGCTCACCGTGATATCCTCTACCCCCGCTCTGGCAACAGCATGGGCAGCAACATCACTAATCCGGCTTGGGAGGCAGCAGCAGTGGCGGTCAGTGCCAACGTCCTTCAGCAGAGGATAGCCAACCAGTGCCGCAAGAGGATGAATGTCTCATCTATTCTGCCACATTAATTCACTCTTCTCACCACTCTCGATTCACAAACTCACAAACCCCTCACACATCCACAGTGATCTTACACGTCAGGGGACAACACCACTAACTCTCACACACGCCCTCACATCTCCATCAGGTACATACCCTCTCGAGCTCGTGTCCTCATCCTGTCCATGGCTCTGCTCGCCACATAATCATACCACACAACGCCAGGTATACTGCTCTCACCCTTCCCATCTGTTTTCATGCAGGAGAAGCCTGCCAAACTCAACAGGGAGAGGTCCCAGACACGGGGTAAAGTGGCCGACATTAGGTCACTCACTCATTTGAGGAGTTGCCATCATGCTGACTGGTATGGAGGGATTTTCTTATGAGGAGAGGTTGAATAGGTTGGGCCTGTACTCGCTGGAGTTTAGAAGAATGAGAGGTGACCTTATTGAAACATATAAGATTCTTGGGGGCTTGACAGGGTAGATGCTGAGAGGTTGTTTCCCCTTGTGGGAGAGTCTAGGACCAGAGTGCATAACCTCACATTTTCCCACATTATATTCCATTTTCCAAGTTTTTTCCCACTCACTTAACCTGTCTATATCCCTCTGTAGACTCTTTGTGTCATCCTCACCACTTGCCTTCCCACCTATTTTTGTGTCATACGCAAACTTGGTGACAAAACATTCACTTCCCTCATCCAAGTCATTAATATATATTGTAAATAATTGTGGCCCCCAGCACTGATCCCTATAGCACTCCATTAGTTATAGGTTGTCATCCTGAAAATGCGCCCTTTATCCCAACTCTCTGTCTTCTATTTGTTGACCAATTCTCTATCCACGCTAATATACTACCCCCAACACCATTGTCACTTATCGTTTTAAGTAGCCTTATGTGTGGTAACTTATTGAACGCCTTTTGGAAATCCAGGTATCTTACATCTACTGGTTTCCTCTTTATCTATCCTGCTCGTTACCTCCTCAAAGAATTCCAATAAATTTATCAGGCATGACTTCCCCTTCACGAAGCCATGCTGACTCTGCTTGATTAGATTATGCATTTCTAAATGCTCCTTTATAATAGGCTCTAACATTTTCGCAATGATGAATGTTAAGCTAACTGGCCTATAGTTACCTGTTTTTTTGTCTCCCTCCCTTTTTGAATAAGGGCGTTACATTGACAATTTTTCAATCCTCTGGAACTTTTCCAGAATCTAAGGATCCTTGGAAGATTACTACCAGTGCATCCACTATCTCTGTAGCTACTTCCTTTAATATCCTAGGATGCAGCCTATCAGGTCCAGAGGACTTATCAGCCTTTAGCCCCATCAGTCTCCCTAATAATTTTTCTCTAGTGATAGTTATTATATTTATTTTCTCCCCACCTTTTGCCCCTTAATTATTTAGTGTTTTTGGAATGCTATTAGTGTCTTCTAACATGAAGACTGATGCAAAGTATTTATTCAATTCCTCTGCCATTTCCTGGTTCCCCATTATTACTTCCACAGCCTTATTCTCTAAGGGGCCTTTCCTCTTCATACTCCTTCCTCCCTCTCGACTCCTTCCCTTCTCCGCATTCCTTGCCGCCTCCAAACTCCTCCCCTTACACTTTCCACCACCCCCGTTACCCCCTCCTCCTCCCATACTCCCTCCATGCCCATCCCAGCCTCATACCCTGACACCTTCGTTCCCCCCTGCCAACCTAAGCCCCCCAACACTTCATTTCGTCCCTCCCAACCTCACTACTCCAACACCTTTATTTCCCCCTCCCAACCTCACCCCCAACAACGTCATTCCCTTCCCTAATCTCACTTCCCCCCACACCTCTTCCTCTCCCAGTCGATCCTAGACCTTCCTTCCCTACCCCTTCGACCATCATCCATCGTGAGCATCAACAGTGACTTCCCAGCTTCTGTGAGCTGCTTCGCAGCAGAGCCACCATGTCCCTAAGAATCCATCCAGCATTCCTCTAGGATCCTGTTGCTGTTGGGCTCCAGCACTATCTGCTCCTCGGATGTTCACGATGTGAGCAAGGCCCTGGCAGTAAGTCCCGACTTTTGCATATCCCATTTGTCAAGATGTGTTCTGCACTGGCGTGTTTTCCCACCGATGTGGGTGGACGATCTGGAGGGTGGGGGAATGAATCCTGCGGGATGGCCATATAATGATATGCTGATGTATTACAATGAGGTTCCCGATGGCGGGGAGTGTTATCCACCATCAACGGGCTGAGCGGACGATTGCAAATTGGTTTCACAACATTGTGAAATTGATTTTTGGCCTCCTCACCATGTTGTCCATTCACGCCACCAAACATGCCCAACACCAGTGGGCATGGGAAATCCCAGCCAGAGGGTTATGCATTTAAGTCCCACTCCAGAACTTTGAACACATAATCTATCAACCATTTTGGTGCAGTGCTGAGAGAATGCTGCACTGTCAGAGGTGCCATGTTTGGATAAGGCATTAAATCCTTGATGGATCTGAAACATCACAAGCAGTATTTCGAAAAAGAGCAGGAGAGTTCTTCCTAATCTCCGGCCAACATTTGCCCTTCACCTAAAAGCATTTTATTTCGTAATATATCCCTGTGAGATCTTGCATTTCGTACATCACAACAGTATTGACACTTTGGTAGGACTTCATGGTGAAGTATCTTTGAAATGTAGTCATTGCTGCAATAACGTGCTTGGGAAATCTTGACTACATGAAAGGTACAATAGAAGTGCATGTCTTTCACTCTAGTTTACGTAGTAACTGTGACAGAACAAAACAAACTTGAAGGCTGACGCTAATATCAGTTTGGTGTTATTTTGGGGAAAGTAATCACTTCCTCATTTCCCACATCATTTTTAGCAAAGCTGCAGTAAAAACAAGTTTTCCAACTCATGCCCTATGACAATGATAATCCCATTGATCAAACTCCCTGACCAGTGAGATGATGGTTCGAAGAAATGTTGGAATTTCGATCACACCTATAAAAAAAGGTAAACAAATAACTTTGGCTTTCACCTCAGTTTATTCCAACTAAGAAACACTGATTTATGCAACTGTCTGATTTGGATGTGTGCAACACAACTCTCTCAGATTGAAATCCATTGATTTTCTATAACTGTGAAGAATTCAATGCATCACCACAGCAGTGGCACTGTAATAAACAATCCTTTCTTGAACATAGTGATTTCTCTCCTCCTTAATACATACTTCAGTCCTTCACTTTGTCGTTACTGGAATACTCAGTCTCTTTAGTTCACCTGGCATAGTAAAAAAAAAAATCATTTCAGGTCAAGGATGATGATGGTGATGATGCAGTGTGCATTGTTGCTAAGGAGACAGTGATCAGATATTTAATTAAGAAAGTTGGTTTGATCAAAGTCGAGTTGTAAACTACTGTGATATTCAAAGGGGTTATGCCATTAAGTATAACACATTCTGATTGATCTAGTTACTTCCACGTTATAGTAAATGATTGCAAACCAGATGGTCACTTCGGCAAAGCCCACTCTTGGCTGATACTGAGATTCACCTTCCTTTGCTAAACAAATTTCCTTAGTTCTCAGCCAAGCTAATAGATTGGCTTGGTGTGGGTATATTTGTACAGCAACAGGAATATTCCATTTTGGAGGTAGAATGGAAAACAGAGTTGCCCTACACATGTTCTCTATTAGTTTGTAGTAACTGATTTAGATATCACCCAACTAAAATTGATGCGACAAATGTTATTGATGTCATTCATGGTTCAACTGGTAGCACTCATCTCTGGGTCAGAAGATTATGGGTTCAAGTCCCGCTCCAGGACTTGACCACAAAAATCAAGGCTGACACTCAAGAGCAATTTTGTGGAAATGTTGTGCTGCCACTTTTCAGATGGGACATTAAACAGGGGCCCTATCTGCCCTCTCAGGTGGGCCTAAAAGGTCCCACTGTAATATTCCAAAGGAGAGCAGGAGGAGTTATCCCTGGAATCCTGGTAAACACTTATCCCTCAATCAGCATCACTAAAAACAGATTGCCTATTTGTTATGACATTGCTGCCTGTGGGAGCTTGTTGTATGCAAATTGGCTGCTGCCTTTTCTATCTTACAGTGACAACAACCCTTCAAAAGTATCAATTGGTAGTAAAGTGCTTTGAGATGTCCCATGGCTGTGCAAGGTGTTATCTAAATACAAGTTTTTCTTTCTAAAGTCTTTCATGGAGCCCAAGTCTATTTGATTAAGATTGCATCTCACTTTATCCGTCATTCAATGTAAATGTAAAAACTCTCAAATGAAGTGAATGGTCTTTGGTGAAACAATTTCACCAAGCGTGAAGAACTGTGATATTGTTCATTTTCAATATTCTTATTATGGAACGTTATAGATTTGGATTCAAATTTTTTATTTCAGCGATTGTACAAATTTGAATCGAAAGTTGTAAAAATACATCAAATTCAAAGGGAGCTCTTATGAGGTATGTAGCTTTAAGTTCTGCATGTTGTCTCAACTTGTGACATTACTGCATTGTACCTTTAGTTTGTAACACGTCTGCGCACCTTGGAGGGAATATTGCACGGCACATATACACAAATACTTTTTGCCAGTGCGCATTAACATTGTCTGTTCTGTTTGTGCATGACTGTAAACTGACAGCATACAATACTTTCATGTTGAATTCTGTACTTAAATAATCCAACGGACAGTCAACAGAGCGGCCAATTTGGATACGTAGGGCAGACTTTTCTGCCTACCGGGCGGGCGGGTAGCCGATCCCCGCCAGAGAAATAGGCCCTGCCGCCATTTTAAGTGGGCGGGCCAATTAAGGCCCACCCAGCGTGATGCCCGGTGGGAAGCGCTATGCGCTCCCTGTGCGGGTGGGGAGGGGACTCCCCAAAAGCAAGAGTGCGCTCTTTCACGCATGCGCAGGATAGAGTGCACATCTCCCCGAGGCTAAGTGCTGCCTCAGGGAGATCGCTGACAGTTGTGAAAACATTAAAAATAGAAAAAAAATCCTCAACATGTCCCCCTCATGTGACAATGCCACATGAGATGTGGCATGTTCATAAATTTCACTAAAACTTTATTAAACTTTTTAAAGCCCTATATGAAACCTCATCCCGCCGGTGGATGAGGTTTCATGTTGTCTCTAGTTGCCGCCGAGGCTCCTGGCCTGGCCGCCAACCTTAAGGTTGGACGGGCAGGTCGTTTAATTGTTTAAATGTCCATTGACAGGTCGGCGGGCCCACAGCTGATTTTGCTGTCCTCCCGCCTTCCTGAAAATGTAAATGGGGCGGGATGACTTTGGGGGTTCCACCCGACATCATCCCGTGTCATTTTATGCGTCGGGGAGTGGGCCCCGCCCCCTGCGCACCAACGGCAAATTTCGGCTCATAGTATCTCAGACCATTATAACTATATGTCCAAAGCCATAGGATGAACCTGGATAGCAGCACACACAGTTACCAGTCTTAAGACAGAACCCAACAATGTGCTCAGGTTACCTTTTCATGGTTCCGAAACCATAATTCTGAAACATTGGACATTTTGTTGTCAATTTACTGTTATGCACAAACAGAACGGACAACGTTAATGCACACTGGCAAAAAGTCTTAGTGTATAGGTGCCATGCAATGTTCCTTCCAAGGTGCCCGGACATGCTACAACATAAACATTACAATCCAGGAATGTTACAAGTTGAAATAATGTGCAGAACTTAGATACCATTGAAAAGATCAGGCTGTGTGCAAAAAAAAAATAGAGGGAACATTGGTCCTGCAGTATTTTCTTAAAGGACTAATGTGCTTAAATTTAAGTATACAGTGGAGTTAATTGTATCCGAATTGTGTTGGGACAGTTTCATTTCTCAAAAGCTACAGAAGCTCAATCTGTAGAATGTCAGAATTATAACTAAAAATAGACCATCAGCTGTCCTCTTGTCACCTACACAGCATTTTGTTCATAAAACAGCCAAATGCTGGGGAAACTCAGCAGGTGGGTATTTATGGAGAGAGAAACAGAGTCATCGCTTCAAGTTGATGACCATTCATTCAAGTCACTGACATTAGACATCACAAAGGCTGCCTGACCTACCGAGTGTTTCCGGTACTTCATATTTTTATTTCAGATTTTGGTTTTGTTTTATCATTTTGTTCTGACTTGAATCCAGATCTATGTTGACATGCACTGGGGTTCATTTCTAGAGGGATAGAATTGAAAAGCATAGTAGTTATTGTTAGCTTGTAGAAAATCTTGGTTAGACCACACTTGGAGTACCGTGCACAGACTGACATAAAGAAAGCATTAGAACGTTAGGTCAGGGATAGGTGGGAGCTCAGGAGAGATTTGACAAAAATGTCATGGACACAAAACAAAAGGAATGTTAATGGTAGTGTTAAAGACTGAAGAAGGTGCTGAGAGTGGCATAAAGGTAAGATAGCATAACAGATTAATAGCAGAACAAGGGTTAGCGCTCTGTGAAAGTAAGACATAAGGTCAAGTGACAGAAGGCCCTGGGGAGGTGGGGTTGGGGAAAAAGAAATGGATTAAAGAAGGGGAAAATATGGGGGAGAGAGTTAATTGCCTACAGTTGGTGGACTTGATGTTAATCCCAGAGGCTGTAAAGTGCCTAATCGGAAGATGAGGTGCTGTTCCTCCAGTTCGCGTTGGGCTTCACTGGAACATTGTAGCAGGCCAAGGATGGAAATGTGGGCATGAGACCAAGGTTGTGAGTTGAAATGGCAAGTGACAGGAGGGCCTGCGTTATGCTTACACACTGAGCAAAGCAATCACCCAGTCTGAGTATAGTCTCCCCAGTGTAGAGGAGACCGCATTGGGAGCAGCGAATACAGTAGATCAGATTGAAGGAGGTGCAAGTGAAGCTGCTTCACCTGAAAGGAATGCTTGGGGCCTTGGATGGTGAGGAGGGAGAAGGTAAAAGGGGCCGGTGTTGCATCTTCTGAGATTGCATGGGAAGGTGCCGTGAGAAGGAGATGACGAGTTGGGGATGATGGAAGTGGACCAGGGTGTCACAGAGGGAATAGTCCCTGTGGAATGCTGGTGTGAGCATGGGTGAGAGGAAGATGCGTTTGGTGGTGGCATCTTGCTGGAGTTAGCAGAAAGGGCAAAGGGTGATCCTTTAAATGCGGAGGCTGGTGGGGTGAAAAGTGAGGATAAGGGGGACCCTATTATGGTTCTGGGAGAGAAGAGAAGGGGTGGGGGAAGACGTGCGGAAGATGGGTCAGACATGGTTGAGGGCTCTGTTAACCAGATTAGGGGGATCACTCGGTTCAGGATAAAGGAAGACATGTCAGAAGCTCAATCTTGGAAGGGGGCATCATCAGAACAAATGTGATGGAGGCGAAGGACCTGGGTGAATGGGATGGAATCCTTACAGGAAGCAGGGTGTGAGCAGCCGTAGCTGAGGTAGCTATGGGAGTCGGTGGGCTTGTAATGAATGTTGGTGGACAGTCTATCACCAGAAATAATGACAGAGGGAGGGAAGGGAAGTGTCAGAGATTACCATGTGAAGATGAGAGAGGGGTGGAAATTGGAAGCAAAATCAATACATTTTCCCAGGTCCAGATGAGAGCTTGAAGCAGCACTGACACAGTCGTAGATGTACTGGAAAAAGATGCCCTAACCACCTCCTCTAGATGATGGACGTCCAATCCCTCTACCCCTTCATCCCACAGCAGGATGGTCTGAGGGCTCTCAGCTTCTTCCTTGAACAGAGGCCCAAACAATTCCCATCCACTACCACTCTCCTCCGCCTGGCGAAACTTGTTCTCTCATTGAGCAATTTCTCCTTTAACTTATCTTACTCATCCCAAATTAAAGGTGTGGCTATAGGTACCCACATGGGCCCCAGTTATGCCTGTCTTTTTATGAGTTATGGAAAACATTCTTTGTTCCAGTCATGCTCAGGCTCCCTCTGACAACTCTTTGTCCAATTCATCGATGACTGTATTGATGCCACTTCTTGCACTCATCTGGACCTGGAAAAGTTTATTAGTTTTGCTTCCAATTTCCACTGCTCTCTCACCTTCACATGGTCCACCTCCCTGACTTCCCTTCCCTTCTTTGGCCTCTCTGGCTCCATTTCTGTTGATAGACCATCTACCAATATTCATTACGAGCCCCCGACTCCCACAGCTACCTCAACTACAGCTCCTCGCACCCTGCTTCATGTAAGGACTCCGCCCCATTCTCCCAGTTCATCTGTTCCGATGATGCTACCTTCCAAAACGGCGCTTCTGACATGTCTTTCTTTTTCATGAACCGAGGGTTCCCCCAACTGCCGCACCTCCCCCCCAACCATGGCTGACAGGGCCCTCACCTGTTCTGACCCATCTCCCGCACCTCTGCTCTCACCCATTCCCCTCCCTCGCTTGTCCTCACATTTCACCCCACCAACCTTTGCATTCCAAGGATCACCCTCCATCATTTTCACCAACACCAGCATGATGCCACCACCAAACACATCTTCCCCTCACCTTCCCCCACCTGTCAGCAAGCGTAGGGACCGTTCCCTCCGTGACACCCTGGTCCACTCCTCCATCACCCCCAACTCCTCATCCTCTTCCTACGGCACCTTCCCATACAATCACAGAAGGTGCAACACCTGCCCCTTTACCTCCTCCATCCTCACCGTCCAAGGCCCCAAACACTCCTTTCAGTTTAAACAGCACTTCACTTGCACCTCCTTCAATTTGGTCTACTGTATTCGCTGCTCCCAATGTGGGGTCTTCTCTACATTGGTGACGCTAAACTCAGACTGGATGACTGATTTGTGGAACAGCTTTGCTCAGTGCGCAAGCATGACCCAGACCTTCCTGTCACTTGCCATTTCAACACACCACCCTGCTCTCATACCCACATGTCCATCCTTGGCCTGCTGCAATATTCCAGTGAAGCCCAACACAAACTGCAGGAACAGAACCTCAACTTCCAACCAGGCACTTTACAGCCTTCCGGACCTAACATTGAGTTCAACAACTTCAGACCATGACCTCTCTCCTCTATCTTGACCACTTTGGCTCCTTTTGTAATCCAACTTACTTCCCCAGCCAACTGACCCCCACCTCCCCCCCACCCCCAACAGGGCTATCTATCACTTGTTCCTATGTTTTGCTTTCACAGAGCACTGACCCTTATTCTGCTATCTTACCTTTATGTGACTATTAACACCTCCTTTAGTCTTTAACACTACCATTAACACCTCCTTTATCATGTCCATGATATCTTTAACAGTCTCTCTTTAACTCCCACCTATCCCTGATCTTTATTTTGCTGCACCTGCTCCAATCCCCACTTGAGCAGTATAAGATCCATCAAATTTCTACCTCTCTTTAGCTCTGAATAAGAGTCATATGGAATGGATGCATTAACCCTGTTCTTCTGTCAACAGATGCTGCCAGATCTGCTGAGTTTTTTCCAGTATTTTCTGTTTTCATTTCAGATTTCCAGCATCAACACTATTTTGCTTTTATTATAAAGAAAATGTTTCTATTTTATTTGTGGGGGGTGTCCAAAACTTGGGATCATAAATACACTTTATATACTGGAGTAATAGACAATCTCATGTAAAAGTCAATCCCCAACTTTCCAAGGTCACTCCACTCTGGCTTGTCTCACTGCCCCACTCTATGTCTGGAGTAACACAGCTGAGACCAGGATTTAAAACAAGAGTTTTCTGATCTTTCTGCATGGCAGCTGGATCGCAGAGTACATTTTGTCCACTGAGATATCAGGGAACTTCAGTAAAAGTTTGTTTCTCTTTGAAATGACGGAGGTAAGATTGGAACAAACTACAGAATCAGTGTTCACAGTGTGTGTGAACCGTGAGCCTAATAAACTTACCCAGAAATGGAACGAAGCTCACTGAGCTGTCATGAACAGTCCTGTGTGGCCCCATAGGAAGAGGAAAGCGATTATTAAAAAATCTTACCTTTTCAGGCTTCTCTGCTCACTGTAATCCACTTCCTTGCGAGCTATGAGCATCTGAAACTGAGGCTGAAAACCCAGTCTGGCTCTCTGCTGGCTGTGTGAGCAGCGAGTGTCAGTAGTTGAAATTAAGCCCCTTGAAAATGTTACCTGTGTACAAGTTGACCTTAATTTTTCCCTAAAAAGGGGTCTCAGAATTTCCACTTTTACACCAGTATATCCGATAAGGTGGTAGCTAATAAACCAATAAAATTCAGGAGCAGTGTCTTTATCCTATGAGTGGCATGAATGTGGAACTGGTTATTATGAAGAGCGGTTGAGGTGTATGGAATAGATGCATTTAAGGGGAAGTTAGATAAACACATGAGGGAGAAAGAATATTCTGACAGGGTTAGATGAAAAGAAATGGGAGAAGACTTGGCATGGAACAAGAGCACTGGGACAGACCTTGGGACAAATGGTCTGTTTCTGTGCCACAAATACTATCTTAACATTGAACTACTATGGTTTTAAATGCAATGCTATATGATAAAGTATCCACATACTTCAGTACCTACCTTATTACCCTACCTAAGATTATAAACTATAGAGAAATGAAAGGAAACAAGCCAATCAGATGCACAATACATCATGTAGCAATATTTATAAATTTTTCCAAATGTTTTTATGAGCTTTATCGCAAATAACTCATTAATGTAAGTAATTAAAGCCAAACTGTTAAATTATATAATTTATTTGTAAATTTCTTACATCCTTAAATAGTAACTAGAAAAATGCAAAAAAATACAAAAAAATTGGCAACTCCTGCAGTAGGTTCATAAGACAGTTGTCAACACAACAAAGGGGCTTTCAAATCTTCTAGAAACATAATCTACCCAGACACTTACTGAGCCATTGTCACCTAATGGAATGGCCTACGCAATGTCAGGGCTCCTTTCAGAAGAATGACTGTCTTTCCAAGTTTGGATATATCACATGTACTCATTGTAGAGTAGCCTAGCAGTAAGCACCTTTAGGAAAAGTGAGTGGGGGTGGGAGCAAGGGTCCCACCCTTTATACAATGATCAGGTTAAGGGTGATCAATCAGATATCCATTACAAACCCACCGACTCCCACAACTACCTCGACTACAGCTCCTCACACCCTGCTTCCTGTAAGGACTCCATCCCATTCTTTCAGTTCCTTCGCTTCCGTCGCATCTGTTCCGCTGATGCTACCTTCAAAAACAGTTCCTCTGACATGTCCTCCTTCTTCCTTAACCAAGGTTTTCCATCCACGGTCGTTGACAGAGGCCTCAACCGTGTCCAGCCCATCTCCCGCGCATCCGCCCTCACGCCTTCTCCTCCCTCCCAGAAACATGATAGGGTCCCCCTTGTCCTCACTTATCAACCCACCAGCCTCCGCATTCAAAGGATCATCCTTCGCCATTTCTGCCAACTCCCAGCATGATGCCACCAACAAACACATCTTCCCTTCACCCCCCCTGTCGGCATTCCGTAGGGATTGTTCCCTCCGGGACACCCTGGTCCACTCCTCCATCACCCCCTACTCCTCAAGCCCCTCCTATGGCACCACCCCATGCCCACGCAAAAGATGCAACACCTGCCCCTTCACTTCCTCTCTCCTCACCGTCCAAGGACCCAAACAATCCTTTCAAGTGAAGCAGCATTTCACTTGCATTTCCCCCAACTTAGTCTACTGCATTCGTTGCTCCCAATGTGGTCTCCTCTACATTGGAGAGACCAAACGTAAACTGGGCGGCCGCTTTGCAGAACACCTGCGGTCTATCCACAAGAATGACCCATACCTCCCTGTCGCTTGCCATTTTAACACTCCACCCTGCTCTCTTGCCCATATGTCTGTCCTTGGTTTGCTGCATTGTTCCAGTGAAGCCCAACGCAAACTGGAGGAACAACACCTCATCTTCCGACTAGGCACTTTACAGCCTTCCGGACTGAATATTGAATTCAACAACTTTAGGTCTTGAGCTCTTCCTCCATCCTCACCCCCTTTCTGTTTCCCCCTTCCTTTTGTTTTTTTCCAATAAACTATATAGATTTTTCTTTTCCCACCTATTTCCATTATTTTTAAATATTTTTAAATCTTTTATGC
The DNA here is from genome assembly GCF_017639515.1 of Carcharodon carcharias. Lineage (NCBI taxonomy): Eukaryota > Metazoa > Chordata > Chondrichthyes > Lamniformes > Lamnidae > Carcharodon > Carcharodon carcharias. Next base: position 156,094,831 of record NC_054477.1, read on the forward strand.
TCCCCCACCCCCACTAGAGCTATACCTTGAGTGCCCTACCATCCATTCTTAATTAGCACATGCGTTTAGATAATATCACCAACTTTAACACCTATGTGTTCTTTTGTTCTGTTGTTTATGACATCTTTTGATGATCTGCTTCTATCACTGCTTGTTTGTCCCTACAACCACACCAACCTCCACTTCTCTCTCTCTGTCTCCCACATCACCACCCCACCCCCCCCCCCTCCCCACACACCTTAAACCAGCTTATATTTCAACTCTTTCTTGGACTCACTCAAGTTCTGTCGAAGGGTCATGAGGACTCGAAACGTCAACTCTTTTCTTCTCTGCCGATGCTGCCAGACCTGCTGAGATTTTCCAGGTAATTCTGTTTTTGTTTTGGATTTCCAGCATCCGCAGTTTTTTGTTTTAATCAAAAGGTACATTACAGTTCTCTGAAATTCACCCTGTTTTCTCTTCAATGTTCCAGCTATTCGCCAAGGTACAAGATTTCATGAGGGTCCTTTTACTAGCTTTTGGCTCCAATTTCTTTACAGAGCTCATGACTCTGGATTCCACAGCTTCAGCACTGCCCTCCCTGTGCCTCCTGTGCAATGGTTTAAAACGTCTGAAAACACCCTTGGTTTCCAATAGCTTTCTACTATGGTTTCAAACTGTAACTGAGGTAATTACATCCAAAACTCCCAATGCAGCAAGGTTAATTGCCTTTCACTAAAGATCACCGTGGGTTTCTTCCATTAGCTACCAGCCAAACAAACCTTCCAGTAGATTTTCCCCTTTCCAACTTTGTCTTATACTGAATATCGGCTCCCACTCACAAGCTGCATCATGGATGATAGATCCAGCAATTATTCAACTTTAGGTGTAGATCTGGCTTCACCTCTCAGCTTCCAAGGAGCTACAAGCTATATAAGACCCATAGTCGACAGGGTCTCTTATCTGCTTTTACAAACAGTAAACAGTCTTGCTTGCTCCTAATTGAACTGCTGGCTTCTGTTGAACTCAAAACAAAGCATCTCACTAAGCTCCACCCATCTCTATGGCAATGTGACACTTTTTACTGGAATATTTGCAAACATTGTGTCTTGGAATTCACAGTTCCATAGCTTCCCCGAATACCATCCTCAACTCCATTTCAGAGACTTCATTGTTCATTTTTGCCTGTTATCAATTATTTATGCTTAGAACTACACATAATGGGCACCTAGCATCAGACTACACAATAATTAACTTCTGTATTCCAGCGAGCATCTTTCAGCTTGCAGCACTCAGCCAATTTTACTTTATTTAACAAAAAACTTCTTGGCCTTATGAAGCACACTGGTCAAAATTTTGGTCATGTTACAGCAAAAATATATGTTGTTGCACACCTGAAGTGGCTGCAGCTACCTTTGCTGCTATTACAGACATCCATCTGTAACCAGCTACACAAGACAATAACATAAGGTTTTGGAGGCTTTAAACACCACCAGAAATGAATGACTTTGTATTTAATCGGACAACCCAGCTTGAAATCATGTGCCTGAGATCACTAACAATGCATGGTGCTCCAGAACTAATCAGTATTGCAATTCGACCAACGAAAACTAACAAGTTGGATATAATATTCACTCGGATATTGCAGTATAAAGAAATTAAGTTATTGATAAAACCAGTTTCTAGGTCATGAGGACGTGAACCAGTGCCTGGGTCCTAAGGTTTGATACATAACCAGTGTTTGTGACTTAATGCTTTAGAATTTTTGACTGACAGGTCTTTTTTATTCCATTTGCATTATTTGAATTGTTAGATTAATGGCAGTAATATTTTTGCTGGAAACTTTACTGTGAAATTCTGCCATGAAAAATAAGCCTTCATTGAAGCATTCTTGCTTGCTCTGGCAGACTCATATCCAAAAAAAACCCAGACAAAAATTTCTGCCAGTGCTACTGATTTGAGGTGGTCATTTGGGAGGGACACAATCTCAGCTACACGAATGTGTCATCAGCTGCATCCATATTAGTAATTCATAATCTAAGTAAATTGGCTCTGGCGTCACTCAAAATGGCACCTACACACAGAAGCCAAGGACAGAATTAAACTTCAGTCATATCTGTCCCAGTGGAAATCTTTCTACTGCACTGAATATTACTCATTTCCAAACACACATCCAAACAGGAGGACAGCTTGTTGATTTGATGTTGGAAAAGAAAAATCTAGAAAGATTTACATTTATATAGCATCTATCACAATCTCCAGGCACCCCAAAATGCTTTACAGCCAATGAAGCACAGTTGCTGTAGTAATTTAGGAAACACAACAACTATTTAGCACACAGCAAGCTTTCGCAAACAGCAATGTGATAATGACCAGGTAATCTGTTTTTTGCAATGCTGATTGAGGGGTGAAATTGGGGCACGACGCTGGTGTTTGTTGCATGTTATTGTGATTGTCCAAGGAAGAGGTTGAGGCATAGAGTCTGAACAGTAACTATTTATTGCAGAACATAACTATGTACAGGTATAAAAGACAGTAGGCTTCTTCAGTCTAAGCCATGAGCTCTCTCCATTAAGACCATTGCCAGTCATGTGACTCACTATACATCATCGTGTGGGCATTGTTTCCCCAGTCCCACATTAACCCTTTCAGTCCTGAACACCCTAATACTACAGGGTTAACTACCCTGTTCTTCAAAATAATGCCATGGGTTTTTTTTTAAGTCCACCTGAGAAGACAGTCAAGGCCTCAATTAAATATCTCATCCTAAAATAGCACCGCCTCAATCAGTACCGCACCAGAGTTTTGCCTTGATCTTATCACTCAAGCTCTGGAATGGGACTTGAGCCCTCAAGCTTCAGAATCAACGGGGAGAATGCATCAGCTTGAGCCACTGCCAACAGTGAACAGCACAGCAAAATAAAAAGTGCAATAAGGAAGAATGATCATGTCTTCATACGGTGCCTTTCATGGGCTAGCCCTCATTGCTTCACTGCTAATGAAATAAGTCTGTGGTGGAATCACTGAAACATTATTGGCTCGTAAAAGCAAAGCCCTGCGTTTTGTTTTATGTTTAAGAAAGTGTTTTTGATTTGATTACAGTTACCTGAAGATTTTGATGTTTCAAAGGATTTTGTCTATTGTTATTGAATGCTTGAATCATAGGTCCTACATAAACAATATGTTTCCTTCTCAGCAATTAAAATCCTGCTCCTTGCTAATTTTTTTAAAGATACAGCGTCTATGCATTTGGATTTTGAGTGATAGCTAGACAGAAATCCCCTGGCAGAACTTGCAAAAGATTGGCTTGATTTAGTGCACCAAACATAGTTGGGTACAGCAAAAGGCCTTTGTGTGCAGTGGCAGCTGAGATGTCAAGAAGTGGTGGGTTTTCTGCATGAGCAAAAGTAAGAGAAGGAGATTAAATCTTACACTGCAGATTTGCTTCTCTTTTTGTGTGTGTTAGCCTGGCCAACAGTATTATTTTAAGCACCAGTTGAGACTAAAGGAATATAACTTGACAAGACTAGTTTCGACGAAATAGGTTTTTTTTTTGCCGCTTTCAGGCGAACGTCTGCTAAATTAATCACACATGTCTAAACGTGTACTTGCGTTGGCATCAGAGGAGGGTAGAATTGGGCCTTCACAATTAGATAGCCAGCTGACGCTACACAGATGGCAGGTTGTCGCTGCCTACGGATCAGCACTTAAACATGATCGAGGAAAGGAGCAGGGGAGAAGGTAGGGGGAGAAAATTGGATGATTAAGAAACAAATCAGAAAAAAAGAATTACAGCTGGATGGACGCTTAACAAGAGTTAGACTAGAAAGCATAAATTGACTTTGCATCTTTTACTTTCTGAAGAGTTTGAAGCTATTTTCTCCCGTTTTTATTTTTTTCTAAACTCCCGAGGCTACGTGCCAATCCATGTGGGGAATACAAGCAGGTGGCTAGCCAGCTTCAAGAGCTGGGGAAATGTGGCTAGAAATTATAGAATCATAGAATGGCTACTGCACAGAAGCAGGCTATTTAACCTGCTGCGCCTGCGCCAGCTCTCCGCAAGACCAACTGACCTAGCCCCACTTCCCCACTTTTTCCCCATAACCCCTGCAAAGGTTTTTTTTTCTCTTCAGATAATTATCCAAGTACCCTTTTGAAAGGCCCGATTGAATCTGCATCCACTGCACTCTTGGGCAGTGAATCCAGATCCTAACCCCTCGCTGCGTAAAAACATTTTTCCTCATGCCACCTTTGGCTCTTTTGCCAATCATTTTAAGTTTGGCTCTTGACCCTTCTGCCAAAGGGAGCAATTTCTCCCTATTGATTCTGCCCAGACCCCTTATGGTTTTGAATATCTATATCGAAGTTCCTCCCAAACTTCTCTCCTCTAGGAAGAACAGCCCCAGCTTCTTCAATCAATCCATGTTACTGAAGTCCTCATCCTTGAAACCATTCTTGTTTTCTGCACCCTCTGTGATGCCTTCATATCTTTCCTAAAGTGTGGTGCTCAGAAATGGACATAATACTCTGGTTGAGGCCAAACCAGTGTTCTGTAAAGGTTCACCATAATCTTCTTGCTTTTGTACTATATGCCTCTATTTATAAAGCCCAGGATCCTATATGCCTTATTAATCGCATTCACACAACTAACCTTGCCATCTTCAATGACTTTTGCACATATGGATCCCTTTAATCTTACGCCCCATTTAAAGTTGTATCCTTTAGTTTATAGTGCCCTCTCCTTGTTCTTCCTCTCAGAATGTATCACTTCATATTTCTGTGTATTAAGTTTCATCTGTCATGTGTCCATCCATTCCACCAGCCTGTTTATGTCCTCTTGAAGTGTATCACTATCCTCCTCACAGTTCACAATACTTTCAAGTTTTATGTCATCCTCAGATTTTGAAGTTGTATCCTGCACGCCCAAGCCTAGATTATTAATATATAATCTCTGACCAGGAGCTGTGGTGGAACATAGAAACATAGGAAATAGGAGCAGGAGTAGGCCTTTTGGTCCATCGAGCCTGTTCCGCCATTCATCCAAATCACGGCTGACCTTTGACCTCACTGCCATTTTCCCACACTATCCCCAAATCTATTCATATCTTTAATACCTAGGAATCTATTGTTGTCCATCTTGAACGTACTGAATGACTGAGCCTCCACAGCCCTCGGGGTAGAGAATTACAAAGATTTACTGTCCTCTGACTGAAGAAATTCCTCTTCATCTCAGTCCAAACATGCCTGCCTCTTATCCTGAGACTATGGGCGGGATTTTCCGCACCCACCCGCCGCTGGGATCAGCCGGTCAATGGACTCCTGGTTGGGGCGCCGCCTCGCCCTCAACGGGTCCGGAAAACCCTGGCCTATGTCTCCTGGTTCTAGACCTCACCTCCCAGCCAGGGGAAACATCTTTCCTGCAGTCCAGCCCAATGAGAATTTTGTGCACTTCAGTGAGATGCAGAAATAGTTTAATGATGGTTCATTCTCTGAACTTCTCTCCTGCCCCATTGGGAAAGGACCTGGTTGCCGGTCAGCCCTGTCAAATTTTGTTTGACAAGATTCCTGCGAAACATCGGGGGGACGTTTCACCATGTTGAAGATGGGCATGAGGATATGGGAGACCGATGTAAACAGCATTCCTGCAACTCTGCCTCTGAGCTGATGGTGAACAAGTGGAGAGGTTCAAAATCACGAGGGTAAAAGCAAAATACTGCAGATATTGGAAATTTGAAACAAAAAACAGAAAAACTCAGCAGGTCTAACAGCATCTGTGGAGAGAAGGACAAAGTTAACATTTCGAGTCCGTACGTGAAAAATCATGAGGGGTTTTGCCCATAATAAATAGGAAGAAATTGCTTCCACTAGTAGGAGTGCTGGCAAACTGAGGACACAAGTTTAAGGTGACTGGCGAAAAAAAAGAAGTGAGATGAGAATTTTCTTTTTCACTGTAAGCATTGCCTGACAGGATTTTGGAAATAAATTTAGCGATAACCTTCAAAAGGGAACTGGATGTATTTTTTTAAGGGGATAATGTGGGGATAAAGCAGCTGGTGGGAATAATTGGACAGCTCTTTCAAAGAGTAGGCACAGATACAGTGGGCCGAATGGCCTCTTTCTGTACTGTATCATTGGGGAAAGCTCTATGGAAATTCATCCCTGTATCTTTAAAACTTTCAAATTGCAGTGCCCTAAATTCTCTGAAGAGCAGTCCAGAGTTGGGTGCAATCAACGATTTGGGCACAAAATGTGCTCAAAATTGGGCTAGTTCTAAGAAGTGGACATTTTTGCTTAACTTTTCACTCAAAGCTATTTGCACATCACCAAACCCTGACATGAGCCAGTGCAATTGGCAGAGGTTTAGAATATAATTTTGTTTTGAAAATGTCTACTTAAAACATATTCCTTGATGTATTTAAGAGTGGTAACCTTGTGCAGCATTATTATTACAACTGAAAATGGACTTAACAGTAAAGATAAACATCCTTAACTAGTGTCAAGTCCACAATCTGTGAGTAACCTGACTCTAAATATTTGAAAACAATAGTTTTCCAGCTGTGGGTCGCATTCTGGACTCTGAGGCTGGAATTTTCCACCCCCAATGGCGTTGTACACCATGGTGGGCATAAGCGGACAATATTGGCGAAACCGGTTTGCAATCATCCACTCCACCTGTCATTCCTGCTGTCCAACGTCGGGAGCCTAATTTCAATGCATTTGCATCTCATCCTCCTGCCAGCCCGCTGGAATTATCCCCTCACACTGGATCATTCGAGCACATCGGTGTGATTGCACGTTGACGTGTTTCACAACTTGCTTTGGGCAGCACTCATGGCCATCAGCGCCAGGCTTCACAGGCACCACCACATCACTTTTAGCAGTGCTCACGGGCAGGTCTCTACCTACCAGACCAGCTATAAGGCAGGGGGCGGCTTTTCAATGGCTTCAGGGGTAGGACTTGCTTGGGGAAGGGTGGAGAAGTGGCCTCAGGCAAGGGAAGAGGCTGCAGGCTGAGGGCTGTACTGGGGGAGGGGCTATCCCAAGGTGTGTGGAGACCCATGTTGATCTGTACAAGTGGCCTCAAGAGGCTGAGGGCTCAGGAGGCAGTTCAGAGGAGGTGAGGCCAGATGGAGATGTGAGGGTGTGTGTGAGAGAATGAATGGTGATGTCCCTTGATCTGGCAGTGAGTGAGATGCCAGTGAATTTGTGATGGGCTTGAGTGTGTGTGTTTAGAGTGATGAGATGGTTGCCATGCCCTGGCAGCACAGATGAGATCATTCATCCTCTTTCTGCACTGGATGGCCAACCTCTTCTGTGCAGCGTTGACACTGACCACCATTGTCACTGTCTCCCAAGCTGGAGTGGTGACACTGATGGGCCTCCTCTGCCAGGGGAGGGATAGAGGACATTGTGGCGGCCTCCCCCCACGGCATCCAAAAGGCATCCTAGGGACACATCAGAAAAATGGTGGGCTGCAGTCTTCTTGCCTTACGGGGCCATGTCTTCTGTATCATGGTGCTAGGCTGCAAGCATTGAGAGCTGTGCACGTGGCTGCAGTTCAAATATGCTCCCGGCGTGAGGAAGTGGCGAGCTGATGACGTGGTGAGCAAATCGGAGGAAGCCCGCCAGCGAAACGGCGTGTTTCCTGTGACTGCATAAATAATGAGGCAGGAAGCGGGCGATACGTTGCGAAATCCCACCATTGCAGCTGGCGGGTAAAACATTGCTTTACACACCCACTACCCCACTTAGTGCAATTCTAGAAAGATTCCACCCTGACTCATAAAGTTATGGTTTCAAGTTCTACTCCAGGACTTAAGCACAAAAACCCAGTGCAGCCCTGAGGGTGTGCTGCACTGTCGGAGGTTCCATTTCTCAAATGAGATGAAACTGAGGCCTTATCTGCTCTCTTATGTGAATGCAAAGGTCCCATTGCACGACCTGTATTTCAAATAAGAGGAGGGGATTTCTCCCTCGTGTCCCTCAACCAACATTTTTGAAAAAGCAGATTACCTGGTCATTACCAGTTTGCTGTTTGTGGGAGCTTGCTGTGTGCAAATTGGCTGTCGTGTGTCCTACATTACAACAGTGACTACACTTCAAAAGTATATCATTGGTTGTAAAGCACTTGGGAAATCCTGGTGGTTGCAAAAGGCGCTATATAAATGCAAGCCTTCCTTCTGAAAAAAACTATGCAGAGAAACATTTTGTGCCATTGATACACACTTGTCTGTTTCTTGATAAATTAAAAGAAAAGTAATATATAATAGTGTAGCTTTTAAAATATGCATGTTAGTGTCCGTGTGCATTTAAATAAAACAGCATTATTTTAGTAGCAGAAGCGTGAATTGGTGATTCATTTGATTTAAGCATGTGATCAGCTTTGTGAGCAGAACTGATTTCTGGAGCAATGGCTTTTGAAATAGCGCAAAAGATCGAGGAAACTGAATATTCGGTGGACATAATTTGTACTTGATCTTTTACACTGATTTTGGGCGAATTTTGTTGTAAGAAACAGTGCAACTAAATGGAAACTCCAGGTTGCTGATATCCTCAGGATTCTGGCCGAGCAGGTCAGTGGGAAATAAATTTGCCAGTTGTGAGAAAATTTGTTCCACGTAAATTATAGATTCACACGTTGTTGAATTAATGGATACATGGCCTCCTTTATGTGGGGTAACTGAGCTTTATTGTCCATCCTCTTGGTCAGCCAAGTGCCTGACAGCAACCTGTCACCAATGGCTAAGCTTCTCTGAACCACTGAGAAATCTGAAATAAAAACAGAAAATGCTGGAAAACACCTAACAGGTCAGACGGCACCTGTGGAGAGAGAAGCAGAGTTAATATTTCAGGTCGATAACCTTCCCTAAGAAGAGACTTGAGGTTTGACAGCTTATAAGTAAGTTTAAAGCCAGGGTAGAGGAGGGGGTGGGGGAGAGGGTGTGGTGAGGTGGAGTAAGTAACAAAGGGAAATGTCTGTGAGAGGGTCCAAGACAAGGAGTGATTAAACAAAGAAAGAGATGGTGGTTGCAAGGCAAAAAGAAATGGTTTTGGGATGAGAGTGAAACAAAAGGTGGATCTAGAGGAGCTGTAAATGGCAACAGGACTGTAAGCAGCATGTGTGATTCGGGAAAATGGGAGTGGTGGTTATGATCTAAAGTTGTTGAATTCATTTCCAACTGAAGAGTACCTGCTTGCCCCATAGGACACTTATAATGCTCTCCAAACACCCAGCCTTCACAGGTCAGGTTAACAGGCACAATAGTTAGGAACCTTTGCGCACAGATTGTTACCAGCTAAGATTATTCACATAGAAGCAGAGCGTCCTTGAATGCTTCCTGCTGATGTTTAGCTAAGACTCCCCATTAGGGGGGTTGCCTTGCAGGCTTACCTGGGTAGATTTGAAGCCCTCAGTGGCTGGCCTGCCAATTTGGGTTTGACAGACTTGTCAAGACAATGCAGGAGTCTCTTCCCCACCAAAATGAAAAATAAATATTCCACCGCACAGCCAGGTGTCAACCTGCGATCCTCCGGGATGTGAACCTATGAATATAAAAATGTGAGGTGAATATTCTCCCAGCACTCCATAGCATTATTGCAGAGCCTTTAAATTTTCAGTGTTTACACTCTCCTGAGCTGTATGCAATGGAAATGGAGGTCATCAATGCATCAATTTATTATTAGGAGAAGCACGTGCTTTTTAATAAAGCCTGCCAGCAATGATGGGGTAAGTCGGATAATGTCAGAAAGTAATTAAAATGTGCAGGAGCCTGAGAGCTAGGAGAGGTCATTAACCTGCAGGGCACTGGATTCGCCTTGGAGCAAATAACACAGGCACATCTCTGCCTGTTGTCTATCATCCGCAAAGATGCCAAGTTGTCAGCTACCATGCAGCTTATGGGACTGCTTCTCATCTAGTTGAAAGGGCCCATTGTCAAGAACAATAACATTTCTCCATCCATTCCTTCCACCTCGGGTGATTTGCACAGCCCACTGCTGGAAAGAGGTTTAACTTTGTTGAACTTCTGGCGAAAGGAATTATTTTACATCCTTCTTAATTCATTTCTCGGTCAAGATTGAGGTGACATGGGGAAAAGCTTTTTTATGCAATGAGTGGTTAGGATATGGAATGCGCTGCCTGAGGACGCTGGATACAGATTTAATCATCACCTTTAAAAGCAGATTGGATAAATTCCTGAAGGAGAAAACAATTGCAGCGTTCTGGAGAAAGAGTGGGGGGAGGAGGATTAACTGGATTGCACTTTGAAAGAGCTGATACCGACTCAATGGGCTGAATGGCCTCCTTTTTTGCTGTAATATTGTATGGCTTTTTGATTACTGCTGGAATCAACACTCATGTGTGTATAGGGCAGAGAGAAACAAAATAACCAATACCTTTTCAGTGAAGTTGGCAAGATAAAATTTTTATTTATTTGCTTCCAATAGAATTGACTCCTATATTATTGTGTTTTGTTATCTCAGAGATATGTAACAATGATACTAGTTTCTCTGAACTTTATTTACAATGGTTATAAAATGTCTACTCTCAAGCTTACTGCTTCTTGCTTCAGTTTGGGTTCTGATTCTCTGTGACCACACACAGGCTAGGCTAATAGCACAGGGAACAGTTAACAGACAGGCACAATCAAACACTGAACAAGTCAACAATTGAAAAAGACATATGCCTTTTTCATCTCGCTGAATAGTATGCTCCAACATTTTAATGAAATTTTGCCATTTTTTTGCTCCATCCACAATGCTCTTCCGGTCCTCAGCTATAAAATGGTCCTCATGGAATTATCTTGCTCTCTTTATAAGCCTCCGATTTTTGTGGTCCATAGCTCAATTGAAACACAAAACACTTTAGCTGCCTTAAGGGAGGTTAGACACCATTACTGGAGGTTGTTTTCCAATGAACCACTTAATGACAATGTGTCCAACCACCAAGGACTTTGGTTTTCCTCAAGGCCTACTACAAAAAAAAAGAGGGAAACATGAAATTCTTATTTAATACTCAATCTAGGTTCTGAAAACAAATTAAACTCCATTGAGATTATTTGTAAACTGGTGAGTTTTTTTTTCTTAAATGCATCCGATCTGGAAAATTCTTTACTAGAAATTCATTGGTGGGTGTAATTTTACACCTCAGGGGCAACCACATCTGAAGTGTCATTGTGCAATCTGCAAGTCCCATCGCAACACATAACTAACTATATGCCATTCCGCATCATGTTAAGGTTTTTTTTTTGGTTCGGCTCTCAAAAAAGACCAAAGGAGAAAAAGAGTGATTGAGTGAGAGGGAATATTTAGCTGCGATGTGCACAAAGACATTGAGTTTGAAGAAGATTTAGTAAGAAAATCCATTTTTATTTAATAATATGAATGCTAACAGACTGAGGACATGTAACTAGCCATTTTTTTCAGCCCTTTTATACATCACAGCAGTTAGCAGCAGGGAAAATTCACCTGACTTTATTCTAGAATTGCCCTTGGTGAGGATGACAGATGTTAGAAATGGCACCAGAGCCATTTGTGTCATATTATATTGTGTCATAGACCAAAAGCTCTGGGGCTGTGGAGTGCTAATCATAGAATCACACTGTAATAACTCATATTTACATAGTGCCTTAATGTAGTAAAATGTCCCAAGCTGTTTTACAAGAGCGTTAGCAAACCAAATTTGACACCAAGTCACATGAGGGTGATATTAGACCAGGTGAGCAAAGGCTTTTCTTTCTTCTTTCATAGGGCATGGACATCACTGGGAAGGCCAGCAGTTGTTGCACATCCCTAATTTCTCTTGAATTGATTGGCTTGCTAGGTATTTCAGAGGGTGGTTAAGAGTCAGTCACATCATTGGGGGTCTAGAGACACCTGTAAGCCAGGCCAGGTAAAGGTGGCAGATTTCCTTCCCTGAAAGGGACATCAGTGAAAAAAAAACAATGGTTGCCATGGTCACCATTACTCAGAGCAGCTTTACGTTCAGATCCTTATTAAGTGAATTTAAATTTCACCATCTGCCCTCATGGGATTTGAACCAATGTCCCCAGGGCTTTACCCAAAGCTTTTAATCCAGTGCTATTACCTAGACACCACCATCATCACCTACTTCAACAAAGGTATAAGTTTTAAGGAGCATCTCAAAGGAGAAAACAGTGTTAGCGAAGCAAAGAGGTTGAAGGAGGGAGCACCAAAGTTTAGAGCTGAGGCAACAGGGTGCAGGATTTGTTGTGAATCAGGGTATAGGCAGCAGCATTTTGGATGAGCTGAGATTTACGGGGGCTGCAAGGTGGAAGGCCAGCCAGAGCATTGGGATGGTTGAGTCTTGAGTTAACAAGGGCACAGTAAGGATTTCAGCAGCAATTGAGCAGAGGCGAGGTTGAAACTGGCAACATTACGGAGCTGCAAGTAGGTATCCTTGGTGATGGAGTGGATATGAAGCTGAGGGAACTCATCCCAGGATCAAGTAGGAAGCAAGCTTGCAAAAGGCTCAGTTCAACCTCAGACAGTGGTTAAGGAGAGCAACAGAGTTGACAGCCAGGGAACAAAGATTGTGGTTGGGATCAAAGACAGTGGCTTCAGTCTTCCCAATATTTGGTTGCATTAAATTTCTGTGCATACAATACTACATGTTAGACAAGCAGCACAGTGGATTTTTTCTTTTCAGATCCTTACCCAATTCTCACTTTGAAAGCTACTATTGGATCTGCTTCCTTCCAACATTTCAGACAGTGTGTTCCAGTTATATTGTTGTACAGTACATTTTTGTCACATTTAGTCTATAAATCTTGACATGAATGTGTGTGTTTATTGATTGCACCTGATGCCTTACATTTATTGTTTGTTGGTGGAGGCATAGTTCACTGAGAAGCAAGAAATGGAGGATAAGTGAGAGAGAAAACATGAGAGAATGGATCAAAAACCAAATAGTTCTTCACATCATCTCTGACGTTCAATACATTCTAAAGCAGGTTCTCAGTGTTTGTTGTTTCAAGAAGCTATACATCATGATCAGTATTTATTAGCTGTTAGGTCAAAGTTATGATGGTGCCATTAACATTCTGCCCAATAAAAGTATAACAAGTGCGAATCCCCCCAGGCATTCCTTATAGAAAATCAGAAGATACATTGATTTTCATCAAGGGGTGTTCCACAACGTTGTACAGAATATAAATACACTTGATCTGCAATAACAAAGTCCATGCAAGAGAAAGTAAAAACGAAATAGTCTCGCTTTCTGAAATCTTCCTACTTTCCTGGTCACTAATTCTTCCTGTGCTTGGCTGTCTCTTTGCTCTTTTCCTCCTCATTTCTTATTCCCTGTTCATATATCCCCAAGGTACTTCTCCCATTGCCTCCTTTCACTCTCATTGCATGACAAGAAATGTCTTGCATTTTTGAATGACAAGGACTTTTAAGAAGATGATGGGTAACACGTATTGAATTGGAACTGAGGTGGAGAAGGCTGACACAACCCATGCCAATGAGAAAGAAAGGGAGGGCTAGGGTTTCAGGCTGGGATGAGTGCTTCAAATGGCAAGTGTGAGATACAGGGATCTGGAGCTTGTAAGGGTGTTTCTGCCTGGAAGTACTCTCGAAGTGTCCACTCTAGGGAACAGCATGTAGTTTGGCCTTGGGATCAGCCAAAAAGAAGGGCAAGCTCTAAGACCATATAATAGATGGGGTGAAAGAATTCCTGCAGTTGTTGACTACTCTGCATTGTCCTACCCCTGCTCCTAATTCATATGTATGTTCTTATATGTTCGTAATAGTCTCCAGGATCACTTGAGGAAGCTTGGATCACTAAGGGAAGGTAAGGATTTTTGGGAGTGTTGGTAATGTGTAGAAACATTGAAAGGGGCGAGGCTGGGTCTGGCAACATGATGTGGCTAGATAGTTGTTAGGACCCCCATAGAGACCAATAACTTAAAAAATGAGATGAATTTTTCAGCTACCAAAGGAAAGAATCACATGACAAATTTCACACTTTAAGACCTTTATTGTAACAAACTAACTAAAAGCAACACAGACTAAATATTACTTAACAGGCAATTAGTGCATTAGAATAAACAAAAGGTCCTTCCCAATTAACTAACTAACATAACCAAAATTCTTTACAGCTTCCAAAGGGGTACCGATTCTCACCAGCATCCTGCTTGGTGGCTAACACAAAACAACATTTCCCCTAGCTTCTCACAGCAGCAACTGTTTCAGTGCCCCTCTCTGCGTCCCAGAGTCTGAGTGTCTCTGTTCAGCCGCTTTTTTTTTTGTAACAAGTTGTGAAACCTGGCACTTGAGTTTCTATAGGTTTTGGCCTGGACTTCTTTCCCCCAGCAACCAGATCACATTGGCCAGTCTCTGGGCAGAGTTTAGTATGATCTCACCATTCCCCTATTCAGGGCATTATTTCACTTTAAATTAAATGTAACATTTTAAAATGTAACAGCCTTATAAAGACTCTCATTTGTAACATAGTGCGGGATTAGGCAGACTAATAGTGATCTAGACTAGTACACCCTTTGAAGGTTGGTGTTTGGCAGTGTTGGGAGAGGTAGAGAGAATTGAGGTTAGGGTGTTTTTCAACTGAAGGTGGTGCACACTGGAGTAAAGCTGTAGCAGGAACTCAGAAAATGACTATGAACACGGCAGAAGGAAAAACAATGAATTTTTTCACATGTTTCATACCACAGAAGTCAGTCTACACACATATGACCATTCTTCACATCTGGAATTGGAGCCATAAACAGGCTGTTCAACCACTATGAAATCAACGTCAACTCAACCCTGATCTGAGCCAACCTCTACACACCTGCCCTTTCAGGAAGAAGTCAACAGATAGCGATCAAGATCTAGCTTATTTAGATACTGATGCCAAATTTAGCCCCTCCCTTGTCCCAACTGGCAGTGTTACAACCAACATGGGAGGAGTGCGCAAATTATCAAGCCCCACTACTCCACAGGCCATGCCATTAATTTGTGTTTAATTTTCTAACCAAAATGGCCAATTGTGTATCTATAACCTCTAGTACCCAGAAGAAAAGAGACTCTGACCAGGCTTCTTTTAAAAACTCAGAATGATTAATTTATTTTAAAACAAAACTTCTTTTAACAAGTTGCAAAGACAGGTTAACACTCAATTGTAATCAGGAAGTATAACTATCAATACCTTCCTAAAGAATTCCCACAACACACACACGGGCACACGCACAGACAAACAAAGGACAAACAGATACATTCTCCCTGCTGAGATGGGCTTTGGAGGATGGGCGCTATAAAATAAAGGATAAAGTCCACAGTCTCTCAACGCTATTGACCTGGAGTTCTCGATGGATTACTGGAAGTTCTCACCACGGGTCTCAGTTTTGTAGGTCCAAATGCAGATTAGTTGCGTTCAGATAAGGGATCTTTGGTGACAGGCTGATAGCCACACGTAATTTTAGGCAAAGTAGAGAGAGGGAGTCAGTCAAGGTAGCCTTCCTTTCTCAGCTTGTTCTCCAACTAGACTGCCTTCAAGACAAACAGATTCACAATTTAATTTTTATTCCTCTCTCCCATGTGATTGCCTTTTTGTCTCCCAGCTTTTCATTAATTAAAGTGCTTTGTAGTTCAACACAAACAAACAATGCCTCCTCAAGTACCATACACGTTAGGCGATTTCTTGGAAGAGGCCTGTTTGTTTACAGTTCCAAGGTGAACTTTTGGCCTTACTTTTTAATAAAAATCCCAGATTAACATGCACGGGTCCAGATCATACCAAATCCTTCCATTTTGTAAAATAAAACTTCAGACTTGAGGGATGCGATCCTAGCAGCAGCTACTCTTTGAACATGGAGCAAGGGCAGGATTCTCCAGCCGGCGAGCGGGGGCGGGGCCTGCACGCCGACACGTAAAATGTCGCGCGGTGATGTCTGGACGTCACCGCGCGTCATTTAGGTTTTCAGCTCGGTGGGCGCGCAGCCGAGTCGAACTGTCAAAGGCCTATTAAAGCCATTTAAATAGTAATTGATTCAATTAGCTGAGCTGCCCGTCCCTCCTTAAGGTTGTCAGGGGGGCAGGCGAAGAGCCCAGGCGGCCTTCGCATTTTTCATGGAACCTCATCCACGGGCGGGATGAGGTTTCATGAAGTGTTTTAAAATCTAATAAAAATGTTGCCATTACTTCTTTGACATGTCCCAGCTCGTATCACAGTGTCACATGAGGGAACATGTTTCAAAAGTTTTTTTCCACCTTTATTTAAATGAACACACGTCCAGCGAATCTCCCTGAGGCACCTCGCGTGCATGCACAAAAGAGAGCAGGGAACGATTCAGGGAATGCCGCCCCCCCCCCCCCCCCCCCCCCCCCCCCCCCTTCCCGCACAGGGAACACACAGCGCTTCCGGGCGAGCATCACGTTGGGCAGGCCTTAATTGGCCCGCCCATGTAAAATGGCAGCGCGCCCCTGATTGAGGGCGCCGATTGGGTTTGCGACCCCCGGCCCCACCCGTCCCCGCATGACCCCACCCCTGACAGGGGGACAATTTTTCCCCAAGACTCAAATGAGGCCTTCCCCACTTGTACTTTCCCAGTTGACAACTGGAGGAAACTTTGAGGATCATTCAGTATGACCCATGTCTCAGTCGGTAGCATTCTTGCCATCGAGTCAGAAGATTTTGGATTCCAATCCTACTCTCGGGACCTGAGCACAAAATTTAAGCCGACACCATCAGTACAGTACCGAGGGAACACGGCATTGTCAGAGATGCTGTTTTCTGGATAAGGTTCTCAACAGAGAATCCCATCTGCCCTTACGGGTTGATGCAAAAAAGCCCCATGGCACTATTTCAAAGGAGAGCTCAGGAATTTTTTTCTGATGCCCTGATCAATATTTACCCCACGACCAGCATCACTGCCACAGATGACCCAGCGACTTGTCACTTTGCTGTTTGTGCACAAGTTGGCTGTCACTTTTCCTTTGTTACAACAGCAATAACACTTCAAAAGTACTGAACTGGTTGTAAGTGGCTTTGTGACAGCATGTGCTTGTGAAAGCCACAACATGACTACAAGTATTTCTTTCTTTGTTGATATGATGTAAAAATCCCTTTCACCATGTTTCCTTTGGATGTTGACATTAGAATCTACATTTCATAGATCCATGTTTTAATATGTTTACCCCGATAGCTTATCCCAGATGTGGTAATGCTGGTTTGAATAATTAGAAAAGTATCACTGATATACCTATTTTCCTGCTGCAGCTGTTTGCAATTTTAGCACTAAAATAATCACTTTACAATTCTGAATATGAAATACCATCAGGCACCAAATGTGTCCAATCACCATTCATTCTTGAGTGACATTCTGTTTGGATCATTTTGCTCCCCACTTGTTGACAATAAACATTTACACACATTATAAAATTTAATTAAGTAATATTATAGATGGGAGTGAAATAACACACCTGAGACACTGCTGATAGCTACAGTGGAATTATTTGACGATAATCAGCTGGCAACTTGAGTAGCCACCTGCAGAGAGTGGCCATGACATCAGAAGGACCCCATTGCCAGTTTATGTTGCCGTGAAAATATAATAATTTCCATAATACCTTTCTGGTTTATTGTAAATTAGGTTTATTGGGGGTTGTGTTTTTCTCTCTGTATGTGATTTAATTATATCTTCTAGCCAAGCAGACTGCAAGTTGAAGCTATCAAAAGAAATAAGGTGTAGAAGCATCTTTGAAATGCTAAGTAGGTAAACATGGTTGGGATCTTAGCATGTAAGATGTGACAGGAATTTTCATTTTTAGATAGATGAAGGGAGGTTTGAATTTCAAAGAGGTGAATGAGAATATTGGCAACATGGAAAGATTTATCTTATGAGAAAGGTAACGTTCCAAAGACACATGGAAACAATGGAATTTACATGTTAAAAAGGGGGAAACATACATAAAGGAGAATGAGTCTATGGGCAGAATTGTCCCCCCGTTGCGGGGGGGAAGTTCAGAAGCGGGTGAGTGAAGGGGTGCCTCCGATTGGGCACAGCCGATTGGGGGCGCACTGCCATTTAATGTGGGTGGGCCAATTAAGGCCAGCCCAGCATGATGTATGCTTAGAAGCGCTATGTGCTCCCTGTGCAGGCAGAGGGGGGAATTCCCTAAGCTGAGAGTGCGCTCTTTCGAGCATGCGCATGAAAGAATGCACTCATATCACTGAGGCTAAGTGCTGCCTCAGGGAGTTTGGCTCCAAATGTAAAAATGTTAAAAATAGAAAAATAAAATTTCCCTGACATGTCTCCTCATGTCACACTGTCACAGAGTTGGGACATGCCCATCACTTTTAGTTAAACTTTTATTAAATTTTTAAAACCTACATGAAACCTTGTCCCGCCCGTGGATGAGGTTTTGTGCTTTTTCTGAAGCCCGCCAGGGCTGCTGGCCTGCCCGCCAACCTTAAGGTTGGACAGGCAGGTCCTTTAACTACTGCAATTAGTTTTTAAATGGCCTCAATTGGCTGTTGACAGGTCGGCTGGCGCACAGCTAATTCGGCCGCGCCCCCGCTGACCTGAACATTGAAATGACATTGGGAGTTCCACCTGACATCATCCCTCCTCATTTTACAAATCGGCAAGCTGCACCCCACGCCCCCCCCCCACCCCCGCTCGCCTACTGGGAAATCCTGCCCTATGTGTTAGGGGGAGGTATTGTGAGATCTAACAGAAGTATGTGAAGTAACCTTAATGAAGCCTCCAGCAATTGTGCATAAGTTTGTTGTCTACAGAAACTGGAGCTGGAGAAAAGTAATTTGGAATTCCACTGTCCAGGGTATTGTGCTAATTTTCTGGATCTGTTTAAAATCTATTTTTGGACCATTGCCTTAGAGGAGGTGTAACTGGGAATCAGATTAATTAGTAATTTTAGGAGTTATTATCGTGATAATTTGTAGTCCTATGCATGTGCTCAAAATCTTTTCTTTTGTTAATAAATATTTTAAATTCGTTTTTTTAATAGTCTCTAAAAGTCTTGGTGGACTTATTGCTTCTGAATTCAATGCACGCATCTTGAAATAAATACAAATTGCAAAACCGTTGTGATAGCACAATTAAGTTTTCTTTGTGATTTGATCCATCTGGCACACATCATCTGCCACATCATAACAATGTGTTGAATTGGGTGAAGTGATTGCTATGCAGTATAATCTGTTAGCTGGCCAAAGAGGAGCAAAAGGGCAAATTAAATTTTATATTTAGAAGAGTAGGATTGCCTCTTCAGGTTTCACAAAACTAGCCCAGGCCTCTCTTAAGATTGGGTCTTCTCTCCCCATCCCCACCTCTCCTGTCCTTCCTAATTACCTTCTGGTGACTGGGAGCCATAGCCCATTGCTCCATGCTAATGAGGCCCAACCCTCGGAATGGGTTGGATTTCACACTGGGATTCCTGAGCAAAGACAAGTGTGTTCCATAGGCAAACTACCCAAAGTCCGCTCTGAGTGAAGGAATATCCTCACTATGGCTGACACTGCAGTGCCGTTAAGAGGGATGTGCTGCACTGTCGGAGATGCCATCTTGTAGATGATTCGTTAAACCAAATCTCAGGTGGATGTTAAATATTCCAGGCTATTATTTTGTGGAAGGGCAGAAGCCTTCCTGGTGTCCTGGCCAATACTTAGTCCTCAACCCTAAAGTAGGATGACATGATTGTTATCTCATTGCTGTTTGTCGGAGCTTGCTGTGCACAAATTGGCTCCATACATTACAAACGTAAAGTACAATAGTTACTTCACAAATACTTCATTGCCTATAAAATGCTTTGGAAGTTCTCAAGATCATGGAAGCTGCTAGAAAAATGTCAGTTTTTCTTTCTTTATTGACTACTCTTCAAGAAAGAAAAACAATACATTCATTTCTATAGTACCTTACATGACCCCATTATATCTTCAAGTACTTTTCAGCCAATGAAGTATTTTTGAAGTTACTGTTGTAATGTATGCACCATTACTTTCACCAGATACTGCTGAATTACTCAGTTTAAAACAGACTCCATCAATTGTCTTATTTTACATGTCATAGGCATATGAGTTCTTGGATCATCCTTCTGAAGTTTTGTAACAATTGAAGTGGTGCCATAAAGCTACTTAATGTATATAATATTATTCAAAATTATTTTTTTAAATTGATGTTTAGTCTGTGGGTGTGTCTATGTGCGTTTTAATTGGATTAAAGCCAGCGTCTGAGTGCTTTGATATATAGTACTTTTCAGATGTAATCAGAGGGGTAAAGAGTACATTTGCCTTTTGTTGAATAGAGCATTCAAGAAGGGGAGTGAAATCTTGCACCTAGCTATGAGACACCAATCAATGCTTATATTATGAATAAAATTGGTACTATGAAAGAGGTTTTCTTGTTAGAAGAAGTGGAGTTCAAAGGGCCTGGTGATACAATGAGTATTGGCATTTAAAGGGGAGTGCTGGGTATAACAGAAGGGGATTTTTGTGTGTGCAGAACAGAGACATGTGGCATCAAAGCTTCTGTAAGCCTACAGCTGTCTGCAAAGGAACCAAATTGAAAGGAACCTCATTTTGAATTCATAAAGTAAAAATGCTTTGCCTGGTGTTTGCTGAAAGCCTTGGGTTGTTGTTACCTTAGTGAAGATTAATTTGGGAATTTGTTAAAAAGTTATGATAGTAGTAATTTGTAGCTATGTGTATGTGTTTAATACCTTGTTGTAAATTTAAAAATGTCTGATTTAGTTTGATATAAAACCTCTCGAGAACTGGTGGTCTTATTCCTGAATTTAGAGCTGCAGCTCAAAACATACCAATTGAAAAATAGGTTATGACAGTTGTTTAAAGTTTCCCTCCAGGGTTTAAAATAACTCAGCTTTTAAAAACTATTGTATCATAATAGTAGTATTGAGTACTTTCCAATTATTTAGACTACCCCTAATATTACACACTCTTTTGAGAAATCTCGTATAGATTTTGTTCAGTCCGAATGATTTATGAAAAGTCAATAAATCCCACACCTCTACAATTACTGGATTTCAAATCCTAATCAATAGAATCCCATAGTGAAAAGAATCATTGAACCATCCATTCCACTGTTAGCCTCCACTTCCCTCATCCAAAGTGACTCCATTTGTTTTTTGAAACCTCATCGACTATCAATGGAAATTTGTTTTGTTTTTCTTAATGTCCATTCAGTTTGCTTTTCCAATTATTTCTTTTCATCCAGGAATAACTCTTTGCCATCTCTTACTTTGCAAATGTTTTCTGTCACCAGTTATCTGACGTCTCGAAGACCTGGCCCCTTTTTCTTTCATGGCTGTTTTAACCCTCCCTGCTTACGAAAATACATGAATAAACTAGAGCATGAGTGAAGCAGATTGCAATGTGCTCCTGCACAACTTTTTAAGTGATCTAAGATGGTTGGCCTGTTGTTGCTCAGCTGAGAGCGAGTGGTATGGTGCATGAGAAACGTGGAGCTAATGTCATGGCTATGAAGGAGAAGAAAATAACACGAGATAATAGTTTTAGGGTTTTGCATTAGATATTCATTTGGGTGCAACAACATTGATCCCTGCTGTAAACAATCTGGGCATCTTTTCTTTAGGCCTCTGCTTGCACTGCTCAATAACTAACTGTATGATCACATAATGCAAATGAGTAATGGTAATCATGTTTGTGAGCTGAAATGAATATTTGTGTCTTTGCATATTTATTCCTTAAATCTCGCGAAGCTGGTTTGGCCGGTTATGGAGTTGAGGCCACATAAAAATCCTTTTTTTTTCATGGTAAGAGAACAAAATGAGCCAGATATGATCACAACATAAAAGCAAAATACTGTGGATGCTGGAAATCTGAAACAAAAAGAAAAAATGCTGGCAAAACCCAGCAGGTCTGACAGCATCTGTGGAGAGAAAGACAGGGTTAACGTTTTGAGTCCGTATGACTCTTCTTCAGAGCTAAAGAGAAGTAGAAATATGGTGAAATATAAGCTGTTTAAGGGGGTGGGACAGGTGAAGCTGGATAGAGGACCAGTGATGCGTGGAGGCAAAGGAGAGATTGCAAAAGATGTCATAAACAAAACGTTGAAAGGGTGTTGATGGTGGTGATACTGGCTAAAGGAGATGCTAATGGTGACATTAAGAGTAGAAAGCAGGATGAGCAAGTGACAGATGATCCTAGTGGGGTTGGGGTGGGAAGAGGGGCTGGTGTGGGAAAAAAAGATTGAAATGGACTAAAAGGTGGGGATAAAACAATGAATGGAAATAAATGGATGGGCATCTTGTCTTTAGGCCTCTGCTTGTACTGCTCAATAACTAGCTGTATGATCCATAATGCAAATGTGTAATGGTAATCATGTTTGTGAGCTGAAATGAATATTTCAACAGATATTATAACAGATATGATCACAATCACTTGTTATGATCAGTACAACTTGACTTGGTTCTAAACTCTGGAATTTCCTCCCTAAATCTTCTAGCCTCTCTACCTCTCTCTCTCTTCTTTTAAGATTACAAAGGATATATGGCACAGAAACTGGCCACTCAGCCCAACCAGCCCATGCCAACATTTATGCTCTGCACAAACCTCCCCCCATCCTTCCTTATTTCAATCTATTATTGTAACCTTATACTCCTTTCTCCATCATATGCTTGCTTCAAGTCACCTTAAATGTCTCTATGCTATTGCTCCTAAAAACCTACCTCTGATCAAGACTTTGGTCATCTTCCCTGATTTCTCATTTATTAGCTGTGTCATTATAATGTTTTTATTGCTCTTGTTAAGCACCTTGAAACGTTTTTTTTAACTATATTGAACATGCCATCAGTGGGGCAGTTTGCATAACATTAAATAGATTCTGCCTCCTCTCTTTATTTTAAACTTTTTGTGCCTTTCCTGGACCCAATTTGACTTTTTCTGCCTTTGCAGCAACTGAACTACTTAAGAATCTTTGCTGGACAAATCTACGAGTGACGAAAATCCACTCCTCCCTTTATAACCACCTACATTGGGATTATAGTTCAGCAGCATTAGTCTGAAATAAACTTGTATCCCAGTAAGCTTCACGTCACCCATTAATGGTCCCTTAATATATGCCACACCTGGAATATGGCAATTTGGTGGTTATGTTACTGGGTTAGTAATCTAAAGGCTTGGATATTGATCAGTAGCTTATGTTCAAATCCCACCAGCAGAGTTTAAATTCAATAAACCTAGGATTTGTTTTGTTTTAAAAAGAGCTAGAATCAGTAATAGTGGCCATGAAACTATGAGAATTAGAGATGGGCAGTAAATGCTGACCTGGTCAAGGATACCCACATCTCATGAATGAATTTACAAAAGATAGCTTATTCTCATTTCTATTGAAAATACAAGGGCTAAGTTCCTCTCATACAGTCATGGGTGTAGCCAGCTGTCTTCGTGTTGTTTCTGTCAGCTACCTAATTTAGTTTATTTTTAGCCATGCAAAAATGCAAGCATTCTGCATCCTACAAGCTATTTAGCTTAAAAGCATATTGCTTAAAAGCAATGTACAATGGGCTTAAGAGCAGTGGTTTTGGGTCTGTTAGCTGTGGTGGAGATGTCATTTTTTATGGGTTTATTAACTTAACATGCTGTTTACAAACCACCCAAATTACTATTTAAAAACTGGCGTGCAGCAAGCTCACCCAGATTTTACCACAATGAGTAATTGTCACTCTTAATGAGTGACACTTGACAGGCCCACTCACATGGTTTCATTCTTTTGTTGCATAGAAAGCCTGAGTTAAAATTCAGTGAGCGCCACAATATTAAATAGGGCAGACTGACTGGTTTTCTTCAAAGGTGAAAGGCATTATTAATTGGATGTTCAGAGGAGAAACTAATTTGAGCTTTGAACAAAAATGCTCCTGGTATGGATATCGTTATCTATATCTCAATTACTTTCAGAGGGGGGAAAAAAATGGGATATGTATTCAGCCATTATATTAACTGACAGCAAAGGGCAGAATTGAAAGGTGCCAGTTTGAGCTGGCTCCTGAGGGTAGGGGACTGGACAGACTGTGCTGTGTTCTCAACCATTGGCTTAATGCTGACAGTGATTGCTGCAACTGGCCTGGGCATCATCAGCCTGTCAGGGCACTGCTGCAGAAAATGTCATTTCTAAAATGTACCTCTGGAAGTGCTGGCTCATCAAATACAATGCATTAATCACATTTTAAAGCAGTGTTAAAGACTGAAGATGATTTAATGAGCGGGAATGTTGAAAATGAAGCATTGGAAAGCCAATCTGCAACTTTCTTTTACAATGAATGAATGGTGTTACACTCTGCCCAAGGTCACAACTCTATTAAGCCAGAGGAAAGGAGCAAGGCGTATATGCTGTGGTTTGCAGTTTATTTTAAGTATGTTATTTATTAGGAAGGTGCAGTGCCTTTCGATGGTTGCAACTATTTATTTAAACGGGGGGGGGGGGGGGATTTTTAATGGGACGCAAACATTGTATGTCAACCAAACAAGATAGCTACGGGTGCAAGCGTGGTGAGCAGAATTTATTTCTCAGGTGCTTCATTTCATTTAATTCCACGTTTTCTAGTCTCTTCACTTTTAGGTTTAAACAAAACAACAGCAAAAGTTAATGAAATATAGGTCCAGATTTTTGCTCCTGAGGTGGTAGCTCAAGGTGGGAAATTTCCAGGTTTGATGTACCCGCCTCGGGATAAATATCCTTGAACTGTGTGATTTTTCACTCCGGGGGAGTGGGTGCGGGATGGAATCAGGCCTGCTGCCCCCAGACGCAGATCGGAGGTAGCAGAAGGGCTGCCGAATGTTAAGGTGGGCTGTTTAAACAGTCAGCCTTGATTCTCTGGATTTTGTCCCAGTTCTGTTAGACAGCAGGCGGACAGCCCACTTTTAACGAAAACACGACCAGGGGCGGGATGAAATGTCCGGGGTGAAATATAATAACAAATGGTACCTGGTGGCTGATGTTTTTGGGGTTCTGCTGTCAGGTGCTTGAATGTGTCGCACAGACATAGTTTGGTGCATTTTTTCTTGTCATTTAATCTGTCCGGGTCTTGTCATTTAATCTGTCTGCCTTCAGGGAGCTCGCTCGGAGCGCCCACCCGCACCCTCACTTTTCTCGGCACCGGCCCACTTTCCGTCCCCCTTGGCAGCACTGATGCTTTCTTAGTGCGAATTTCGCACTGGCTGGTCAGTTAATTGGCCAGCCAACGAGAAGTTGCATTCGGGGGCCAATTGTGGACAGGAGCCCATTTCACATCCGCTACAGGGCCTGTCCTCTTGGTGCACACGCCAAGCGTTAATTCAAACCTGTGTTTCAGAACAATCAGAGGTTTCCAGAACTTTAGCAGTGACTATTGTTAAGAACGTTTTCAGTAGTTATCTGTTAAACTGTACCCTCTAATACATTATTCAACACTTTGTGTTTCATAAATCGTTCAGTGCCACAGTCCATTTAATTTGTACAATAATTTGTCATTGGTGTTTTTAAATGATAGTTGAATATATATCAGTGCAGCTCTCTAATCTTAAAATGTGCAACTGTTAATCATAAATAAAATATATTGCTATGCATCAGTTTCAGACAGGGACAGTAGAATGGGTATTTCAATTTGTAATTAAATCTATTTGCTCTATTTGTCAATTAATTGAAGTGCAAAATCTGCTGATTTCAAAAGCAAGTAAGTTGCCTTGGGGCTTTGCTCTTGGATAATCTGCTCATTGTGGAATAAAACTAAAGTTCACTTCAAGATTTGTAAAGACTAAATGTTTAGCTACACCATGCTAATGTAAGCCATCCATTTCATAGTAGCATTTACAGTTAATAGATTTAAGGTCATGATTTACTGGTAGCAGTGATTCCTGTGCTCCTATATGCTTTGGAGACTTGGGCGACCTATAGCAGGCACCTCGAAGCATTGGAGAAGTGCCATCAGTGGTGCCTATGTGAGATCCTTCAAATCCAGTGGCAAGAAAGGCTGTCCAACAGCAGTGTCCTCTCCCAAGCCCACTTGTCCAGCATCGAGGCGTAAACATTCAAAACCAGCCCTGCTGGATAGGACATGTTGTTCATAAATCTGACTCCAGCTCCTAATGCAACTGTTCTATTTGGAATTCAGTCACAGCAAGAAACTCCCAGGAGGACAGCGGAAATGCTTCTGAGATTTCCTCAAAGCATCACTTTCCCTCAAAGATCAAACATAACTGCCGACTAATGAGAAACCCTGGCTTGTGACTGACCAAAAGGTAGACTCTGGAAGGCACAAAATACATTGAGAGGCTTCGTCAGGAGCACACAGCAGCAAGGTCAAGGCATCAGAGAGAGTGCACAAACCTCCAAGCAACTCATCTATCTGACCCTTCAACCATCACCTGCCCCATTATGTGGCAGAGTTTGCAGGTTGTACATTGGACTTATCAACCATTTCTGAACCCATCGAATTAGGGTGCAAACAACTCATCCTTGATCCCGAGGGACTGGCTAAGAAGAATGAGATGATCACTAAATACCACAAGGTCTTGCTAAGCAGTTGGACCTTCTGAATTTGGGAAGTGCTTGACATAAGGCATCCAAAATTAACCATTGTGATATAACAGTGGGTGAGCGAAATAGAATATGTCAGACTGAAATCAACCTTACCCATATCCATTAACAACGTTGTTGTGGCTGGCACAGAAATCAAAAGCTTTTCATTATTATTGTGCATTGGATTC
Organism: Carcharodon carcharias; assembly: GCF_017639515.1. Classification (NCBI taxonomy): domain Eukaryota; kingdom Metazoa; phylum Chordata; class Chondrichthyes; order Lamniformes; family Lamnidae; genus Carcharodon; species Carcharodon carcharias. Next base: position 156,121,508 of record NC_054477.1, read on the forward strand.
AAATTAGGGCTCAACACTATGAGAGATAGCCCACCTTTCATTGCTATATCAGTAGTTGGTTATTCTGATAAAGGTGTATTTAGCAGTCGGTAAAATGCAGTTCAGCAGCTTGTTTGGTTAAATTTGAATCAATCCAAACTCCTGTCTTATTTGCTCCAGTTCCCCATCTGTGTCCTGTCACAATCCTGTCTGTTCTGGTCCCTGAATCCCTTCTGCAATTTGTCCTTCACAGTATCCAAGTCCATATCAGTGAAGAGGAGCAAACTGTTTGCATTGGAACGGAACCGTTAACAGAAACAAGTTACATGGTGCTTTGTTTTCGGTCTGTAGATATCTATTGTGCTTCTTAAGAAAATGTCCCAAGGTCATTTTATTTTAGTAACAACAGCAACCTGTGTCACAAGGAACTGCTGTCAATAATAAGGCAGAATGAAAAAAGCCTTTGTGCCATAATTTCTTTCCAGCCTGAATATACTGTCAACACTCCATCACAGGAATCTTTCTTGCATTCCAACCAGTAATTTTCACACTACTTAATAAATTGGTTCTTATCGTTGAGACGTTTTCATTTTGTGTGACAGATAACTTGTGCATTCTATTGTGAATCATCATGTTGTGCTCCAAATGTGGAATGGATTGACTTCTGAAACCTTTCTGTATAGTATTCAAGCTTAGTTAACTTCTATTATCTACTAACCACTTCAGTTACTACCTCATAATAAGCAAGTTCAGTACTTCGGATTTTTCACATAGATGCCTTAAGTTGGCGAACCTACCCCTAATCTTATTTCAACTTGTGGCCATTCTGACTGTACTTTCTTCCAATTCTATTGCCTTTCTCTCAAAGCCTCTATGTGGATAGAAACCACGAGCGGTATCTTCCGGCCTGGAGTATAAGCCGGAGCAGAAATGAAAGTGACTTCCGCTCGCGGGCAGGACTGCTAGCCGTATGTGACCTCCCGTTGTTCAGCTAATTTCATTGCATGGGCAAGGAGGCCGGTGAGTCTTTCAGAGGGCGGGGGCAGGAAGTCGCCGTCCCCGCCCTTACCTCAGGAGTTTGAAGGTCTTGGCGGCATGTTTAAAGGGCACCCGGACAACCATTCGCTCACTGCAAGCCAGATGCTCCAGATTCTGAATCCATCGGAATGCCATAGAGCAGGCAATGTGTGGCCCCACAGCTCAGCAATGCCTCCCTGCAGATTCTCCTCCCGGCCGTCCAGGGAGGGCGGGAGGCCCTGTTTCCCAGGGGTAGCAGCAGGAGGCGCTCTTGACTGACCACGGCATCCTGGGTGAAGGTCTCAGCAGAGGTTAGCACCCCTGAGGTTCACAAAGGAACTGTCCAGCAGTGCAGAAAAAAGACGAATGATCGGATGGGCTCCGTCAGAGTAAGTGGCAATGTCTACTCATTGCAAAGTGAAGTTCATACGGGCATCAGGCAGTGTAAGTGTGCAAGTGCAGAGGGGTGTCAGACTGGAGTTTGGGTTGCAGGACTCAGCAGTAGATATGATATGTGCACTGAGTGTATGCCAGCCACTTCAGGCTCTCAATGTTCTATCAGTTGCAGGATGTCCCTGCTTGTTAATCACTTATTGGGAGAGCACAGCAGCTTGCGTGGGCATGCACGCTCCTAAACTGCTCATGCACCCATTGGGGTGACATTCAATCCTTCTGTCTGTCAGGAGGACAAAAGTACTCAACCAGAGGGAGTGGGCCAAAACCGGCGGCAGCATTCCAGATGTCCGACTGCTTAGAACCTGTGAAGTGGAGGCTGCCGAGCGATCCGGGCAAGAGCAGGACCATGCGTGCGCTGAAAGCGAGACAGGGTGCCCTCAGCAAGCCAGTGATGGTACCCCCACTCTGCGGTTGTCAGACGCAGTGACAGAGTTATTGTTTTAATGAGGCAACCTGCTTAGGCATCCACTAAATCTTTTATTTTCCCCACTCAAAGTACCAGCAAGAAAAGGGGGAGGAAAAGAGACCACGCGACCCACAGCTCCATCTCCGACCCCACCTCCGAGGATGATGGGTCAGAATCCTCAGTGGATGCACCATCCCGGCGTTTAGCTGCACCCTCCACCAGCACAGAGACAGTCAGCTTGGCGGGTACACGTTCTAGAGTAGGCTGGGGTCACAATCTGGTGAGCACTTCTTAGACATGAGTCCACAGCTGATGGAGAAAGTGACAACTGAGATCTCTGACACTTGGGGGACTTCTGGAGACCAGACCCCTGCTGAATGCCATCCAGGTGATGAGGCTACGGACTCAGCCACGAGAGACATGTTGGAGATGCAGAGACCGGCAGGGGAACATCACGCAGAGGTGCCAGAGGCTATTTGCAGGCTGGACCGAAGGCTGGAGGAGTTGTCCACGTCCTGTCTGATGTTGTGGCTCCAGCATGAAAGCACTTGGCTGCCTTCAGGGAAAGGGAGGTGGCCGTCTTGGAGATCCAGGTCCAGCAGAATACACAATGGCTGACGGAGGTGTGCTCAGAACTCGACGCCATCGCTCTAGTCATAGGTGCAGTGCAGCAGTGGCTTGGCAAGATGGCGATGAGGCACCTTGAGCTCTTTCCAGGTGCCCCTTCCCCTCAGGAATCAGAGAGGTGCTATCAACAGAGAGGTGAGAAATGCCAGAAAGACACCCTGGGGGCTTCATCCCAGGATACTCTAAGGGTTCTCTGCTGCTCAGCCTCCCATCTGCCTGTGACTCCATAACCGCCAGCAGATCAGGCAAAGATAGAGGCACCTGTACAGATGACCCTTAGAAGGTTGGGGCCCTCTAGGCCTTGGGCCACCAGAGGATGCCCACCAAAGTCATCACAGTCAACAAGGCATAACAGTCAGCAGGCTGCTTCCAACTCAGCAGAGGTCGTTGGGACTTTTTAAAAATTCATTTATGGGCTATGACCATCACTGGCTAGGCAAGCATTTATTGTCCATCCTTAATTGCCCTTGGGAAGGTGGTGGTGAGCTGCCTTCTTGAACTGCTGAAGTCCTTGTCCTGTAGGTACACCCACCGTGCTGTTAGGGGGGGAGTTCCAGTGTTTTGACCCAGCGACAGTGAAGGAATGATAACATATTTCCAAGTCAGGATGGTGAGTGGCTTGGAGGGGAACTTCCAGATGATGCTGTTCCTATACGTTTGCTCCCCTTGTCCCTTTAGATGGTAGCGGTCGTGGGTTTGGAAGGTGCTGCCTAAGGAGCCTTGGTGAGTTCCTGCAGTGCATTTTATAGATGATACGTACTACTATCAGTGGTGGAGGGAGTGAATGTTTGTGGAAGGGGTGCCAATCAAGTGGGCTGCTTTGGTCCTGGATAGTGTCAAGCTTCATGAGTGTTGTTGGAGCTGCACTCATCCAGCAAGTGGAGAGTATTCCATCACACTCCTGACTTGTGCTCTGTAAATGGTGGATAGGCTTTGGAGAGTCAGGAAGTGAGTTACTCGCCATAAGATTCCTAGACTCTGACCTGTTCTTGTAGCCACATTATTTAGTTCAGTTCAGTTTCTAGTCAATCTAACCCCCTGGGTATTGATAGTGGAGGATTCAGTGATGGAAATGTCATTGAATGTCAAGGGGTGATGGTTAGATTCTCTCTTGTTGGAGATGGTCATCGCCTGGCACTTGTGTGGTGTGAATGTTACTTGCCACTTGTCAGCCCGAGCCTACTAGTGCCCTATCTCATTCAAGAGACTGACATTTATGAGTGGTCCCCAAGAAGGCCAAAGCAGCGGCCACTCACTCCAATGTCCAGGGAGATGTTTACCTCACTAGGTGCACACCACTTATATGTAGTCCTAAATGTGAATGGTTGAATTTCTCACTGGCAGAGAGCTTAATTTGGATGGGGCACTTAATTCTGGTGAGGTGGCCTTTTGATGAACATGTACGACATCCAAATACACGCCCGTTGGGAATGATCGTTGGGAAGCTGAACCTGTATTTACAGTCCCATGAACTCAATTGCAAAAGCTCATTCCACCATCAGGAAACTGATTTTTGGTCTCCAGCTAAATTTAGCTTCCTCACCTGCCAAGCTTCACGTTCCAGATGGGCCTGGAGGATAGCGCCCTCTATTTTAATTCAATATGTTTCAGGGGACACGTCCTTCTGGCTCTGGAGCTTGGAGTGGTGAATTTAGCATTTGCTTGTTTGCATCACTTCTCTGCGGTAATTCAGCTTTCAGTTTTGCTGCTGTTGCGCTCTTCCCTTGTTCTATTGCAGCTCTGCCTGTTGAGTCACCTGCTCCATCTTTCATGACAGCCTCCTTTTATTTGTTGCACCTGTAACAGCCAACGTTGTCAACCCTCACTTAGCATGCGCTCTAGCAGGGAAAAGAATATGTCTTTTTCTTTGTGTCTCACGGTTTTAAAAAAACAATTAAAACTCAGTTCAGTCCCCTCAGTGGGTTTTGTGATCCAGGATTCTCAAAAGCATTGAGAAATGTTCCCACTTGTCTTTCAGCTTATGAAGACATTTTAACAAGCAACAGTTTCTTGGGTCCCCTTTGTGTTTCATTTATGTCAGCGATTACTGTTTTCCTGCTGAATCAAACAGCCTGCTTCATACAGACTCGCATTTCCCCCATTAACTCTATTTTTTTCTCCTTTTGCGTTCCAATCTCTCCCCTATGCACAATGACAGTTAAGTTTTAAAACATGGAATTTGCACGTTAATTTGAAAGTTGGTGTGTCCCGCACACACTCTGGAATTCCTTGCTTTGTACATGCCCAAAAATTGAAATATGCCAAGGGACAGGTGGAGGACATTTAGCCTCTGAAGGCTGTTTTGCCATTCAGCTTAAAACCAGACTAGTCTGCAACCTAACTCCATAAATGCATATCAACACGGCAAATACACAGGGAAGGAAAATCTTGCTTTATAAACATCAAGGGCTGAATTTTCCCCCAGTCAGAGGGGTTGTGCAGGGGGGCGGGCGGGAGTGAAGGCAATCCCGATCGGCGCCCCCAAAAGGGTCCGAGCCGCTATTTTACGTGGGTTGGCCATGAGTGCAAAAGGGCGCAGAAATTTCCCTGAGGCACAGAAGTGACTCAGGGAGATCAGTTTAAGGTTTTAAAATTTAAATAAAGGGAAAAGAAGACTTCTAAGACAGTGTCACATGAGCTGGGACATGTCAATGAATTTTTAAACTAATTTTTATTGGATTTTAAAAGACTTCATGAAACCTCATCCCGCCCGTGGATGAGGTTTCATGAAAAATACGAAGGCTGCCTGGGCTCTTCGCCTGCTCATTTAACTGTTTTAATTAGTTTTTACCGGGCCTTAACAGGCCTTTGACAGCTCGGCGGGCACACAGCCGAGTCGGCTGCGTGTCCGCCGAACTGAAAGTCTAAATGATGCGCGGTGACGTGGGGACACGCGCCTGACCTTGCTGCGCCTCATTTTTACGTGTCGGCGAGTGGGCCCCGCCCCCATTCGCTGACCGGAAAATTCTTCCCCAAATCTTTATTCCAACATTGATTTCATTCATTGCTCTGAAATATGAGGCTGGACTTTTGTTTCGGTGTCAGGACCCTGATGTCGGATGCATTCCCAGGTCCCAATCCCAAATCAAGTCAGCAGCTGGGGCCCAATATAATTTTCGATGAGCTGGCCAACTGGCGTGCTTGCCGTCCAATTAAGGACGGTGAGTGGGCTCCCAAGGTTGGAGGGCCAACAGGAGGCCCTCCAGCCCTGAGAGATGAGGGTGGGAACTTCCTGTCTGAGGTGGGCGCTCCCAACACGGGTAGAAGAGAGAGAGAGGGTGCTTCAAGATGGCGGTGCCTTCTGAAGAGCATTTAACAAGGGTGAGACTTACAATGGCCACAGGAGCTAGAACGCTACTTTGGAGGGAAGGCCATTTCACAATCACAGTCATCGGGGTGGTGGGGGCAGGATCGGTTAAAAATTTTATATGGCATGCTGGTCATCGGTTTTCCACCAAGAGGCTGTCATCCATTCATCGGCCGGTATTCAGCCTCAGCTGGGGTCCTCAATGCAGACCAGAAAATTTCAGTCAGTGTCTGCACTGCGCCCTTAATTGGCCCTTCATGGGCTTTAATTGTCTGCCCCAACATTGAAGGGCTGGTAGTCGACAAACCTCCTCCCTAACCATCCATTTCTAAAATGGCCCTGAGACAGGAACATGCTGGAAAAACAGATGGGAAACTGTGGGCCCACATCCAGTCCCACCTCCACATCCATTCAAAAATTTGGCTCGTGATCTCAATTATATTTTTGTCTAAATATTAATCGAGAAATTCTATAATAGGTGCAAAAGAGGTGTTGAGATCTCTTTGGACATGTCCTCCTCTATGCCATTGTGATCTATTGCAACACCGCAAAGCCCAAGTAAATGAGATTCTATCTTATTGCTCTTACAAAGTAAAGCCTCCGTAAGTGTCATACGAGAATAGTTCAGAAATGTCCAACTTCCAGCCTAAGAAGAAAAAGTAAAAAATAATTTGCAGAGCTAATAAAAACTGTTTGTAACCTTAAATGTCATATCCCTTGAGTGAAGTCTGAATGTGCCGGAAGATGTTTAGTATATTTAGATCCAGATGAATTGTACGATTTGTCCAGAAAGCATAAAAACTTGCAAAAACATAATGGCTTGTTTGCAAGACTTGTAACGAGGGGTAATTATAATTCACGAACAGGAGAAATGTTTTTATTAGTTAAATCTTTATTACGGCACTTTATTTAATTTGTAACCCAGACTGACGTTTTGAGTTATCCCTGCCACAGAAGGTGAAGCAAAACAACTTTAATAATACTAATGCTTTATTAATGGGCTATTATGTTGCTTTTTGTTAGCCTCTGAGGCAGCGATTAATGCACCCTGCAGAAACTGATTTTAAAGTGAGCTGTAAGGGCACATTACAGCATCAAACCAGGCCATTCAGCACAGCTAGTATGTGCCATTGTTGATGCTTCATACAAGCCTCCCCCCTGCCTTAATTCATCTAACCCTATCAACATACTCTTTTACACCATTCTACTATCAAACTTCCCCTAAAAAATAAAATCAGAAACAAAAAACTGCGGATGCTGGAAATCCAAAACAAAAACAGAATTACCTGGAAAAACTCAGCAGGTCTGGCAGCATCGGTGGAGAAGAAAAAAGTTGACGTTTTGAGTCCTCATGACCCTTCGACAAAACTGGGTGAATCCAAGGAGGGGGGTGAAATATAAGCTGGTTTAAGGTGGGGCGGGGTGGTTGGGTGGGGGGAGAGAAGTGGAGGGGGGTGGTGTGGTTGTAGGAACAAACAAGCAGTGATAGGAGCAGATAATCAAAAAATGTCACAAACAAAAGAACCAAAGTACACAGAGGTGTTGAAGTTGGTGATATTATCTAAACGAATGTGCTAATTAAGAATGGATGGTAGGGCACTCAAGGTATAGCTGTAGTGGGGGTGGGGGGCATAAAAGATTTAAAAATAATGGAAATAGGTGGGAAAAGAAAAATCTATATAAACGCAAACTGGAAGAACAACACCTCATCTTCCGACTAGGCACTTTACAGCCTTCCGGACTGAATACTGAATTCAACAACTTTAGATCTTGAAACCCCTCCTCCATCCCCACCCCCCTTCTGTTTCTTCCCCCTTCCTTTTGTTTTTTTCTAATAATTTATATAGATTTTTCTTTTCCCACCTATTTCCATTATTTTTAAATCTTTTATGCCCCCCACCCCCATTAGAGCTATACCTTGAGTGCCCTACCCTCCATTCTTAATTAGCACATTCATTTAGATAATATCACCAACTTCAACACCTCTGTGTTCTTTTGTTCTTTTGTTTGTGACATCTTTTGATTATCTGCTCCTATCACTGCTTGTTTGACCACTTGACCCTACAACCACACCACCCCGCTCCACTTCTCTCCCCCCACACAACCATCCCACCCCCCCCACCTTAAACCAGCTTATATTTCATCCCTCTCCTTGGATTCACCCAGTTCTGTTGAGGGGCCATGAGGACTTGAAACGTCAACTCTTTTCTTCTCCACCGATGCTGCCAGACCTGCTGAGTTTTTCCAGGTAATTCTGTTTTTGTCCCCTAAAAAATACTTCAATGCTATTCGTCTCAACTATTCCTTTTTGTAGCTGGTTCCACAGGCAGTGAAAGAATGTGAATCTCTGGGATAATATGGTAATGCAGCACTTTGCCAATTCATACAATGTAATGGCCGTGCCAAATATCACCTGTGCAGTGTCTTATTGATCTCCATTGCACTACCATGCAGGAATGCTCACTCGCTACAAGGCATTAGCATGAGGCAGACAGAAAATATCATTTAACATTAGTTGATTTATTTCAGAGTGTGACTATTGTCTCCCAGATATTTTCAGAGCTCCCTTTTCCTAACAGCCTCCCTGCAAGCCAATGCCAAACAAAGCAGGGTGCCCAGGTAACGTTGCCCCATTTCTCCATCAATGCCACTTTAAAACGAATTGAGCAGACTGAAAGGTTGAAGCTATCGGTTAAGAGTGATAAAGGTTGTTTTTGTTTTCCTTAGAAAAGAGGAGATTTAGAGGTGATCTGTTAGAAGTCTTTTTTAAACATGAATGGGTTGGACAGATGTGGAGAGAATGCTTCCACCTGTGGAAGAATCCAAAACTAGGGGTCATAAATATGAGATAGTAATTAATAAATCTAATGTGGAAACGAGGAGAAATTTCTTTACTCAAGAGAGTGTTTAGCATGTGGAACATGCTACTGCAGGGAGTGATTTGGGCAAATAGCTTAGTGCTTTCAAAAGTAAACTGCATGAGTGCATGAAAGTAAAGGGAATAGATACTGCAAGAAATACTCGTAGAGATGGCTGCACCATCTGTGGCTAACTAAGGAATTTAAAGATTATATACAATTGAAAGAAAAGATGTACAATGCTACAAAGGTTAGTGGTTGGTCAGAAGATTGGCAATGCTTTAGAAACCAGCAAAGGATGACTAAAAAAATATAAAGAGGGAGACACTGGTGTATGAGAGAAACTAGCAAGTAACATAAGTAAAAGCTTCCATAAGTATATAAAAAGGAAAAGAATAGCGAAAGTGAGCATTGCTTCCTCAGAGAGTGAGACTGGGGAATTAATAATGGGAAACAAGAAAATGGCAGAGACTTTGCACGAGTATCTTGTATCTGTCTTCACAGTATAAGACACAAAAAGCATCTCAAGAATAGAATACAAAATCAAGAGGCAAAAAGGAGCATGGAACTTAAACAATCACAGTCACTAGAGAAAAAGTACTAGGAAAGCTAATGGGACTAAAGGCTAACAGGTCCCTTGGACCTGTCAGCCCCTGCATCCTAGAGTCTTAAAAGAAGTAGCTGCAGAGACAATGGATGCATTGCTAGTAATCTTCCAAAATTCCCTAGGTTTTGGAAAGGTTCCAACAGATTGGAAAACTGTAAAGGTAACACCTCTATTCAAGAAAGGAGGCTGATAGAAAGCAGGAAACCACAGGCCAGTTAGCCTGATGTCTATGATTGGGAAAATACTAGAATCATTATTAAGGAGGTCGTAGCAATACAATCAGGCAGAGTCAACATGGTTTTGTGAAAGGGAAATCAGGTTTGACAAATTTATTGAAGTTCCTTGAGTATGTGAAAAGCAGCATGGATAAATGGGTACCAGTACATGTGGTGTATTTGGATTTCCAAAAGGCATCCAGTAAGGTGCCACATTAAATATTGCTACATAAGATAGGAACTCCTGATGTTGGGGGGTGATATATTAGCACAGATAGAAGATTGACCAACATGATAAATGGGTCATTTTCAGGTTGGTAACCTGTAATGAATGGCGTGTGACAGGGGTCATTGCTGGGGCTTCAGCTATTTACGATCCATGTTAATGACTTGGATGAAGGGGCCAAATGTACTGTAGCAAAATTTGCAGATGCTACAAAGATGGGTACTAAAGCAAGTTGTGAGGAGGATACAATGAGTTTGCAGAGGTGTATAGATAGGTTAAGTGGGTGGGAAAAAAATTGGCAGATGGAGTATAATTTGGGAAAATGTGAGGCTGTCCACCTTGGCAGGAAGCATAAAATAGCAAAATATGATTTAAATGGAGACGTACTGCAGGATATTGCGATCCAGAGGGATCTGGGTGTCCTTGTACATGAATCTCAAAAGTTTATTGGTACAACAAGTGACTAGGAAGGCAAATAGAATGCTGGCGTTTATTGCAAGTGGGATGGAGAATAAAAGGAGGGAACTCTTGCTGCAACTCTACACACTTAGAATACTATGTAAGGATATGTTCTCCTTACTAAAGGAGGGGTATACACGTATTGGAAGTAGTTCAAAGAAGGTTCATTAAACAGATTCCTGGGATGAGGGGTTTGTCTGATGAGGAAAGATTGAGCAGATTGGGCCCATACTCAATGGAGTTTAGAGGAATGAAAGGTGATCATATTGAAACATATAAGATTCTGAGGTGACTGTACAGGGCAGATGCTGAGAGGACGTTTCCTCTTGTGGGGGAATCCAGAACTAGGGGGTCACAGTTTAAAAATAAGGGTTCTCCCATTTAAGACGGTGAAGAGGAGGAATTTTTGCTCTCAGAGGGCAGTTAGTGATTGGAATTCTCTACTTCAGTGAGCAGTGGAGGCTGGCTCATTGAATATATTCAGGGCTGAGTGAGACAGGTTTTTGACCTACAAGGTGGTCAAGGGTTATGTAGGAAACGCAGGAGTGTGGAGTTAAGCCACAGACAGATCAGCTATGATCTTATTGAACAGACAGGTTGGGCTAAATGGCCTGTCTCTGTTCTGCAAATTATATTTCACTCTACGTAAAATCACTAAGTGTATGTAAGAGCGGCAAAGTAACCGTTTCTCCCCATTCTTCACCTTCCATTGTCATCTGACCGAGATGGATGGAGTGCGCAAACTATCCAGCCCCACTACTCCGCAGGCCATATCATTACTTTAAATGTTTAATTTTCTCACCAAAATGGCCAGTTGTGCACCTATACCTCTAGTACCCAGAAAAAAAGAGACTCTTTGAAAAACTCAGAATGATTAATTTGTTTTAAAACAAGACTTATTATAAGAAGTTGCAAGTACTGGTTAAGGTGCATCCAGAAAATGCCATGTGGGTCCCGGAACTCAACTGATGACTGGGTTCTCGACCCAGAATTGAACCTCCTGGCCCGTGTGTGTCCCAATCTTTAATTTGCTCTGAACATTTTTAAAAGTGATTTTATTTGACTTTTTTTTTCTCTGTTTGTGTGTCTGCATGTATCCTTTAATGTGATTGGTTGCTTGGGCAGCTTGATGACTTCACTGCAGCTCCTGGCTGGGAATCTCCAGTAAAGCACATAGCGATCTTCTGCAGTACCACTGCTGGCTCACAGAGGTGAGAATTCCACCACAGAAGTTGCTATACTTTGCTATTAACTGGGCCATTTAAACTTCAGGTTTTCACACTAGAACAAGAGCACCCAAGAATGGGTACAGCACAGAACAAGGCCATTCAGCCCATTGAGTCCATGCCAGCTGTCCGCAAGAGCAATTTAACTGGTCTCCGTTCCTCGCTCTTTCACTGTAGCTCTGCAGATTTTTTTTTCCTTCAGATGCTTATCCAATTCCTTTCTGAAAGCCACAAATGAATTTGCTTCCATCACACTCTCTGATCGTAACCACTCACTGCATAACATAATTTTTCCTTATGACAATAATCACCTTAAATTCTCAGCTCTTCAACCCTTCCACCAATTGGAACAGTTTCTCTCATTAATGCATTAACCTTCTCAGAGGAATAAGGGATGGTTTAAAAATCAAACAAGATAATGACTCTGAATGGATCTTAATTCTGAAAAAAATGTTGTGCTTCTCATACTATAACCTTATGTTTCCCTTAGTATTGTAACACACTTTTGAGCTGCCACAGATTCTGGTTTTTAGCATATCCAGTATTAAAATGGCATTTAGTTGACAAATTATCTTACTTGGCCCATCTAACATTTGATCCATAACTCTTTGAATGCCAACAGGAGGGCAAGCCATGACATTATGTTGTCCCCTGATGGTAAACATACATTTTGTTCTTAATTGATGTTGCCTAAGACTGTCATCAAACACAATCTGATGATAGATCTGTGAGAGAAATCAAATTATGAGCTTGTACCATTTTGCAAGGTCAGCAAATAAATCCTGAGGCTTCAGAACTGGGTGTTGGCCTATATTTAAGGCTGAATAAATAGCCTTTCACACTCATCACAAATTGTCACAGTTCCACTGAATTCAGGTGCATTGGAAATTGTTTTTTGTACAGCATGTCAGAAATTACAGAGACAACTTCACCAGGAATGAGCTTTGTCATTTATCTTAACATGTACCTTGCATGGCTTTCAAATCCTCGGTGGTTTCCATCAAGTAAGGTTACACTTCAGTAGGTTCTGCCCCTCAAGCTAAATTTTAGCAACCTTGCTTCCTCTTACCACTATTGCAGAAAGAAGATGTGGCACCTAATTGTAGTTACAATGGATGTTCACTTTATGACCCACTTGGAAATGTTAGCCCAATGATTTAACACTTGCTGTGTAAATTCTTCATTTAACCTGTTTTAAATTTCCTTTCCACTAATTTCATTCCAGGTTCTCAAAGCCATTTGCTGCCTTAATTTAACATAATATACTAGGATTAACTGGGGTAAACCATGACAAGGTTCCCCATCTTTAGGTTTTTCTGAAAATTCATTCACCTTATACTTGAATCAGTTTTGTTGCTCTTCTCTGTGTTCTCTCCAAGTGTGAAAATATATATTTTTGTACTGTTTTGACCAGAGGTGTAAGTTTGACCTGACCAGCATATTGTACTGCACTTAGCTCTCACCCTGTATTCTCTGTAACCACCTCTCCTCAATCACAGCTCCCTATTGTGAAGTCTACCTTAACAAAAAGAAATGCAGCATTGGCCACCTCTGACTGAAGCCTCTTCACACTTGTAGACATAGGAGCCAAAAACCTCCTTATTATACTTGGAACTAAGGGTTTGCCAGGGTTGAGCATGCAGAATATAATTCCATCAGATTGCCATACAGAACCTGCAATATGATTAAATGGATAGAAAAATGGGCAGTTATGAACATTCTGTTATGAGCAAGCAATTTCCCCTGCCTGAATTTCCATAACATGCTGAGTCCGGTTAGCCTTTATACTCAACTGTAAGAGGAAAATCTGTGCTGTCCTTGTTACTTAACAGTTATATCATAGAACACAGCTGAGATCAGTGGAAGGCGAAACCCATTTGAATCTCTGTAGCTTGTGACCCTCAGGGGAAATAATAGTTTTAAAAAAGGACTAACAGCCCATTGATTTCCTTTGAATGCGCCATTAGTCATGTCTTTTGTACATTTCCATTCCTTTAATAAACTTGCAAATTTTGATATCGTACTTGATTCCTCCAATAGTTGACTGCACCAAGAGCTTGAAGAAACCAATTTGGAAACTTCTTATTTTTTTAAAAGCTCCACATAGTTCTTAACTGTTCAGTGTTGTTTAAATATAGGAAATTCCTCAATGAATGCCTTGTTAGGATTGCATGTATTTTTGCAATTTTGTCTTGTATGGTACATTTGAACGAAATTTACATGAAGTAGATAAGGTTGTTATGTTTTGGGACTGTCTTCAATTTTGGGTAAAATGGAGGCATGAGGGGGGTTATGTGACCTACTCTGATTTCTGCCAATGACAAGCCTGGTAGTTTGATAGCTAAAAGTTAAGGAGGTGTAGTGGGTTGGGGGGAAGTTGTGTGTGGGAACAGGTTGTTTTACTGGGCAGAAGGTACAAAAGGCTCACACCAGTAAACAATGAGCATGTCAGATGTGCGGACAGTGAATAGACTGTTAGTCTCCATGTCTCAGGGAGGTTAGAGGGATGTTAGGTTATGTAAACAGTTATACTTTACATTGCCTTTTAATTCCAAGATAGAATCAAGTTGGGGGGGGGTGGAATCTAGAGAATAGCTAATTAGCACTTCTACCTGGATACAAGGCCATGTAATTCACTTTACCATGGAGATGGGCTTTGGGAGGGGAAGAATCCATCAGAAGGCATTGTTGGATCTGGTTACAAGTTTTTCCTAAAAATATCACTGAAACCTCAGATTGTGTCAGTCTACGAGAATCTGAGGGAGAGAGAAAGAGAGAGAGAGAGAGAGAGCGAGAGATGAAGGTAGCAAGTTTCTATTGTTCACCATGCAGGATGTGGGTGGGAGTCAAGCTTGGATTGAAGACACCAAGGCCAGGATTTTCTGGCCCTGTCGTGGGTGAGGCATTTCCTATTCCTGCCAAACCATTCACCCAATGCCCCCACTGACGCCCCCGCCAACACCCCCCCCAACCCCCTCCCACCACACACCGCCCCCCCCACCGCCCAAGGTCCCACATAGCCTCCATGACAACCTATTCGCAACACCCAATCAGCATGTCCCCTGATATAACTGTTAAGTAACAAGGACAGCACAGATTTTCCTCTTACAGTTGAGCCAGAAGCCCATTGACCTGCGGTGGGACCGGAAGATCCCAGCGGTGGGCGTGTGCGGGAAATCCTGCTGCAAGTTTGTAAGGGTTTAAACAAAGCTGGAAGATTCGTCTAGCTTTCCCAATGGGAGGGATCTTTAATTTGTCCCTCACCATGAAATATAGTTCAGGGAGTACAAATTATCTGGCTGGAAAAGGAAAAAGGAAGCTGAGAATATCTTTGGACTGGTTCCTGGAGAATGAAGTGTCTACTTTTTAAAGGGCAGAGTAAAATATAATTGTGGCAGAGGGATTTTTGCAGTTGCATAAGTTAAATATGGGATCTTTTCTGTAGTTTAGAATGTAGGTTGCCTATTGAAATGGTAAATATTTAGTAAATGTTGCCTTTAGTTTCTTACATTAAAAGCCCTAAAACTTGAAATCTTGCCATGTGATCCTTTCAGTCATTCACTAGAAGTTTGAATTTTTCTTTTTTTAAAAAATATCCACAAGTTCAAACTGGGAGAAAGTGCCCCAGGAGGTCAGATTTTCATTCGGGGGTGGTGGGGTTCCCTGGGATTTGGGCTGGGTGACCCTGGGACAAGTGCAGAGGCAAGCTGGGCAGAAGGCCCGCCTCAGTGCACTGGCACAGTATCAGAGTTTTAAAAAAACACAGAAAAGCATAAAACAGTTCTATATTCCTCGCCCCTCACACCCCCTTCACAATCCCCATTTTCTATTCCTGCCAACCCATGCACCCAATGCCCCCACTGACCCCACCCCATCCCCACACACACACCACCCACCCCCCCACCCCCCGCCCAAGGTCCCACATAGCCTCCATGACAACCTATTCGCAACACCCAATCAGCATGTCCCCTCATACCCTTCATGCCAACCAACACCTGCTTGTCAACCCTCCCATGGTCCCTCAAACACTCCATGCAAACCTATGCCCCCACCCACACCCATGACCCTTTATAGCCCCCATGCCAACTCATGCCAACCCATGGACCACACCCACCAACTTTTGCCCTTGCACTCGCCATGTGAACTCACCCAGTATCCACCATGGGCAGACCTCAGGACCCACGATAAAATTAAATTCCAAGTGTCTATTGCAGATTTTATTTTTTAAAATCTCATAAAAACTCATTTACTAAATTTACATTCTTTCAATTACATCATCCCATATAACAACAAACATTCAATTCAGTGCATAACCCCTTCTCAGGACATGCGTTTGAATGAGTGGCAGGACAGATGATTGGTCAGAATACAAAGAACAGCAGAGAATGACTAAACATTAATCAGGAGAAATAAATTAGAGTATGAGAGGAAGCTAGCCAGAAATGTAAAAATGGATAGCAAGAGTTTCTACAGGTACTTAAAAAGTAAAAGAGTAAATAAAGTTAGTATCGGTCCTCTAGAGAGTGACAGTGGGGAGTTAATAATAGATAATAAGGAAATGGCAAAAGAAATGAATGAATATTTTGCTTCTGTCTTTACTATTGAGGATGGAAGAAACATTCCAGTAATAGCTACAAATCAGGAGCTGAACAGGAGAAAGGAACTTGGTGAAATTGAAATCACTAGGGAAATGGTACTGAGCAAATTGATGGAGCTGTGGGCTGGCAAGTCTCTGGGTCTGGATGGACTACATCCTAGGGTCTTAAAAGAGGTGGTGAATGAGATAGTCGATGCTCTGGTGTTAATTTTCCAAAATTTGCTAGATTCTGGAAAGGCTCCATCAGACTGGAAAGTAGCAAATATAACCCCTCTATTCAAGAAGGGGGGGAGGCAGAACACAGGAAAGTATAGGCCAGCTAGCTTGACATCTGTCATGGGAAGTTATTAGAATCGATCATTAAGAAGATTATAGCTGGGTCCTTAGAAGAGCTCAAGGCAATTGGGAAGAGTCAGTGTGTTTTTGTAAAAGGAAAATCATGTTTAACCAATTTATTGGAGTTTCTTTGAAGGAGTAGCATTCACAGTGGATAAAGTGGGGCCTCTAGACATAGTGTACTTGGATTTCCAGAAGGCACTTGATAAGGTACCACATCAAAGATTATTACAGAAAATCAATGAGCATGGTGTAGTGGGTAACATATTAGTATAGATAGAATCTGGAAGAAAGCAGAGCATATGCATAAATGATTGACAGGATGTAATGAATGGCATCCCACAGGGGTCTGTATTGGGGGCTCAACTTTTAACGATTTATATCAATGACTTAGATGAGGGGAGTGAAGACATGGTAGCTAAATTTGCAGATGACACAAAGATAGGTAGGAAAGTATGTTGTGAAGAAGACATGAGGAGGTTGCAGATGGATTTAGATAGGTTGAGTGATTGGGCAAACATCTGGCAAATGGAGTTTAATGTGGGAAAATGTGAAGTTGTTCACTTTGGCAGAAAGAACAAAAATGCAGAGTACTACTTAAATGGAGAATGGTTGCATAATTCTGAGGTGCAGAGGGATCTAGGCTTTCCAGTACATGAGTCACAAAAAGTTAGTATGCAAGTGCAGCAAGTAATTAAGAAGGCTAATGGAATGCTATCCTTTATTATGAGAGGGATTGAACATAAAAATAAGGATGTTATGCTTCAGTTATACAGGGCATTGGTGAAACCTCACCTCGAATACTGTGTACAGTTTCGGCCTCCTTATTTAAGGAAGGATGAAAATGCATTGGAGGCGGTTCAAAGGAGGTTTACTAGACTGATACCTGGAATGAGTGGGTTGTCTTATGAGGAAAGATTGGACAGACTGGGTTTGTTTCCACTGGAGATTAGAAGAATGAGGGGTGATCTGATTGAAGTATACAAGATCCTGAACAGCCTTGATAAGGTGGACGTCAAAAAGATGTTTCCTCTTGAGGGTGAGTCCAGAGCTAGTGGGCAGTGTTTTAAAAGTAGGGCTCGCCCTTTTAGGACAGAGCTGAGGAGAATTTTTTCTCTCAGAGTGTTGTGCAACTTTGGAATTCTCTGCCCCAGAAGGTGGTGGAGAAGGGGTCATTGAATATTTTTAAGACAGAGGTAGATAGATTCTGGTTAGGCATGGGAATCAAAGGATATTGGGGTTAGATGGGAATGTGGAAATCAAAACATAAGAAGATCAGCAATGGTGGTCTTATTCAATGGTGGAGCAGGCTTGAGGGGCCGAATGGTCTACTCCTGTTCCTAATTCTTATGTTCTAATTCAGAGGCCCACTTCACAGAGTCCATAACCACCTGGAGATGTCAATCAAACTGTGAAATGACAGGCACCCTATGAGATAATGGATAGTAATGAAATCAGTCATGCAGCATTAATCCCGTAATGGAAGCCATACATTTTGTGTCAACAGACAAAGTGAAATAGCAAGCAATAATCTTTTAATATTCCAGACTGTTGTTTCAAAGAGTTAAAGGGCATGAGGTTTAATTGCCTTGACAGCTTGATAGCTCCTCTTGACAGTTCATCGTGACACCCTTGACAGTTGTTTTTGACAGTTTCAATGATCTTTACAGTTCCAATGAGTCAATGCGCATTTTACACATATTCATGCCTACTTTTAGAAATTCCAAAAGATACCTAACGTTCGCCGGAGGGCACCTGATCTCCCCCAACGTCTCCCTGGACCATATCCAAAGGGGTACCTTACCTCTCCAAAAGGGTGCCCTTGCTATCCAAATGAATCCACAAATGTCAGATTTGCTCCCACCATGGCTAATAGGTGCACATCGGGTTTCAGACACCTCTCACACCAAAGTCACACATGAGTGGAGGCAGCTGCTAATAATGGGCAGCTGTCACCATGAAGTGCACATGCACGAATCCTGACATGGGCCCACTCTTGTCTGTGTGGAAATAGAAGGTTCCATGCTCGGGGGTGGGCCTTCTGGTTTTGGGCCTCTTACACCATTTTTGCAATGATAGGGAGGCTCTCCATCACTGTTAAAATCAAAGCCTATGTGATTAATTTATTACAGTTCAGCAATTATTACATAGAATGCTTAGGTGAAGCATATAATTGAAGATGAGGAGGTGTGGTCATAATAGGCCTATTTTGCTAACTCTGTCTCAGAAATGGCTTGATGCAATATTGTAGGAAGATCCTCAAAAGATAAGAGGTAGCAGGGTGAAGGAGATAACTTGAGTAGCAGTTAAGCGCTCAGCTAAGCATGAACGCAAGTATAAAGTGATGAACATTTGTAAACTAGGGAAGCGAATCAATTCCACTTAATGGTTCTATTATTGTCAGCCACTATTGACAATACAACACTATAAGACACAGCATAATGCAAAGAGTTGTCTATAAGACTAGAGTAACTGGGCTGGAATGCCCAGATTGAAGTGCACTGTAATAGAGACTCATTGAAGATGGCAAAAAACTATACTTATCCACTCAGATATCAAGCTCTATCAAGAGTTCATTGAATTTTTCTTTGAACAACAGAACACATTGGATTACCCAATATTGGAACTTTGCCCTGTACATGTACAAGGATATGAGCTACTGTAATCTGCCTTTAAGGTATTGCAGCATGACATCACCAGAAAGCAAGTGTGTCATGTAATCCAGCTTTAGTTTTGCTTTTGCTTTCAGCAGACCACACACACACACAGCTCTGAAACTTTGATGTCTTCAAGCTTTATGATGTGTATACCTGTTCACGTATGCCTAGACTTAATAAATTAATGTGCAATGTGTTTATCAAATCCCTTATGAGTGATTGGTGCTTTTGTATCACTGTAACACACACAACACAAGCAGCCATAACTGGGTTTTGTGATGCACTGTACACTTCTTAAATTACACTGAAATAGGTCACCAGTTTAAATTGAAAATATATTAAGCTAGAAACATACTAATTTCAAAATAATAAGTCATAAGGTGCAGCATGTTCCTAGCCCTTAGGTTTGCGACTCTGGCTGACAAGTGGAGAATATTTCTGGAAATAATATGTTTATGTAAAATACATTTGTGTATGTGCTTGTTTCATTATATTGGTTGGAGCTGTTAAGTAATGTTACAGGGCATGGAAAGGATGAATATATTTTATAGCATTCTGGAAAAAAAAAACTATTTGTGAATTAGTGATAGTGAAGAATTATTTGACTTATGGAAAGCAGAAGGGAATCACACAAACAAAATCTGCCTCAATTTTTAACCATGTAAAATGATTATGTGTGAAATGTGCGATTGGGAAGAGTGTCCTGCAGACAGCATTACGGTGAAGCAGTCTGGGAAGAGTGTCCTGCAGTCAGCTTCATGGTGAAGCAATCTGGGAAGAGCGTCCTGCAGTCAGCATCGCGGTGAAGCCGTCTGGGAAGAGTGTCCTGCAGTCAGCATCGCGGTGAAGCAGTCTGGGAAGAATGTCCTGCAGTCAGCTTCATGGTGAAGCAGTCTGGGAAGAGTGTCCTGCCATCAGCAAAATGGTGAAGTAGTCTGGGAAGAGTGTCCTGCAGTCAGCATCATGGTGAAGCAGCCTGGGAAGAGTGTCCTGCAGTAAGTATCATGGTGAAACAGTCTGGGAAAAGTGTCCTGCAATCAGTTCTTGTTGAAAACAACAAGAGTGACATCACAAGATAGTGCGAGAGAGCGGCAGAGAGATCAGAACCAGCCGTAGTTTGGGGAAGCTTCAAAAAGTGATGTCAGCACAAAGGTGACAGCTGATTGGAGTGTAGTGGGTAAATGTTTTTCTCCAGCTTTTTCTCCAGTTTTTCTTCAGTTTAAAATAGATTAAGCTAAGGAAAAGTAAGAGTTCTAGTTTTTATTTATAGTATATAAATATTTTTTTTTTTACTGTACTTAAAGTAAGGGTTTTTTCTTCAACTCGAGACATGGCAGGGCAGCTCAGTCCCGTGTTATGCACCACCTGCAACATGTGGGAAGTCCTAGATGCTCCTTGCACTCTGACCAACCACGTGTGCAGGAAGTGCCACCAGCTGCAGCTACTTGAGCTCCGAGCTTCGGAGATTAAGCGGAAGCTGGAGACACTGAGGTGCATCCGCGAGGCTGAGAGTTTTGTGGATAGCACGTTTTTAGATATGATCACCCCACAGCTTACGGAAGTGCAGACAGAGAGGGAATGGGTGACCAGTCAGAAGAAAAGTGTCAGGCAGGTGGTCAGGAAATCCCCACTCGAGAACTGTTTTCCTGTGTTGGAAAATGGTGAGAATGACGGTTCCTCTGGGGAGTGCAACCACGCTTATGGCGCTGTGAGTGACTCAGCTGAACAAGGCGGGAGGAAAATTAGGAGAAGAGCAATAGTGGTAGGAGACTCTAAGGGGAACAGACAGATATTTATGCGGCTGGAGATGTGACTCCAAGGTGGTATGTTGCCTCCCTGGTGCCAGGGTCAAGGATGTCACTGAACGGCTGCAGGGCATTCGAAAGGGGGAGGGAAAACAGATAGAGATCATGGTACATATTGGTACCAATGACATATGTAGAAAGAGGGATGACGTCCTGTAAGCAGAATTTAGGGAGCTAGGAAGCAGATTAAAAAACAGGATCTCAAAGGTAGTAATCTCTGGATTACTTCCGGTGCCACGTGCTAATGAATATAGAAATAGGAGGTTAGTCCAGTTGAATATGTGGCTGGAGAGAAGGTGCATGAGGGAGGGCTTTAGATTTCTGGGACATTGGGACCATTTCTGGGGGCAGTGGGACCTGTACAAAGCGGACATATAGCACCTGAACCAGAATGGGACCAACATCTTTGCAGGGAGGTTTGCGAGTGCTGTTGGGGAGGGTTTAAACTAACTTGGCAGGGGGATGGGATCCTGAGAGGGGGTTCAGCAGGGGAAAATGTACAGCCAAAATTAGAAGAGAGAGAAAGTGAGCCTGGAAGGCATAGAAATTATAGGCCAATTAAGGCACAAGGGAGTTTGGCAAGGTTGGATGGTATTTATTTTAATGCAAGGAGTCTGACGAATAAGGCAGATGAGTTGAGGGCACAAATTAACACATGGAAGTATGATGTCATTGTTGTCACAGAGACATGGTTGAGAGAGGAGCAGGATTGGCAGCTCAATATTCAAGGATATTGGGTCTTCAGGCGAGACAGGGAAGGAGGTAAAAGAGGAGGGGGGTATCGCAATATTGATCAAGGAATCAATTGCAGCAGTAAGGAGGGATGACATCTTAGAAGGTTCCTCAAATGAAACCAAAAGGGTAGAACTGAAAAACAAAAAATTAGCAATCACATTGCTGGGAGTGTACTATAGGCCCCCAAACAGTCAGAGAGAAGTAGAAGAGCAGATATGTAGGCAAATTTCAGAGAAGGGTAAAAATTATAGGGTAGTAATAGTGGGGGATTTCAACTTCCCCAACATGAACTGGGTTATCATAGTGTGATCGTTTTGGAAGAAGCAGAATTCTTAAAATGCATCCAGGAGAGCTTTTTAAGCGAGTACATAGAAGGTCCTGCAAGAAAGGGGGCGGTCCTGGGTTAATTTTAAGGAATGAAGTCGGGCAAGTGGTAGAGGTATCAGTGGGGGAGCATTTTGCAGATCATAACTCCATTAGATTCAAGGTTGTTATGGAAAAGGACAAGGATGGAGAAGAAATCAGAGTTCTAAATTGGAGGAAGGCCCATTTTAATAAGATCAGATATGACTTGGTCAGAGTGGACTGGGAGCAGCTACTTTTAGGTAAATCTGCATCAGAGCAGTGGGGCTCATTCAAGAAGGAAATAGGGAGAGTACAGGGCCAACATATTCCAGTAAAGATAAAGGGTGGGACCAACAAATCCAGGGAACCCTGGATGTCGAGGGATATACAAGGTTGGATAAAAAGAAAAAGGGAGCTTATGAAAGATATCGAGTGCTCAAAACAACGCAAGCCCTAGAGGAGCATAGAATGTGTAGGGGAGAACTTAAAAATGAAATTAGGAGAGCAAACAGGGGGCATGAAAAATCATTGGCAGGTAAAGTGAAGGAAAATCCAAAGTTATTTTACAAGTACATTAAAAGTATGAGAATAACTAGGGAAAGAGTAGGGACCATTAAGCACCATTTGTGTGTGGAGCCAGAAGACATAGGTAGGGTTCTAAATGATTACTTTATGTCAGTGTTCACAAGTGAGAGGGACGACATGGGTATGGAAATCAGGCAGAAGGACTGTGATATAATTAAAGAAGTTAGCATAGAAAGGGAGGAGGTTCTAAATGGTCTGGCAGGCTTAAAAGTAGATAAATCTCCATACCCAGATGAAATGTATCCCAGGCTGTTGAGTGAGGCAAGGGATGAGATAGCAGAGGCGCTGGCAATAATTTTCAATACCTCTCTGGCCACAGGAGGACAGCCAATGTGGTACCATTATTCAAGAAGGGAGGAAGGGATAAACTAGGGAACTACAGGCCAGTCAGTCTAACCTCAGTAGCAGGGAAACTATTGGAAGAAATTCTGAGGGAAAGAATTCGTCTACACTTGGAGAGGCAGGGATTAATCAACGATCGTGAGCATGGATTTGTTAAGGGGAGGTCACATCCAACCAATTTGATTGAACTTTTCAAAGAGTTGACCAGGTGTGTAGATGAGGGCAATGCATTTGACGTAGTCTACTTGGACTTCAGCAATGCTTTTGATAAGGTCCCACATGGGAGACAGATAACAAAAGTAAGAGCCCATGAGATCCAAGGAAATTTAGCAAATTGGATCCAGAATTGGCTGAGTGGCAGGAAGCAGAGCGTGATGGTCAAGGGGTGTTTTTGTAACTGGATGCCTGTGTCCAGTGGGGTTCCACAGGGATTGGTGTTGGGTCCTTTACTGTTTGTGGTATATATAAACAATTTAGACTTGAATGTAGGAAGGTTGATCAGTAATTTTGTGGATGACACGAAAATTGGTGGGGTGGTAAATAGTGAGGAGGATAGCCTTAGATTATGGAGGATATAGACAGGCTGGTCAGATGGGCTGATCAGTGGCAAATGGAATTTAATCCGTATACGTGTGAGGTGATACACTAGGGCAGGACAAACAAGGCATGGAATACACGATGAAATGTAGGACCCTGGGAAGTACTGAGGATTAGAGGGACCTTGTTGTGCATGTCCACCGGTCCCTTAAGGTAGCCGGACAGGTAGATAAAGTGGTTAAGAAGGCATATGGGATACTTGCCTTTATTAGCCGAGGCATAGAATATAAGAACCGAGAGGTTATGCTGGAACTGTATAAAATGCTGGTTAGGCCACAGCCAGAGTATTGCATGCAGTTCTGGAATCCGCATTATAGGAAGGATGTGATTGCACTAGAGAGAGTGCAGAGGAGATTTACCAGGATGTTGCCTGGGCTGGAGAGTATTAGGTATAAGGAGGCATTGGGTAGACTGGGGCTATTTTCCCTGGAGCAGAGGAGATTGAGGGGAGACATGATTGAGGTGTATAAAATTATGAGGGGTATAGATAGTGTAGACAGGAAGGAACTTTCCCTTTGCTGGAGGGATCAATAACCAGGGGGAAAAGATTTAAGGTAAGGGGCAGGAGGTTTAGAGGGTATATGAGGAAGAATTTTTTCGCCCAGTAAGAATCTGGAAGTCACTACCTGAAAGGGTGGTAGAGGCAGAAACCCTCATAACATTTAAGAAGTATTTGGATGTTCACTTGCGATGCCATGGCATACAAGGATATGAACCTAGTGCTGGAAAATGGGATTAGAATAGTAAGGTACTTGTGTGACCAGCACAGACTCGATGGGCCGAAGGACCTTTTTTCTGTGCTGTAGACCTCTATGACTCTATGTTCTGCTATCCCACACCGCATTCTGCTGGAATGCTGGTTAGGTCATTCCTTCCTGCAGATATCTACTGCAACTTGGCAGGAATATCATGAAACATATGAAAGAAGAAGGACACACCTGTGAGTGTTGTAGGTTTTCTTTTATTTGATGGAGCATTAAGTCAAAAATTAGGGTGGACAATGTACCTGGTCCAGATAACTAAAGCCCATTGCTTCTGGACAATGCTGCGGGCTGAAATTTGTGAAACTTGGATTGATCTTTTTTTCGAGGTTGCCAAATTCTGAAGACCTTCTAGAGGTTTTGGAAAGGGACCAAAGAAAAGTAATTGTTCAGAAATGTTGACAAGGCATATATGGACACAATGGCCCTGATATTAACTTAGAGGGTTGAGGAGGGGGAGAGGGGGTGGAAAATCTTGTGGGAAATCGAGAACAAATGTCAACAAGCCTGTGGGATTTTAAGGCATTCACCTCATTGTCATTTTACTTCTGGGTTTAGTATTGATCGTGAGGCAGTAGGCATGATGAAACCCATGTGATATGACTTGCATGGCAGTGTGGGCAGCTAAGTGTGCCTGTTGCAAATACTTATGGCATTGGCCCATTGGTGTAATCTAAGTGAGCCTTTCACTAAAAAGGACAGCAATACAAGCAGCTGTTGCTGCATTGTCCTCGACACCTTCCTCCCCCTCATCTTCCTCCTCCAATGGTACAGTACATTTTACATAAGTTACAGGGAAGCTCTTCGAAAGGAGTTTTGAGGATTTACTGGGTGAAATTCAGAAAAGCATAACTTTTTAAAGCACAGTTAACTTGGATTAGTTGGTATATTGGATTTAAAAAAAAATATTGCTGATATGGAAAAAGGATTTTCATAAGTTTTTGGCAAGGTGCATATCAGTGATTACTGATAATGGTAAAGAATCACGAGAGAAAGAAACTAGAGCATTGTCCACAAAAACGTCTTAAGCGGAATATAGTATAAATCCATTAGTGACTTTGGTTGACCAATTCTCAGAGAATGCAACTGGTACTAATGTTGGAAGCAGAACAAATAGTGAGCTACAACACAATGAGATTCAGAATGATGTACATCTTTTGGATAATTGGTCTGTAAGTGACAGAGCAATTGAATATTTAATCTATGAAAAGGAAATCAAAAAGGAATTGCGCAGCTTGTCACCCCATTAAGAAGTTAGATATTCAGTGAATATAGCTGTAAACATAGGCAAATCATGTGGTCCAATGGTAGCATCCCTACCTCTGGGCCAGAAGCTGTGGGTTCAAGCCAAAATTCAGGAATGATGGTCCTGGAAGTTCATAACATAGCCAAACAGGTTGATTATCAGCGTATAAATCCTTCTAATATGTCTGATGACCTGATGACCTGAGGATTGGAAGCACTTTAGAATTCAGCAAAGGAGGACCAAGGGATTGATTAAGAAGGGGAAAATAGAGTACGAGAGTAAGCTTGTGGGGAACATAAAAACTGATTGTAAAAGTTTCTATAGGTATGTGAAGAGAGAAAGATTGGTGAAGACAAATGTAGGTCCCTTACAGTCAGAAACAGGAGAACTTATAATGGGGTACAAAGAGATGGCTGACCAGCTAAATACATACTTTGGTTCTGTCTTCACAAAGGAGGACACAAATAACACACCAGAAATGTTGGGGAACACAGGGTTTAGTCAGAGGGAGGAACTGAAATAAATCAATATTAGTAGGGAAATGGTGTGGGGGAAATTGGTGGGATTGAAGGCCGATAAATCCACAGGGCCTGATAATCCCAGCGTACTTAAGGAAGTGGCCCTAGAAATAGTGGATGCATTGGTGGTCATCTTCCGAGATTCTATTGACTCTGGAACAGCTCCTACAGATTGAAGGGTAATGTAACCCCACTATTTAAAAAGGGAGGTAAAGAGAAAACAGGGAATTATAGACCAGTCAGCCTGATGTCAGTAGTGGGGAAAATTCTAGAGTCCGCTATAAAAGATTTAATAGCTGAGCATTTGGAAAACAGTAGCAGAATCGGACAGAGTCAGCATGGATTTATGAAAGGGAAATCATGCTTGACAAATCTACTGGAATTTTTGAGGATGTAACTAGTAGAATTGATGAGGGGGAGCCAGTGGATGTGGTTTATTTGGACAAAAGGCTTTCGACAAAGTCCCACATAAGAGATTAGCGTGTAAAAGTAAAGCGCATGGGATTGGGGGTAGTGTATTGAGATGGATAGAAAACTGGTTGGCAGACAGGGAACAAAGAGTAGGAATAAATGGCTCTTTTTCCAAATGGCAGGCAGTGACTAATGGGGTACCGCAGGGATCGGTGTGAGGACCTCTGCTATTCGCAATATATATATTAATGATTTAGATGAGGGAACTAAATGTAATCTACAAATTTGCAGATGACACACAGCTGGGTGGGAGGGTGAGCTGTGAGGAGGATGCAGAGATGCTTCAGTTTGATTTGGACAAGCTGAGTGAGTGGGTAAATGCATGGCAGATGCATTATAATGTGGATAAATGTGAGGTTATCCACTTTGGTAGCAAAACCGGAAGGCAGATTATTATCTGAATGGCTATAAATTGAGAGAGGGGAATGTACAACGAGACCTGGGTGTCCTCATACACCAGTCGCTGAAGGTAAGCATGCAGGTGCAGCAGGTGGTAAAGAAGGCAAATGGTATGTTGGCCTTCATAGCCAGAGGATTCTAGTGCAGGAACAGGGATGTCTTGCTGTAATTGTACAGGGCCTTGGTGAGACCACACCTGGAATATTCTGTGCAGTTTTGGTTTCCTTATCTGAGGAAGGATGTTCTAGCTGTAGAGGGAGTGCAGCGAAGGTTTACCAGACTGATTCCTGGAATGGCGGGACTGACATATGAGGAGAGATTGAGTCGGTTAGGATTATATTTGCTGGGGTTCAGAAGAATGAAGGGGGATCTCATAGAAACCTATAAAATTCTAACAGGACTAGACAGGGTAGATGCAGGAAGGATGTTTCCCCATGGTGGGGGAGTCCAGAACCAAGGGTCACAGTCTGAGGATATGGGGTAGACCATTTAGGATTGAGATGAGGAGAAATTTCTTCACCCAGAGAGTGGTGAGCCTGTGGAATTTGCTACCACAGAAAGTAGTTGAGGCCAAAACATTGTATGTTTTCAAGAAGGAGTTAGATATAGCTCTTGGGGCAAAAGGGATCAAATGATATGGAGAGAAAGCAGGAGCAGGCTATAGAGTTGGATGATCAGCCATGATCATAATGAATGGAGGAGCAGGCTCGAAGGGCTGAAAGGCCTACTCCTGCTCCTATTTTCTATGTTTCTATGTAAGAATGGGAGAGTTTCCTGGTCAGCCATATTGCAGAGGACAACAGCAAACCACTGCAGTATTGTTCCAAGGATAATCATGGACCAATGCAATGGAAGTTCATGGTCACCAATGACCTCTTAAGGCATGGTGGCTGAAGGAGGTAGGGATGCTGTAAACTTGCACTTATGTGCAACAAGGGAAAAACAAAAAGGTGTACGTGAGCAGAGGGATACATCACCAATCAGAAGAAGTTGATTTTTTTCTTTCTATAAAAAAGGATGGATTAACCCCTGGTGAAATACTACACACAACTCTGATCACATAATCAGAGGAAATATTTCTCTGCCTTTGAGAAAATATGAGGTTTGGTTTCAGATATCAGGATTTGGAATTAGGAGATTAAGTAGGCGAAATCGAGCACATCTTCTACAGAAATGCAGGCAGCCCAACATAGGTTTTCAAGATTATAAAGGGAATTAATAAAATCTATCCAGGCAACTAACTCAGTTCAGTAAAGGGTTCCAATATCAGGGAGTGGAAATTAAAACAAATCAAGCAGAATATTTTCACCCAAGGGATACATTGTGGAGTAAGTGGCTAGGGAAGACCACTAAATTAGACAACATTAATGGATTTGAGAAGTAATTGAATGCATTTCTAGAAAGATTTAGTGAGAGGTATAGTGAGAAGGTGCTAGGTTAGATAAACCTTTCAAAAAACTAATGGGCTTGTTAAGCCTAACAGCATTTTCATGTTCATCAAAGTTCTTCAATTCCAAGGACACTCCATGATTGACAGGTAGTAACAAGCTATGAGAAAAATGTGCCTTTCTACTTTGATTAAGATCTGACAATAATTTTAACTGACAGTGGCATATAAATGTGCGATCTCAGTATTGCGATGTGAATAGCTTACCCACTGTGCAGCCTGAGTTCTTATTAGCCAGACATCTTACTTAAGCAATGATAGGTCTAGATGTGTGCAGCCTTACCAAATTGAAAGTGTGCTGGACAATGAAAATATTGAGTTCATCAGTCACTTGTATCATTCTTGATTTGCCAACACTATCCAGTTGCCATTTAATCACAATTGTAAGATCCTTACAATTCTAGTTTTCAACGTTTATCATTCTGTTTTATTGTTGAAACCTGGCCCGAGTGACTATAGATTAACCCACTGTGATACCCACTCCTATTACTGTCATTGTAATCCTAATTGAGTTTGTCAGCCTTCATTTGGCAAATTAGAACACAGAATTACATAGAATTTACAACACACAAACAGCCCATTCAGCTACATGCTGGTGTTTATGTCTTACCTTACTTCACCTAACCCCATCAGCATATCCTTCTATACCTTACTCCTTCATGTACTTAACCAGTTTCCCCTTAAATGCATCGATGCTATTCACCTCAACTTCCCACATGATAGTGAGTTCCACAGGCCTACCGCTCTCTGGGAAAAAAATGTTTCTCTTGAATTCTCTAGCAGTTTTATTAGTGACTGCCTCATGTTTAAGGCCCTTCGATTTAATTTCCTAAACAAGTGGAATTGTTTTCTCTGTGTCTCCCTGTACAAACCATAGAAAAGTTACAGTACAGAAAGAGGCCATTCAGCCCATTGTGTCTGCTCCGGCCAAAAAAGAAAAAATCTATAAAAAACTAGCTGCCCATTTTAATCTCATCTTTCATAATATCAACTACCTCTATCAGATCAGCACTCAGGCTTCTCTTTTCTGGAGAAAACAGTACCATTCCGTTGACAGCACTCCAAATGTGGTCTAACCAAGGTTCTGTACAGTTTATTAATTTGATAGTGATTGTATATCATTTCCATTTCTTCAGGGTTTTATGATTTTTATAATGCCAGGCTTCAATGTCTATCATTCTGTCTTATTATTGAAGCCTGACCTTTATTGACTAAAATCTACTGTGACATCCACTCCAATTAAGATAATATCAAAGCATCCTTAATTAAGCCCACCTGCCCTCATTTGGCAATTGAGAATACTCACATTGCATTGCTTCAAATTTGAAGAACAATGAAAGGTAATTTGGCCTATCTGATTACACCAGTGTGTTATGCTCTACACAAGCTTTTTCCCACCTTACTTTCTCTCACATAATCAACATACACACTTATCCTTTTATTCCTCGTTAGGGTTGCCAGCCCTCCAGGATTGACCTGGAGTCTCCAGAACAATCCTGGGGAAAAATCAGCGGGACATTAAAAGAGATTGTTTCTTTTTGTCATTTCATGTGAACATTTCCCTTCACCAGCCATACAAATATTGAAAATGCAAAAAAAAAAGTTGTTTGGCCGAAGGTAAGGCATCATCCAATTGGGTAATGAGTCCTTTTGTTTTTCAATTCAGGTGGGAAGGCAATGTGTCATGGACATGTTCGCCCACTAATGGCTGGAGCATGGGGGCGGTTAAGTCATGTGATGATATTTCCAGGAATACATTTAACCACAGTTGGCAACCCTATCCCTCATGTACATACCTAACTTCCCCTTAAAGGCATCCATAGTATTCGATTCAACTACTCTGCGTGGTAGAAAGTTGAGGAGGTGGGTGGTGGGTTACAGCTCAAGAAACCTGGCCAAAATGGATAAAAAGTAGATAACCTGTTAAAATGGAGAAGATTGATTCCTCAATATATCTTTGTTGAAATCAGAAATTGATGGATGTGAGGTGAGTTGTTTTCCCATGTGAGATTTTTAACATTTCTGCCTCTCGCCTGACCTCAACCCACCTCTTTTTGGGGATGAAATTTACTCATAGTATCAGCTTTCACGGAAGCTTTATGACATTAGAGAGGAGCAATGAACAATTTACCCAGATGATAAAGTCTATATACCCATCAATGAAGCTGCTGGAAAATTTATTCCAATTTCACCTCTATCCATGGTGAAGGTCCATCCCATCCAGTTGCTAGCATTTGCATATGGGAATAAAAACATGATGTGGTACAAATCAGAATAGTACCAGATGTGAGGGAACTGTCAGCTTTTACACAGGGAATAAATTATTATGACTGGAATTCTCTATTCTCTAGCTCCTAATGACCAACCTGTTAAGTTCAGTGTGTGCAAACATGCTAACTCTGCATATTTGTGCTTGTGGGCCTTTGATTAATTCATGATTCACTCAACCAGCAGTGCCATGCGCATCACCCATGATCTATATGCTGCAGCTAGTAACATAACCATGTTTTCACACCCAGCCAATGCTACTGAAATTGCCAATGATGAAGGAAGATGCTCCTATTAAGCAATAACAAAAGCTGTCTAAATTGCCCAAATGCAACATTACGTTCTCTTTAGCTGTCAATAAATTACCCCACCCTAGCAGGGTTAGATGATTGAAATTTCCTCATGGACACTTTTATTGAAGGTCTTCCTATCTGCATCATTTGCTTCTGTCATCTGTTGTTTTTAAAACCTCTGGCTACAGATCAACTGTATCCAATTTCCTAATAACATATCAGGGTGCTAACCCACCAATGTCCAGGCCCTTGATAAGTTTCAGAAGTTTATTCAAACAGGACCCGCCTCACTGGGATCAGCAAAAGGAATCATTTAGAAGATGGTGTCAAAATGGTTGTTGACATAATGAGTAGTGTGTACATAAATGTTTCAATTACATCTTGATGCTATGAGGGAAGAGTTATGATAAATACTAATAGCATTTGCATTTCAAACGTAAAGCATGGCTAATTGCAAATCATGTTTCGACATGAATTTTTGAAAATGCTAGTAGAGGCTTGAATCTGGAAGCCTTGTCTCTGAACCCAGCTTCTGCCAATTTTGCAGGGTGGGGAATGGGGAGGCGGTTTCTAACTTGAGCACTTGTGGTTCCTGGAGGCAGCTGCCCATATAAATCAGCAGCTGTCTCCACTTTCGTGAAAATTTGGTGAAACCCGAATTGTGCAGATTAGATCAGCTAGGAGCAAGTCTGAACCTTGTGGATTCTTTTGGATATCCAGTGTTCCCTTTTGGAGAGGTAGTGTACATCTTTGGATAGGGCCCCAGAACACCTTTGGGAGAGATCAGGTTCCCTTTGGTATTGTTAAAATTATACAATAATATGTGTAAAAAGTCTATAAGCTCATTGGAATTCTTAAAATTCTCAAAGAGCTGCCATTGCTGTCAAAGAAGTGTCAGGTTGTCAAATAAATAAAACTGTCAAAGAACTGTCAAACTGTCAAAGAACTGTCTAAAAGCTGTCAAAGCTGCCAAACAGCTATCAGGCTGTTGAAAAGCTGTCAATGCTGTCAAAGAGCTAGCAAGCTGTCAAATAACTGTTAAGCTGTCAAAGAACTGTCAAAACTCAGTGGAACTATACTGTAGAACAATTAAGGGGCTGTGTGGGTAGGTAGAATGGCATAGGGTGGATTAGGGGGTATTAGGAGCCATAGGGCACATATGTGCATCGGTATGGGGGCCCATGGGGGTGGGTACAGGGGCATAGGTTGGCATGGAGGGGCCATGGGGATCGATGAGGGTGTGGCTGGGGGGCATGTGGTGACAAGGTGGCATAGATGGTTCATGTGGAGTGTGTGGGGGTGTGAGGGCTGGAGGGATGTTTTTCATTTAATCCTTTTTTTTCAACATTTCACACAGGACTGATTCAGAGTCAGGACTTCCGACCAGCCCGACTATGCACCCGACAGCCTCCACGCCCATTCCAGGGCTGTTGGCCGCAACTTCTAATCCAGCCCACCACCAAGCAGCAAAAATCCCAACGTCTGGCCCTCTTTTTCCTGGGTTGGGTTTGCGGAACTGGGAAACATGCACCCAAGCTGAAAACGAAATATGGAGCTTTGTTTGTACGGCATTCTTAACATGAATTTCAGTGTGGCAAGTTTTGCATGTTGTGAAGGCTCGTGTTTATAATAATGTTCTGAAACGTTGCAAGCATCATCCGGCTGCCAGCACTTGCGTATGGGAATTAACATGATGTGGTACAAATCAGAATAGTACCAGATGTGAGGGAACTAACAGCTTTTACGCAGGGAATAGATGATTATGACTGGAATTCTCTATTCTCCAGCTCCTAATGACCAACTTCGGCTTGTAACAGACTGAGATGGAAGCTTTTTAGGGTTCAGCCCTAACCCAAGGTGCGAGCTTATAATCTACTCAGCTGCTTCACTCTGCAATGAGGCAGTGTTTTATTGTTGGAGTCCTGTTCATTCAAATGAGATGTAAAACTGAGGCCCCATCTGTCTGCTTAGATTAATGCAAAAGCTCCCATTGCACTATTTGAAGAAGAACACACAGGTTTTCCTGGCCACTATTCCTCCCTGAAACAACACCACGAAAAGCAGATCAACCTATTGTTCATCACAGGTGCGTTTCTGGGATCTTTCTGTTCACAAACTGGCTTGTTTTACTTTGCCGACATAATAGTGACTGTGCAACAGACATGATTAACTCAATGTGAGACAGTCGAAAGATTCTGAACATGTGATAAGTTATGGTCTGACTGCATGACTCTTAAAGCAATAGTTTTTACAAACAATGCATCAAGGTCCAGGGAAAAAAAATTTTGAAGAAGAATTAACTATATAAATTAGATGAACAAGAGATCGTTTCAGTCCCAATTATTTTCTCATAGTATGGTACTGGTTAAATAATAATATATTAAAAATAATAATAATTAAAAATGTAATATGGAGGTAAAGGATTTTTCATTCAAATATGTTGAAACACCCCGGGATGTAACAGAAGGGCCTGAACAGTTCTCTAGAGGCTCAGTGACTGAGCAATGGAAGCTGAACGGGATACCCTTCAATTTTAGAGCTGGCTAGTCCTCTATTTTTCTATAGGAAAACATTTGTTTAGCTGTCTACCCGTGGCAAGGTCTTGTATTCTTTGGGTTCTTTGAGCCCTATGGTCTTAAAAACAAAGAGGAAGGCACACTTCTTCACTGTTGCTGCTGGCATTTGGCATTCTGGCCCCTATCTACCTGGAACTCCCCACAGGCCATGTGCAAAATTGGACAGACACAATCAGTCCTCTTGGAAATGAGAGTCCCGCTTGTGCTGGATTAGGGTCATGCCATCTCTTCTTGTAAGTTAAAGTTAAAACAGCTTTGCTTTGGTGTGTGTTAGACATGAAGGTCACTTAAAGTAATTTTTGTAAGCAGTAAGAACCGATGTTTTTGTTGTCTGGAATTCACTCCCTGTACCTCTCTGCTTCTCTACCTCGCTTTCCTCCTTTAAGACGCTCTTTAAAACTTATGTCTTTTGGCCACCTGCCCTGATATCCCTTATGTGGCTCTGTCACGTTTTGTTTTCTGATGCTGCTGAGGAGCACCTTGGGATCATTTATTGGATTAAAGATGCTATATAAATACAAGTTTTTGTTGTTATTCACTGGGTACCCATTATTCTCTGCAGAATCTGCAATTGTATTTTTTATGATGTACATTTGGGATTAAAAAGTAGATAGTTTGTTTCAAATGTTAGTACAGAAACATTACAGAAAAAAGCCATTTGGCACGACTGATCTCTGCTGTTATTTATGCTCCACACGAGCATCCTCTCACATACTTCAACTCAGCTTATCAACATATCTTCTATTCTTTTTTCCCTCAGTCACTTACCTAGCTTCCTCTCATTTATTCCCTTCAACAGTGCCTCTTAAAGAACACTACTTAAAATAAATTCAAGTGAATTTGTGTCACAATTGCTTGTTAATATTTTGTTAATTGTATTGTTAAGGTTAAGGGGAAATAGGTAGAGAGTGTTGATTGAGTAAGTATCTTGAGCACATATAAAGAGGGACTGTGTCTGACGGTGGGGGAGGTCCCATCATCATCTCCCCCGGAAATGATATTTTAGTTTAGTTTTGTTAGTTTCCTTTCACGCTTTGTTTTAGTTACAGTGCCCCACCAGTGGCTGTCACCCCTTCTCGTTCATTGATTTTTGGGTTAATTTATTGATATTGCTCCTCAAAAGAGGGACTGTGTCTGGCAGTGGGGTGGTCCCCAGTGGAGGGCTCTCTCTGTGGGAGTTGTTCCTTTTTCTATCCAGGACCTGGCATGGAGAGTGTTGTATGCAGCAGTGCTATGCATTCATAGCTTAAGGTGGTTCACGGACCCCAGGGCCGCATATGTTTACTGCGGCCAAGGGGAGTTCGCATTCCACATGAACATAGATTGCCTGAGGTTGCAGCCGCTCTTTCATTTTTTGAAGGGCTGCTCCTCAAATTTGGGCTGCACTTCAGCCCCAAGCTTCTGATCTTTGGCCATCTGGTGCAGAGTGGGAGGGGGGGGGGGTGGTGCGAGTTCGGGGAGAAAGGCCTCATTATCCTGCTCCTGGACCTGGCCAAGGTGGCTATCAATATGTCCAGGCAGTGAGCAGTTGAGGGAGTCATCCGACCTGACTGCCTGCCCCTCTTCCATGTCTACATAGATAGCCAAGTGGGCCTGGAAAAGGAGCATGTGGTGCCTACTTGTACTCTTGAGGCCTTCCGTGACTGGTAGGTGTTGTGGGAACTGAAGTGCATCATCAAGCCCAGGAATGATATTTTGGTTTAGTTAGTTATGTTTCCTTGACATTTTGAATTTTATTACAGTGCCCCATCATGGGCTGTCAACCCTGTTTATTAGTTTAATTTTTTGATTATTTGGTTCATTTCAAAAGAGAATATAAAGAGGAACCCTGGGTCATTGTGTTGGCTGGTTGGTACGAGGCAGAGATTTGTAATGCTGCATTCTGTAAGTAAACTTACTATCAGGAAAGGAACTGTGCCTCGTTTCATACTTCACCATCTGGCTTGGACTGTATAACATTGCTCTCCCATTCATTCAATTCTTCTTCTGATGGCTTCCACAATGGGAATTAATACCATGTCGCTATCTTCTTTTGGATCATGCCTTGTGAACTTCATCCAATCCTGCCCTCCATAACTTTGGAAAACGTGAAGTGGTTAAATTATATTGGATTAACTGGTATCAAAGTTTGGAACCTATGTCAGAAACAGGGAGCCAGGATCCACAGCAACAAAATGAGATTGGTCAAGATACAGAATTGGCAAAAGAAAAGCATTTGTTCCTTTAAGTATTGATAGGATCCCCAGATTCTTGTCACCCTCAAGACTTTTGAAACAGTTCTACTGAATGCTTGGAAAAATAATAATAAAATTCATGAAATAATAGACGTCATGTTGGTTCCTTGCACTTTTTCTTTGTGATGACTATTGGTAGCCAGAATTCCGCCCAATCATTCTACCTTGTCTTATAAACAGAACTTACTTTCAGATTTACTTTGCTTTTTGATTTAGTTCATGTTTTTTTTAATCAGCTATGCCTCAATGGGTAGCACTCTCACTTCTCAGTCAGAGAGTTGTGGGTTCAAGCCCCAACTCAGGACTTGAGCACAAAATCTTGGCTGATATTCCAGTGTAGTACTGAGGATGTGCTGCACTGTCAAAGGTGTCATCTTTCCAATGAGGTGTTAAACCGAGGCTCCCTCTGTCCGCTAAGGCGTAGGTAAAGATTCCATGGCACTATTTCGGGGAAGAGCAGGGGAGTTACACCCAGCATCCTGGCCAATATTTATCCCTCAAACAACTTCACTAGAACAGACTATCTGGTCATTATCACACTGTTACTGTTTGTGGGAGCTTGTTGTGTGCAAATTGGCTGCTGCATTAACTGCCTCACAACAATGACTACATTTCCTGAATAATTCTGGAAATCCTCTGTATTTATGGTTTGGTTGTTTGCAATATACCTGCTTGGAGACACAGCTTAAAAAGTAATTAAACATAGTTGGCATAAATCAGTGAATCAAGATGTCCCATTAAATTCCAAACATCCCAGGTGATTGCCCTTCTGGGTTGATGGTTTTCCTTCACAGTTATACCTTAAAGGCAAAGATGTGTCTTGAGTCTGTGAGAGAGGCAGAGGCAATAAGATTTTATAGCTCTTCCAAATGTAACATTATAGTTGGCAGCATGCACCCAAATCATGAGGCAATCACACTGAAGCCAGCAGGAAGATTGAGTGATGTCACCATTGCCATTATAACAAGCTGTCATGTAAGAAGTGAGAGATCGTGATGATAGGTGGTGTGGGGAAGTGATTTTGTTTTGCTATTTCGATATTTTAAGGAGTTCTTTTCATTTGCCTGTTTCATATTAAATAAATGTCAGAGAGTCAAAGGGGCATTATGGTGTAGATGGAGGCCAATCGGCCCGTCAAGTCAATGCTGCAATCTGTTGCCTGATGTTTTACAACTGGAGCTTGGTAACCGTAGATAATTAATCAGCTTATTGAAGAAAAACATGTCACATTACAACATGTAATGTTTTCCAGTACGAAGAATACAGTAGTGATGGTCACCTTTCTGTCTCTGGGTGTGCAGCTAAACATTAGGTTAATAAATATTATTTTCTTCTCAGTTTCCATTTACAGTGTGTCAGAAGTACGTCTAGTATAACAATCCCTAAAATATAAATTACAATATTTCTCATTGAAAGTAAATGCCCTGCCAGACACAGCTGCTTGAAAAGGAGTGTTTTTGAGTAAACTCTGATCATAGTTGATACCCTCTGAGTGCATACGCAAAGGTGCTTGAGTTACAAAGCTAATTTTCCAGCTAGTTCACAATATGTCCATTTTTGACAAGGATATCCTGAAGTAAAGAACAAACAGTATGTTGTTCAAGTGTCCATCATTGTTTAGGAGGGCGTGATTCAACTGGTCAAACAAGTCCTTCTGGCTGTCTACAAGCGTAAGCCCATTGAAACATAGGACAAGAGCACCATTTGTCTTAGCCTGACTTAATGGTGGATGTAAAAGGGTTTTGTTAAAGCTATATTGCTAATAGACAAAAAAAAAGGGAAAATGTTAAACGTCAGCATTGATGCAACCCACCTTTGGAGTAAGTGATTTTTAAAAATATATTTTCTGTCAAGATATGACATCATAACATACATTTGGTGTTAGCCATTGAGAGCCCTCTTGTCTCATGTCCCAATCCAGCTAAGCTGAAGCTCCAGTGCAAAACTGAGGAAGGGCTGCAATGTTGGAGGCGCCATCTTTCGCATGAGACGGTATACCTGCAGCTGGATGCAAAAGACGTCATGAAACTATTTGGAGAAAGAACAGTGGTGTAATCCCCACTGCACTGGCCCGCAACCAAAGTCACCGTAATGGGTTATCTGATCGTTGTCACGTTGCTGTTTGTGGGATCTTGCTGTGCACAAATTAGCTGCCATGTTTGTTACATTAAGAGGGTGGCTAGAATTTTAAAGAACTTCATTAGCAGCAAAGTGCTTTGGGATTCCTCGAGTTCATGAAGAGTGCTATATTTCTGATTGACAAGGGAGTCAAGGGTTATCGAGGGGACAGGCAGGAAAGCGGAGTAAAGGCCACACCGGATCAACCACGATCTTATTGAATGGCACAATAGGCTCAAATGGCCGAATGACCTATTCCTGCTCAAATTTAGAATTGAAACTTAAAGTTGCTTCGTGCGTTTCCCAGGGCTCAAGAAAACTGTTAGTGAAGGGGAGATGCAAGCCAACAGCTCCAAATGTTGAATTACCTGGAAAAACTCAGCAGATCTGGCAGCATCGGCGGAGAAGAAAAGAGTTCTGTTGAAGGGTCATGAGGACTCGAAACGTCAACTCTTTTCTTCTCCGCCGATGCTGCCAGACCTGCTGAGTTTTTCCAGGTAATTCTGTTTTTCGTTTTGGATTTCCAGCATCCGCAGTTTTTTGTTTTTATTTTTGTTTTTATTCCAGGCCCATCAATGAAGTCCTTGGACTCCATTGGCCCCAGCTGCCAGGCTCACCTCCCGCCCTCAGCCCTCACAAGGCATACTTCCTGCACAATCAGGTAGCAAGTATCAGCCTTTTGTTACTGAGTCATTACAGGGGCAAGTTGCAGTTGCAAACCATACAGAACCATTTTTGACTGCTGTTGTTGGATCCTCTGTTACTAGTTTAGTGGGGCTAATGGATCTGGGTTGCACCCTTGTTTTGGGATGGCCGAGTTGGTACCATAGACAGAATAGAGCAACAGACAGCTCTTATGTAGGACGCATTCTATTTATTTACAAAGGAACTCAGCAGCTACACTTGTGTGCTTACAACTCAAACCCTACAGATGAAGGCACATGTGTTGCCTAATGATCCAGAAGGAGTCCCTCCCTCTTGGAGTCTCTGAAACTTGGTCTACTTGGCTGTGTCTCAATCGCCTCAGGACTGATGTAATCACTGCAAAGCCCTTTTGCAGAAGTGGGATTGCAGCCAGATGAATTCTGTTGACTGTGACCATGGAGAGATATCCCAATTGATGAAATATCTCCCAGAATTCCCTCTACTAGCAGAGCCAAGCAGCCCTGAAGTTCTGAATGCCTGAAGGTCTTCAGCTCTCGAGCTAGAGCTTGTGTGAACAGTGCCGAGGGAACGTGACAAAGTAACATGCAAGCCGTAATCCTCACCAACGGAACAACCACAGACCCTATGTCAGTGAAGATCAGGGTGAAGCAAGACTGTGTCATTGCACCAACCCTCTTCTCCATTGTTATCAATTCAATACTGCACCTCAGCTCCAGTAAATTTCTCAAATATTTCTCAAGGAAATAACCTACAGAACAGAGAGGAAACTGTTCAGCATATGTTACCTTCAATCCAAAACCAAAATTGCTCCTATTTCAGTCACTGAGCTTCAGTATGCAGACGATTCTTGTGCGTGCGCTCACTCAGAAACTGAGCTTCACGTCATTGTTGGCTCCTTCTCTGAAGCATATGAGACATTTCACGAAACACCAGGAAAATTAAGAGCACCTTCCAGTTGCCATGTTTGGTGAAAGAGTGAAAACAGGCACGACATGTGTACATTGCTAATAAGAGATGGCTATTTGGCAGTATGGACTTAACACACAATTTGGGTCCTAATTGCTGCTCATCATAAATTGAATTTACCTAAACTGCTAAACCAGACGCCTGAAAGCTTAGTACTCATGCTGTTCAGACACAGTTTTCATGGAGCAGTATGTGTGTGCTCAATGCATCTACTTCCAGTGAAGGTGCGGAGCACATTGGCTGATACACAGCAGCTTAGGGTAGGATAACTCATGAACTGAGGAAGAGGGCACACAGGTTCTCTGAGGTGAAACTGGAAATCCATGTGGAGAAGGGTCAGTAAAAGTGAGATACTGTGCAAGGGGAAAGGACTCCTCCTCACCCTCCAGTCCTTCTCTCCTCTAGCAGTTGGTGCTGCTTTGTCTGGACTCATCTTCTCCTCCTATTCCTCCTCCAAAAGCAGCATGATTCCCATGACCAAGCATTCCTTTCCTCCTATAAAGTGAAGTAGGACAGCATTTACTCTTTTTTGTGAAATCCTCAGAATTTGCAGAATAAATGTAGCTCAAGTGTT
Organism: Carcharodon carcharias; assembly: GCF_017639515.1. Taxonomy (NCBI): domain Eukaryota; kingdom Metazoa; phylum Chordata; class Chondrichthyes; order Lamniformes; family Lamnidae; genus Carcharodon; species Carcharodon carcharias. Next base: position 156,161,427 of record NC_054477.1, read on the forward strand.
GGAGTCTTGACAAAGCATCTCAGAAGGTTTTCTGGTGTGTTTCAGAGGTCTCCACAAGTCTAGCAGAACTGAGCTTGAGGATCCCTAAATAATGCTTTGAATCAACATCAATATCGTATTTACTCCCAATTAGCTGGTCACTGTTAGAGATAATTACTTGAAACATTAGCCAACAAAATGCCACATAGCCTCTTTAATGAGCACTAGCGGACAATTTGATTGGCAAACAGCCACTTAATCCTCCAGTTGGTCATTCCTAGTGTGAGCTTCAACTCCTTTACTAAGATGGCACTTTGTGCTAAATGCAGGCTAACCCAGAATTCCGTCTTAGGACCCCATCTTCATCACATCAGAGGCTCTTAAGCATTCAAGTTATTTGGCGAAAGTTATCCCTACGAATGGATCATGTGATCCATCTATGCCACACAATCATTTATTTCGTATTTTGCTTTCCTTAGCAAGATATCAGAAAGTTTTGGTTTCTTTGGTTCTTCCGTACTAGATTATAGAAACAATGAGCACATCTGGGGCACAGCTGATAATCGAAAAGTGCCATGTTGTGATATAATAATATAAAGGTACCAGTCACTCATTAGGGAATGTGTGGCATCAATGGATCTTGTGACCCATTCATAGGGATAACTTTCGCCAAATAACTTAGGCGCTTAAGAGCCTCTGATGTGATGAAGATGGGGTCCTAAGGTGGAATTCTGGGTTAGCCTGCATTGTGGGTTCATTTATTGAAACTGGGCACATGAGAACATTTATACAGAGGCACAAAGCCTGAAGACATCAGAGCTGCGCGTGTGTACACTGCTGAAAAGTAAAAATGAAATTAAAACTACGCAACACACTTCCTTTCTAGTGATATCATGTTGTTATCCCTGAAAGGCATATTACAACAGAAAGGAGTTATGTAATCTTGCAACAACCCTTAATGTTTTCATGCAGATTTAACTTTATTAAAGCAAAATATTTTTCTATTATTCTTAATACTTAAGACTGTCCTTTCAAAAGTACATGTTGAGTCCCTCTAATAGGAATGTAGGACTTATGAGGCAAAAAAAGACAACCCTGAATCTAGTATGACTTCCATTATCCTGGCCCTCACATAGTACAACAATAGTGGAGTTGTTGACCAATCACATAATCAATCTACCTCCATTAGTCTATAATAAACCCAACAGGCACATAAAATCCCCAGTTTGCAGAAGCTTTGGGAACCATAGGTCCGAAGATACTTGTTCCTCTCAAACATCTTACCCTCACTACACGTCTTGTCTCAAAATACTTGTATAACATGTCTCCAAATATTATTTGTGGGAAAATTTCTATTCAATTTCCAGTTGATTGAATCAACACTGCCTGATCCTTGGAACCCTGTTCCATGAATTGACCGCTCACTCATTGAAATAATGTTTCTGCTGATTTGTGTTGAATTTCCCCACCTTTAAGCATGATCTGTGTCCGCTGGATCTTGCCTTGTTTTCATCTGGTCTTGTTTCAATCAATTTGCATCAGGAAGGCATTCTGCATGAATTATCAATGTTTATTGATTCTATGAATGGCTCATTACCACACTGCTACTGTCACCATGCCCATGAGGTGTTGTAACACCAGTTTTTGTTTTCCCCAGCACTCTCAGGGAATGTCTGTTGTAGAGTAAAATCCAGCACGGAAATATCCATGGCTTGAGCAGACACATCAGAATGATAGAAGATGTTCATTGCACACTGGAGCAGAGGAGCTCTGAGAAGCACAGGGAATCCCAGAATCTTCATAGTATCGCTCCTGCTTCACTCTGTTCAATTCATTACAACAGCAGCCACCTTTACTGAGATCTCAAGAAAGCAACAAGTTCATCACTAATACAGCAATTGACAATAAATGTAAATTCAGTAATTTTAAAATGTATTAATCCAATAATTGAAAATCATACAGCGCAAGAATAAGTTAATGAATTAAGTTTTTTGATGAAGCATAATATAGTGGGTCATCTTGACAGGCTCAATGCTGGTATTTAATTATAATGCTGGGAATTAACTATTTGAATGAACCAAATTACATCATGTCTTTTCTAAATGTGACCCTGCAGTAAACTTGCCAATTCAATTAATTGGAAAATGTTTCAAAAACTATTAGCGTTAACATCATGCATAATCCTACCACATAAAATTGGCACATAAAAGCGAATATACAACTTGGCTTTGTCAAGGGTTCGGGGGCGGAATGGGATGAATACCACCCTTTCATCCCTGGAACTTGGCTTGGAATACAATTCAGATTGATGGGTTGAAGATCACGCTTTGAATGTATAAATTGAGTGATTATGTGGCGTGCTCCAGCACAAGTCCACAGCCTAAATCCTCGCAATGTCAATCTTTCACAAAAAATTGAGCAACAAACACAGATCTGAAATTGCAGTTGTGTCGCTTGTGCTGTGAATGATTGTATCATCAGAACTTTGCCAGGTCCTCTGTACATCCGCTTGTAACAAATGACCTTGGTGAGAGAATTGTAAGTCCTCTCACACTGATTGCTCTGTGGTCTTGTTTCTCCTTGCAATCTTATTCCGCCCCAATTGGTCTGGCTGCCAAAGTGCTAACAAAACTTAACAGCAGGATCTCATTATCATTCTTTTCTCTTCCCACCCAGTGAAATTTACAGCCTCGTTGGCAGCCGAACAGGAAAACCAGTGGCAGGGGGCCACAGCTGGGAGCCTTTGGAGATTGACCTCGGTAATTGAGGGGGAGGGGGGAATGTCCTTTGAAGCTAATTTGGGGCAAGGGTGCGGGGTGGTCACTGCAGCCCTAGAGTGGAGAGCTTGGCCTTCGGTGCATCAAAGCTTGGAAATAGTTAATAATCTAAGCTAGAGAGTAAAAGTCAGCAATCAGGGTTTGAGGGAAAAGGTTGGAGATTCGAAATTGGAGGTAAAAGATACCATGCTGAGCTTGGGGGAGGAGAGGCCATGGTTTCCTTAAGGGGTTCGGACTGGGGGAGGGTCGAGCCCTCCTGCTCCTCCCAGCCTACAAGCAGCACTGTTAAAAGCACTCGCATTATGGAGCCGGTAGTTCCCACCTTCCTTTCACTGCTAGGTTTCCCAATCCGTGGGATATGCAAACAAGCTCTCCATTTTTATACTTAAAACGCCACCACTTCTCCTGATCTCTGACCCTCTATAGTGGGCATTACTATCAAGGTCACCGTGTAATTTTTTGCCTTAGGGTCTCCAATGATGCCATCATTAATGGAGAGACTGTGACACAGTTTTAATGTTGCTGGCCTAGTGACCCAGAGGCCCTAGCCAATTCCCTGAGGATATATGGGTTCAAATCCCACCACAGCAGCCTGTGGAAGTTAAATTCAATTAATTAACCTGGAATATAAAGCTAGTCTCAATAATGGTGACTATGACAACTATCCTTGATTGCTGTGAAAACAAACCTAGTTCACTAATATCCTTTAGAGAAGGGAATCTACCAGTCTGGCCTACATGTGACTCCAAATCCACAGTGATGTCGTTGACTTTTAACTGCCCTCTGAATTGACCTAGCAAGCCATTGAGTTCAAAGGCAACTAAGGATGGGCAACAAATGTTGGCCTTGCCAGTAATATCCATGACCCACGAAAAAAATAAAAAAAAAACATTTTATAAAACTTAGGAGATGGAAAAATATTAACCTCTTGCAAAGAGCCGCGAGGAACGTTTCTCAGCTGAATATTGTTTGAAAGAAATATTCTCAATACTTAGTAAGAATTCTTTTGTTTGTTTGTAATGTTTTTCCTTGACAATGGAAAATAAGTTGAATGGATGACCTCTTCAGTCTAAGAGCAGCGATGCCAGGCCAGGGGACATCTTTCAACAAGGCTGGAATAAACATGACGTACATTTGTACTTAAATAAAATCTACTTAAACATCTGCACCATTTACTCAAATGCAATGCCTCACTTCAGCTATGGTTAGGTACAAAATATTGCTACCAGTAGCATTCAAAACAATTCATGATGATGGGTCATCACTACACACACAGCAAATATGTGCCTTGTCAACATTACTGGGACGCTAGTAACTGCTTTTAGGGATCATTCATAATGCATAACCAACTCATGGAATGCTATGCTGAATTATTAATCTCCAACAAAAAAAAAAGGAAGTTTACTTCAAACTAGTTCAGTGCAAAGGATCCAAATTTTTTTACTTGGTCAAATTGCTCCACACGGTTTTCCAATTTCTGTGGATTCCTTCAACCATCCAAGCACTCTCCGCTCCTCCAATTCTGGCCTCCCTAGAATCCCCCATTCCTTCACCCCTCCTTTGGTGGGTGTGCTTTCTGCCACCGAAAACCCTAAACTCTGGATTTCTCTCCATCAACCTCTTTGCATAACTACCGCTATCACCCTCTTTAGGGTGCTTCTTAAAACCAAATTCTTTGACCAAGCTTTTAGTCCTCAACCCTAAAATTTCCTTATGTGGCTTTGTGTCAACTCTTGTCAGGTAACATTCCTTTAAAGCTTCTTGGGACATTTTGTGACACTAGTGGGCTAAATAAATTGCTCTTGAGGGTGTGCCCATTTATATATATTGCCTGCATACAAGACCCTGCCAGTTGAGTTGGACCTCAGATAATTTACCTCAAATGCATCCTTTGGCATTGTAAATACAATTTAACTGCACATGATGCACAAGAGAAATCTTACCACTCAGCTTGTACATCAGTGGGTAGCACTCTTACCTTAGAAGATGTGGGTACAAGTCACACTCCAGAGAATTCAATGCAAAATCCTGACTGACAGTCCCAGTACAGGACTGAGGGACTGCTGCATGACCTGAGATATGCTGCTCTTTCAGGATAATTGCTAAACTGTGGCCCTGCCTGCCCTCTCAGCTGGGCGTAAAAGATTCTGTGGTTTTGATTGAAGTAACGAAGAGGAGTTCTTCCCAGTGTCTTGGCCAATTTTTATCCCTCAACCAAACAAATTAGTCGGAAAGTTGGGTTGAGGTCAAAGATCAACCATGATCGTATGGAATGGCAGGGCAGGCTCAACAGAGTGTGTGGTCTGCTCCTGCTCCTATTTCTTATGTTATGCAGGTTATCTTGTTATTATCATACTGTTGTTTGTGAGAGTATGCTGTACGCAAATTGGCTCCCATGCTTCCCACCTTACAACACTATTGACACTTCAAAATTGTCTGTAAAGATCTTTGGGTCATATCATTTTCTATGGAAATGCAGGTACTTTTTCCTTGTGTTTTTTAAATGGAGTATGATGAGGCAATAGTAACCCAAATGAAACATTTTTGTTTCAGGAATACATAAATCGTCAGAATTGAGTTATAAAACTTCACTTCAGATCGGAGGAAGAAAAATATCTTTTTTTCAGTGTAGTCATTCACTTGCTCAATTTGTAGTTCATCAACTGAGAATGATTCTAAGGCCTGGTCCAAATTGAGACTATCTCTTGGGATCACAAAGTACCTGAAATTTTGCTTGCTTCGTAAAAGCTGGAAGATTCTCCTTACAAAATAAATGCTGGCAGTTTCTTACAAAAGAGATGCACTGCTTTGAAAATATGCTCACTACATTATTATCTCTCCATGAGAGTGTAGTGTAATGAGTTAATAGAAAAGTTACGGTAATGAGTGATGTAGACCATGATGTAACAGTGACATCAATAGTCATGGCTAGACACTCGGAAAAGTTGATAGAACAGCCCGTACTCAGGCGGTACATACATCCTCAGTTACCTATCATATATAGTGTTAATAAACTAGTTTGAAACAAGAAGCAGAGTAACACTACTCTCTCTTTAGATACAATAGGCTATGCATACCAGAAGCCAGCAGCCACCCACCAGCATATGGAACAGGAAAAATGGTAGACATTACAGTTCAAATCAGTTGAGCTTGCAAACAAACATGTTAGCAGCAGAGCTGAATTGTTGGTTCTAGATTTTACAATTGTGAATATAACAGCCAGACAGATGGCCTTTCTGCCTCACAGTGGTTAATGCTTTAATTTTGTAGTTACCACATTGAATTCCCAATAGATGGCAGGAGGCAGTGTGGGTTAATGCCCCTGCTTTTTCTCAAAGCCTCTGATCCCAGGACCTTATTTTCAATGTATAGCAATTAGTTCAAAAAGAGGACACAGAACAAAGTGTATGTACCCTTCAGGAACTTTGGAACTTATCAAAGTTACTGGTATGTGGCAAAATGAGGTTGGAGCTAAACACTTTAGTTAAATCTCCACTTCAAATCCCAAGTTGACTAAATCTTTTAGACGTGGTCCATATTTCCAGTGGGGGGATAAAAGATCAATGCCATCTTCCCCGTTAAAATCAGCAGATGCTCCCTGTACATGGCACTTTTTCAGTGCTAATAGAGTTGTGCTGTTCTTTTTCATACTAAGGGCTGACCAGAGGCTGGCGATTTTTCAGGGAAACATCTACAATCCGCACTTCTTGAGTTGGAAACCCTCCCGGTGCACAGTGTCCTTCAAATCATTTATTAATGCAGAAAAATCAATAGGCAGTGGTGATGGTGGAGGCTGCAGAACAGCTACAACAGCATCGGTGAGTGATTATGGCCTGCCTATCCACTGCTAGATGCGGAGTCCCAGAGACAGCTTACTTGTGATGATTGTGTCGACCTGTAACTACATGCCTGATTGAGATTTACTGACCATGTGAATAACTCTCCTCCTCTGAATAGCTGCAGACATTCATCACCCACCCAGAAAGGGGGAAAAAAATGGTTCAAAATTTTCAAATCTCAGTAAAAATCAGGAATACTGACACCACGATTACTGGAGTTCCATTTTAAGGTTATACCCTAGGCCACAAATTTTACTGGTATCCTTCACTTCCAAGTTTTATTGGTTTTTCCTCCTGGGCACTTTCCCACGTGCAGATTCCATTACCATTTTACAGGAAATCCAAAAACAACAACAGCTTGCATTTATATAGAGACTGGGATTTCCCTTACCCTCCAGCACCTGATGTGTTCAGTAGTGTGAGCGGACAATATGGCATGATCGGTTTGCCAACAGTATGAAACCAGTTTGCGATCTTCCATTCAGCCCACCAATGGCAGGCTGCATTTCTTGCCATCAGATGCCGGGAGCCTCATTATAATACATTCGCATATTATTATTAGGCCAGCCCACTGGAATCACCCTCCCGGCTGCTGGATCGTCCAACCGCGCCAGCCAATGTGCTTCACAACAGCACATAAGAGACGTGCACCTGGCGAGCTGCACTTTGTTCAGGGCTTCAAGGTTTGTTTGCCTACCTTGCTTCGGTCAGCGCTCGTAGCTATGAGCACCAGGCTTCACAGAAAGAACCACATCACTTTTAGGGGGGCCCACAGTAGGTCTCTACCTACCAGAGCAGTCATATGAGGATGGCTTTTCAATGGATACAGGGCTAAGGCTTGTTTGGGGAAGTGGGAAAAGTGGCCTCTGGCAAGGTAAGGGGCTCCAAGATGAGGGCTGTACTGGGGAAGGGGGGTAACCCGGGGTGTTTGTCGGGGCACATGTCGATCTGTGTAAGTGGCCTCAAGTTGGTGAGGGCTGAGAAGGCAGCCTCCAGAGGAGATGAGGCCAGATGGACATGTAAGGGCCTGTGTGTGAGAATGGGCGGGTGATATCCCTTGAGCTGGCGGTGAGTGAGATGCCAGTGAATGTGTGATGGGCTTGTGAGTGTGTGAGTTTAGGGTGATGAGATGGTTGCCTTACCCTGGCTGCATGGATGAGATCATTCATCCTCTATCTGCATTGGATGGCCAACATCTTCTGTGCTGCGTTGGCACTGACCACCACTGCCACTGCCTCCCAAACCTGGTTGGTCACGCTGCTGCCCATTCTGTGGCCAGAACGGGGGTAGGAGACATTGCGGCAGGCTTCAGCTGCTTCCAACAGGGACTCCAGTGATGCGTCACCAAACCTGGGGGCTGCAGCTTTTTTGCCTTTTGTGGACATCTACCCTGCAGCAGTCCTGGGCTAGGAGCACTGAGATCTGTGCACGCACCTGAACTTTAAATATAGTGCCCGGCGTGATGAAGCAACGAGGTGATGATGGTGTGTCGAGCAGGTGAGAGCACGCCCGCCATGGAAACGGTGTGTTTCCCAGGAATGCATAAATAATATGGCGGGTTTGGGATGATACGGCGTGAAAACCCATCATCGCGGCTGGTGAGTAAAATGTCATTTTACCTGCCTGCTAGCACTTAGTGCAAATGGGGGACAATTCCACCAGTGCCTTCAACATATAAAAAATGTCCGAAAGCAATTCGTACTTTCAAAAAAAGACAAAAGACGATTTCCTGATGTTGCTTTCAAACCTGTTGTATGCATTAGGGCCCACTTAGATTTGCATAGAATTAACAATGTGAAAATAAACTGTTTGGCCCGCCAAGTCTGCATTTGTCTAATTTAAGAACAATAGCCCAAAACCTATCTGCTAGTACAGTTCCTGCATCGTGTCATTCTTGAGGGCTGTAAGAGCTCAGTCATTGAGTATGTTTAAAGCAGAGATTGACAGATTTCTATTTTCTTTATTATTCATTCACAGGATGTGGGTTCGCTGGTTGGGCCATCATCTATTGCCCATCCCTAACTGCCGTTGGGAAGGTGGTGGTGAGCTGCCTTCTTGAACTGCTGCAGTCCCTGTGGTGTAGGTACAGTGTGGTTAGGGAGGGAGTTCCAGGATTTTGGCCCAGCGACAGTGAAGGAACGGTGACATATTTCCAAGTCAGGATGGTGAGTGACTTGGAGGGGAACTTCCAGCTGGTGGTGTTCCCATCTATCTGCTGCCCTTGTTTTTCTAGATGGTAGCAGTCGTGGGTTTGGAAGGTGCTGTCTAAGGAGCCTTGGTGAATTCCTGCAGTGCATCTTGTAGATGGTACACCCTGTTGCTACTGTGCGTCAGTGATGGAGGGAGTAAATGTGTGTGGATGTGGTGCCAATCAAGCAGGCTGCCATTGAACGTCAAGGAGCAATGGTTAGATTCTCTTTTGTTGGAGGCAGTCATTGCCTGACACGTGTATGGCGCGAATGTTACTTGGCACCTGTCAGCTCAAGCCTGAATATTGTCCAGGTCTTGCTGCATTTGGACTTGGACTGCTTCTGTATCTGAGGGGTCGTGAATGGTGTTGAACATTGTGCAATCATCAGTGAAAATCCCCACTTCTGTCTTTCTGGTGGAAGGAAGGTCATTGATGAAGCAGCTAAAGGTGGTTGGGCCGAGGACAATACTCTGAGGAACTTCTGCAGTGATGTACTGGAGCTGAGATGACTGACCTCCAACAACCACAGCCATTTTCCTTTGTGCTAGGTATGGCTCCAACCAGTGGAGAGTTTCACCCCTGATTCCCATCGATGTCAGCTTTGCTTGGGCTGCTTGGTGCCACACTTGGTCAAATGCGGCCTTGATATCAGGGGCAATCACTCTCGCCTCAGCTCGGGAATTGACCTCTTTTGTCTATGTTTGAGCCAAGGCTATAATGAGGTCAGGTGCTGAGGTGGCCTGGCCGAACCCAAACTGGGTGTCAGTGAGCAGGTTATTGCTAAGCAAATGCCGCTTGATAGCACTGTGATGAACCCTTCCATTACTTTACTGATGATGGAGAGTGATCTGATGGGGTGGTAATTGGATTGGTTGGATTTGTCCTGCCTTTTGTGTACAGGACATATCAGGGTAATTTTCCACATAGCTGGGTACATGCCAGTGCTGTAGCTGCATTGGAACAGCTTGACTAGGGGCGCAGCAAGTTATGGAGCACAAGTCTTCAGTACTATTGGTGGAATATTGACAGGGCCCATAGTGTTTGTACTACTCAGTGCCTTCAGCTGTTTCTTGATATCACATGTAGTGAATTGAATTGGCCGAAGACTGGCACCTACGATGCTGGGGACCCCCAAAGGAGGCCGCGATGGATCATCCACCCGGCACTTTTGGCTGAAGATTGTAGCAAATGCTTCAGCCTTATCTTTTGCCAATACCAATGACATAAAGGGATATGGGAATAGTGTAAGAAAAAGGTACTGAAGTGGATAATCAGCCATGATTGTTGTGAAATGCAGAGCAGGCTCAATGGGCTGAGTGGCCTACTCCTGCCCCTATGTTCCTTTTATTTAACCACCTATCAAACCAATACTTAAATATGGCCTCTGCATCAAATATTAACTTCAGCTGCACACTTCGCAACCTCTCAAACTCTCTGTTTAAAAAAAAACCCTTTCTCCTGCTCTCTGTCCTGATTCACTTACATTTCTTCTCATATTTGTACCCCTTTGCTCTTGACCCATTACTTTCTGGAAACAATCTGTTTCTATTGACTCTGTCTCAACCTTTCTTAAATTTAAACAGCACCATCAAGTCAGCCCTTCATCTCCTCTTATCCAATGAAAAACAGCCTTAGGCTTTCAAATCAATCATTCCTTGCATTTTATATTTTTACATGTTCGGTGATATGCTAATAAATCTATTGCCTCAACTTCCTTCCTGTAGTCTGAAACCCAAAAGTGCATAAAAAAACTTCTGCCATGTTGTGGCTCATTGAGGAAGATGGCAGGATTGGCCTCAGCCCCAACAGCTGAGACCTTCCATTATCGTACCTTTTCTAGCAGCACATCTTTAAAGGTGGGACTTGGTGGGGGATAGGGCTGCAGAGTGTGGTGGCACCTTTACTGTTACCAGCAGAGTTACCATATCATACCATTAAACTCATTGAGCCTGCTCCCTTAGTCATTTAGATCCCAGCTGGCCTGTATCTTGCCTCCATTGACCTGAATTGGCCCCATATCCTTTAGTACCCTTGAGTCTACCAATCTTAGCCCTGAGATTTTCAATGATATCCTTGCTGCAACGACTTCTTGACAGAGGGAGAAAAGCAGAAGATTTTCATTACCCTTTATGTATATATCTTTGTTTTCATATCTGTTGACATAATCCTCCAACCAGTGCGCCAGACCAGCATAACAAATGAACATTAGTTCTTCTGCCCACCCGCTTATACAGCCTTCTTATGATTCTGAGGAATGAGCAGGAAGTACATTGAAATTAGAAGGCTTTGTCAAATCCATTCAGATATGCAGTCCATTGTTAGAGGTGTGAGGATCGGGGTTACATTTGCTCTGTGATTGGAGGGTCATAACACCTCACATTTTCCTTAACACCCACAAACAGCCGCCCTTTCCACTGGCTGGTGCTGTCAGAATATCAGTCCGGGGAATTGTAACCCACCTAATTATCTCTATGTTTAAAAAACAAGTTCTCACACATTGTGAGAAATCTCCTCAGCAACATCGTCTCAAGAACTAATTATTATTTCTTGTTTCTTCACTTGTCCCTTCATCGCCTCTGTTTCCCATTTAATCTCACCACCCTTCATCCTTATCGCAGGTCTTATATTGGTGAATATAAATTTTGTTGTTTTCTCCCCTCTCTCCCTGCCTCTGGATTTTTTAAAACCTGTTACGTCTCTAACTTTATCCACATCTCATGAGGGTGGTGGCAGCCACTTGAAATGTTAACTCTGTTGCTCTCTTCACAGTTGGTGCCAGACCTGCTGAGTATATCCTGCATTTTCTGTTCTGATTTCAGATTGCAATATGTTGCTTTTGCTTTCTAATTATTATCAAATTGCTTAAATAGAGTCTGTAGTAGGTTTCCTTATAGATAATCTACCTGAAGGGTGTAACTTTATCATGCTTCAACTATTCCTACTAATAGGGATGAGATGAAGACTGGGGATGAGCAATGCATAATCTTTCTGCATTGTAATATTTTAAGACTGTAATACTGTCACATATTCTCTGAGCATCTCCCTGATAATGAGTTTTTCTCCTTGAAGATATATTTCACTGAATTCCCTAACTAATCTTTCCGTATAATTATATTTTATTTGTAATTAGGTTGGCCCTGCCCCAATTTAGAAAATGGGGTAGTCACGTAAAAATTAGTTTGCATAGAACATACAGCGTAGAAACTCGCTATTTGGCCCAACCGGTCGTTACCGGTGTTTATGTTCCATTTGAACCTCTTCCCATCTACTTCATCTCCCCCTATCAACATATCATTCCATCACTTTCTCCCTCATATCTAACTTCTTAAATGCATCCTCAACTACCCCTTGTTGTAGCGAGCACCATATTCTAAACGATTTTTTGGTTTAAGATGTTTCTCCTTATTTCCCTATTGGATTTAATGGTGAATATAAATATATTTTATATTTAGGACCCCCTAGTTTTGGACTCCCCAATGGTTGGAGGCTGACTTGGATTTGCCAGTTGGTCCCCCAGGTCCCTACAGATCTTGAGGACCATGGAGCCGCTGGGAATCGGCTTTCCGATGGTGAATTGGGGGAGTGATGGGAGCAGTGCTCCAGGCAGTCTTAGAGGCCTCCCCTGTCTGCTTGGGTTCAGCTGCAGGTCATCCTGGAGAAGCTTGCACAACCGCACCCACCCCGCCCCCTCCCCCACCCACTACACCACCACATGCACCCACAATGGTGGCCCACACGCAAAGGTCTTTTTTTATTTTAATTCTTAAAAAGTTGTAGAGAGGGTGCCTCCATTTTGGAGCGCTCTGTCCCTCACTTATCTGCCAGGTCATCCTGAGGTTGCTTAAAGCTGAAGAGCCTCCTATTAGTCCTCCAGCTCTGAGAACCTGCCCAATTGGCTGGCAAGCCCACCCTTTGGCTACAACCTGGTCAACAGAAGCCCTGCCCTTAATGTCTTCCTCATTGCCAAATTTCCCACCTAGCATTGTATTTGCTACAAACAATGCAGTACCCTGGGGCTTTGTGGGGTCAGGGTAAGAGATTAGAGGCAGTCCTGGGGCTTTTCAGGTCACACCAGAGGCCTATGCGTGGCACGTATGTCATAGTCCTGCTCCCAGGTGTGACAAGGCCTGTGTGCTCAATTGAGATAAGGCACAGCTTGGTGTACAGGGCACGTTCATGGTCTTACAGCCGATGGCTGAGAGGTTGTCTGGCTCGGTACTGGATTACAGATGGGATGGTCATGGTTAGGGACAGCCCGTAAATGGGGAAAACATAATAAAGGGGTGGGAACTCAAAGCTTTCCTGAGGGTGTTTCACCTATGTATGTGACCGTGCACACAACCTCGAGATGGTGAGGTGTGAGGTCCACATGGGACATGGGGACATCAGCAGGGCTCAGGGGTCAGGACTGGAATGTCCAATAAATGACGATGGGATCCAGGGTTACTGGGGGATGTTGGATAACAACCAGAAGGAGCTCTATCTGCACGTTGTGAGGTTCCAAGGAGATTGGAGAGACCCAAACACTCACAGGGGGAGGGCTGAAGATGGTCTCAAAATAAAAATGCATCCCCGACATCTGCAGCAGAGGGTGGCGGCAGATTGCTGACTGGTGTGCCCTTGATAATTTTGACAGGCGTCCCCAGAGGGTGGAGACCTGGGCCAATTTGGGTCACCCTGGTGCACCCTGCTTGGCCTGTACAGCTGGAGATGATGGTGTCTAACTTTGCTTTGCAACACACCTGTGAAGCTCCTTGGGCCATTTTAATACGTTAAAGGTAATATATAATGTTACGAGGCTGCGATCCTTTTTTAAAGATACAGGGCGGAATTTTCCCTTCCAGAGACTAAGGCCGAGATTTCCCAGCACTGCTACGGTGGGTTTCCAGGCAGTGGATGTGGTGGGCCATTCAAATCCCCATTGACTTCGGTGGGACCAGAATACCGTCCTGTATCTGAGCGTCATGGGTGTGCTAGAAAATAAAATTAGATGCTAAGCCACACAAGGCAATATTTAGGGCAAATTGCTGAAAGACTAGTCGAACAGGTAGGTCTTAATGGGCATCTTAAAAGGGTGGTAGAGTGATAGAGTGGCTTAGGGAGTGAATACCAGAGCTTTATAGGCAGCTGAAAGCACAGCCACCAAATAGTGGAACAATTAAAATCAGGGATTCTCGAGAGGCAAGATTTAGATGAGCACAATTATCTCAAAGGCAAGGAGATTACAGAAAAATGGAGGGGTGAGACCATTACAATTCCCTTCCACAAAAGCATGTAGACTCTATATTATGTTTTTCTAAGTGTCTGTTTACTGCGCCCTGTTTTTAAATAAAAGTGTTAATTAAAACATCTGTCCCTAAATATTCCAATGCTTTTTAACTTTATTTTGCTTTACATTTTGAATGCAATTTCCTGAATTTGTAACATCGAGCCTATTTCCTCGAGGCTGACTGCTCCAAAGCACACTTTTCAAAGATGTGCTGTCCATATCTAATTTACATGAACTTATTAATTCATCATTTCAAATGCACCAAGATAAAGATGAAGAAGCAGTTCTCTAAATTAGTTCAGGAGCCAGTAATGTACTTCTAACTAGGTAAAAGTTATGAATTCAAAACTGTCTCTTTGACTGAAGGAGCTTGAAAAAAGGCAAGTAATCCCATATTTTATGCAAGTATGCAACTGGCTATTGTATTTAAGCCCCTCGGAGCACTGAAAACATAGAGGAGCAGAGCAGGATATCTACATTGCATGTATACTGAAGGACAGAATAACAGCAATAAAACTAGTCAACTTTGACTAAACTAGGAGTGGAGAACTACTCTGCCAATGTAAGCTATTTGTATGACACGTCCCTGAAATATTTCTTTAAACAAGGTGAAGTAGGTTTGAGGGTGATAGTTGACAATAGAGGCATAGGGCTGAATTTTATGAGTTTCTGAAGCTCGTCACCTCCCCCCGCTCACAGTTAAAAAGTCTGGGGGAGCCTGCCCATATCCCGACAGCTGCTCCGCGGCATGTTAACACTGGGAGTAGTGTAAATGGCTTTAAGGCGCAACTTCTTCCCCTATCTTGGGAGGAAGTCCTGTCACAGAGAGCTGTCAGCCGATCAGATGGCCTGCGGGCACTGTTGTCCCAGCAATGCCCAGTGGTATTGGTGGCCACTGCTGGGGCTTTTGTTTGCACTTCAGTCCCACGTTCCTAATCTACGGGCACCTGGTGTGGGGTTGGGGTTGTTGGTGGGGGGGGTTGGGGGGGGGTGGGTGGTTGTTGAGGGAGGGAGGAGGGCATCCTTGTAAATCTGCTCCTGGGCCTGGCCAAGTTGGCCATTAACAGGCCCAGGCAGTGCGTGATTGAGGGGGTCATCTGACCCGACTGTCTGCCCCTTTTCCATGGCTACGTTCACGGCCGGGTGTCCCTGAAGAGGGAGTATGCGGTGTCTGCTGGCAATATTGAGGCTTTCCATGCTTGTTGGGCATCATGGGGACTGGTGTGCTTTATTGACCCTCTTAATCACGTTTTGGTTTAACGTTTGTAAGTTCCCTTTAAATTTTGTCTTGGCTTTTGCAGTTTCCCTTTAAGGGGCTGCTTTTTAACTTGTCCCCAATTTTGTCAATTTAGTTTATTTGGTTGACTCAAAAGAGTTACATTGAGAAGCCCAGGAAAGTCCGGGGTTAGGTCTCAGTGAGGGAGGTGAGGGGGGAGTGAGCGGGTTGTGTGGTGGGGGGGTGGGGGCGCGGGGGGGGGGCGGTGGGTGGGGGGGATGGGAGGCCAGCTTCAAGAGGCCTGGGGAAGGGCTAATCAGGGGAGATGACCAGCCAAAGCTGCCGGGCTTTCAGCATGGTGGGGGCCTCCCCCCCACTACCACAGGTAAAACACCAGTGGTGGTGGTGGGTTGAGGCCCTTAAGTGGGCATAAATTGGCCACATATGGACTGCAATAGGCCCAAGTGTGGGCGAGCCCACCGAGGCCTCCTCCTCCCCCCCTTATAATTTCAGAAAGGTCGAGGGCAGCTGAGTCGGTGTTTGGCAAGTCGCCTGCTAGATTTGACTATCACCCCCACCTTCAAACCTGCCAGCAGGAGAGCATAAGAACCCGACGCATTGAGTGCAAAAGCCAGAAAGTCATTCTAATCTTATATAAAACAGGAGTTCAGCCCCGGCTGGAGCATGGGCCTAAATTTTCAGCACGATGGGCCCAGGAGCGGTGGGGAAACGGACCACTGACCGAGTTCGGCCCCCGACTGTGACTTCACACTGATTGGCCAATTAAGGGCCAGCCGGCGTGAAACCCGTGCTGAACAGCTGAGCGTTGCCGGGGTGAGGACGGGAGGAGGGCGGGCGATAATGTTTCCCTGGGCGCGGGCGAGCGCTGAGAGAAAGCCCCCCTCCCCCCACCCCCCACCACCGCAGGCAGAGAAGCTGCACCAGGGAGCTGCAGACCCGAAAACCGTGAGATAAAGTTTCGAAAAATCAGGAAAAAAAACGTCCAAGCATCGCAACCGGGCACCTGAACGTGGAGATGTTGCAGGTGCGGTCCACAGATTTTTATTATTATTTTATTTAATAACGGGAACGGCATCCTGCCCCTGGATGAGGTTGGAGGAAAGATGCAAAGTCCGTCCGGCCGAATCGCCCGTCCGCCAACCGTTAATGTTGGATGATCCACAAAAAATTGGAGACAATTGCATCGTTATTGGGCTTAAGTTGCCCTCTTAATTGTGGCCAAAAGTCGGAAGTGAAATATCGCGCGAGCATGAGATGACATCGGGACTCTCGCCCGACGTCTTCTTGAGCGATTTTATGACCGATCTGGTTGAGTGTGCTCCCGCCCACGAGACATAAAACTCTGCCCCTAGTGTCCAATTCTGGGCACCACACTTTGGGAATGACATCGGGGAGGGTACTAAACAGATGTATTGGTATGGGTCCAGCAATGAGGGATTACAATGTTAGACTGGAGAGGTTGGTGATGTATTCCCTGGAGCAGAGAAGAGTAGGAGGAGATTTGACGGAAGTGTTTAGAATCATGAAGGGTTTTGTTGGAGTAAATAAAGAGAAACTGCTTCCACTGACTGAATGTTCAATAACCAGAGAGCCCTCTGGTTGTCCCTCGGGATCGAGGATGACTTACTTCCATAGGGAAAATGAGTTCTCGGGTGACTGCAGAGACCAACGTGTGGCCTACAGTCTCTGTCACAGTGGGGCAGAGGGTGGTAGGGGGAACATGTGGGTGGGGTGTGGTGCCCAGGTTGCCACGTGCTCCTTTTGCTGTCGACGCTTGGCTCCAGATAGCCCTTGGCAATGAGACTTGGCGTGCTCCACTCCTTCCTGGAGGTTTTCCCTCCACTTTGGGTGGTCTTGGGCCAGGGATTCCCAGATGTCAGAGGGGATGTTGCACTTCATCAAGGAGGCTTTGAGGGTGTCCTTGAAATGTTTCCTCTGCCCTCCTGGGGATCGCTTGTTGTCTCGAAGCTCTGAGTAGAGCTCTTGTTTCGGGAGTTTTGTGTCAGGTATGCGGACGATGTGGCGCTGGCCCAGCGGAGCTGATTTCAGGTGGTCTTTGCTTCGATGCTGATGATGTTGGCCTGAATGAGAACACTGACGTTGGTGTGCCTAGCCTGCCAATGGATTTGCAGGACCTTGTGGAGGCAGCGCTGGTGGTACTTCTCCAGAGTTTTGAGCTGCACATAGTCTCTGAGCTATAGAGGAGGGTAGGTATCTCTGCTGCTCTGTACACCATGAGCTTGCTGCTGAGTTTGATGTCCTAGTCTTCAAACATTCTCTCCCTCAGGCGGCCGAAGGCTGCGCTGGCACACTGACGGCGGTGTGGAACCTCGTCGCTGATGTCTCCCCTTGTTGACAGTCGGCTCCCAAGGCATGGAAAGCGGTCCACGTTGTCCAAGGCCTCATCATGGATTTTGATAACTAGGAGGCAGTGCAGTGTGGAGGGGGAAGGTTGATAGAAAATCTTTGTCTTACGGATGTTTAGTGTAAGGCCCATTCTCTTGTTCGCCTCAGTGAAGGTATTGACAATGGCCTGGAGCTCCAGTTGTGCGCAGGCACAAGCATTGTCTGCATACTGTAGTTCAATGGCAGAGTAGGGGACAACCTAGGACCTGGTCTACAGGTGACGGAGGTTGAATAGGTTCTCGCTTATTCTGTAGTTTAGTTCCACTCCAGCAGGGAGCTTGCTGAGGGTGAGATGGAGCATTGTGGCAAGGAAGATTGAGAAGAGCATTGGTGCAATGACACAGCCTGCTTGACGCCGGTCCGGACATGGGTTAGGTCTATGGTGTATCCGTTGGTCAGGATCACGGCTTGCATCTTATCGCTGATCAGGCGGAGGATGGTGACAAACTTTTTGGGGGCAGCTAGAATGGAGGAGGATGCTCCATGATCCTTCACAATTGACAGTATCAAAGGCTTTTGTGAGATCATAGAAGGTCATGTACAAGGGTTGGTGCTCTTCCCTGTATTCCTCTTGCAGTTACCACATAATGAAGATCATGTCCGTTGTGCCCTTTCGTGATTAGAATCCACATTGCGATTCTGGGAGGAGCTCTTCAGCCACAGGGAGAAGGCGGTTGAGGAGAATTCTTGAGATGACCTTCCCTGTGGCAGACAGCAGGGAGATTCTTCTATAGCTACCGGAGTCGGACTTGTCACCTTTCTTGAAGGTGATGACAATTACAGTGTCTCTGAGATCTCCTGGCATGCTCTCCTCCTTCCAGATAAGGGAGATAAGGCCATGTATTCATGCCAGTAACGCTTCTCTGCCGGGCTTTAGTGCTTCAGTGGAGATTCCATTTACTCCTGATGCCTTGTTGCTCTTTAGCTGTCAAATGGCCTTTTCTACCTTGTGCCCGGTTGGGGTTGTGCTGAGAAGCTGGTGGGTTGCCTGCTGCGGGATGGAGTCGAGGGCACTTTCATTGAAGACAGAGTCTCTGTTAAGAAGATTTTCGAAGTACTCTTTCCAGCAGGCGCTGTCTGCTTCTCTGTCCTTGATGAGCAGCTCTCTATTCTTGTCCAGCAGTGTAGTGGGGCCTGGATGCTTTGGCCATAGGTGGTCTAAAGAAACCTCACATGTCAAGTAGATTTGTAGGATCTCCTGCGCTTCCTCCACCCACCATCTCTTCTTTAGGTTGCGAGCTTTTTGCTGGACCTCAGCCTTCAGCCAGAGGGCACAAATACAAGGTGATTGGCAAAAGAACCAGAGGCAGCATGAGAGAAACAATTTCATGCAATAAGTGGTTATGATTTAGAGTGCACTGCTTGATTAGATGGTGGAAGCAGATTCAATAGTAGCTTTCAAAAGGGAATTGGAGATGTTTCCACTTGTGTGGGAGTCTAAAACTAGAGGCCTGAAATATAGGATAGTTATGAATAAATCCAATAGGGAATTCAGGAGAAACTTTCAAAGAGTGGTTAGAGTGGTTGCTACCACATGGAGTCAGTCAGATGAAAAGCATTGATACCTGTAAGAGAAAATGAGAAAAGTACAAGAGGGAGTAAAGAATAGAAGGATATTCAGATAGGGTTAGATGAAAAAGGATGGGTGGAGACTCATGTGAATCATAAACGCTGGCACTGACCAGCTTGGTCAAATGGCCTGTTGTGGTGCTGTAAGTTCTAGGTAAATTCAACGTTCTGCTTAGTGGAACCACGTCATAACACAACATATTCTGAGTCATTATCAGCACGGCAACAAGAGATGCACTAATAATGTGCAGTGTAGTTGTCTAAAAAACATTTTAATTCCTTATTTATAAGTGGACATTCTGGGTTTCAGTAGGTTGCAAGGATGGTTTCCATGCTGTGCTCGTATAGAATTGTGACTTTAAAAACATGCATTGCAGTTCCAAGTGAGCAAATTTGAACTAACATCAGGACAGAATTCTGATCCTATCTGACTGTGGTATGTATGCCTATGAGTGATGTGTTTTGGAACTGTTTGAGTTACACATTAAAGTAGTGTAATTGATTTGCTCTGCTGACATGATTGATGGAACTTAAAAAGCTCATTTTGAGCACTGAGTTATCCCCATGAACCTTTGAAATTCTTAATTTATTGTGCTCCAAACTGTACTGTCAGGGTCCAGGATGACAAAATGTACTAATTTTACTGACAGCAGGGCAGTGTAGCCTTTGGTTAGAGCAGAGCTACCTCCTCTGGCGTTATGAATTGAAACCAATATCCTCCACAGTTTCTCAAACAATTGGAAAAGGAGAACGCTGTCACGATGAATCAGTAAAAATGTTCTACATGCACAATGTCCTTTTGTAAAAAGGTGACAGCTTTGCAGTGTTTGCACAGAATGCCCTAATTCTCCGATTATGAGGTGTTGAGGTTAATTCCCCTAAGCCACTTCACACATTCTACTAATGCCATTAAGAACCATTCAGCTCCATATTCCCTGGGAGATGGAAGAGTGATGAGCATCATGACAGCTTTATGAGCAAAGGTTGGGCCCTGTTGATGACTTTCACTAAAAGAAATGAAGTGACTCCATGGAGACATGGCACACCTCTTAGGCTGTGCATCAGGGAAAACCTTCCATTCCCAGTTCTTATTGAAAGTAAATGCTGTTCTTCACTAACAGTGTCCAGGAAGGTCACGACTGTTGCCTATCACTCACAAACCCAAAGATATTTAACGTTTTATCAATCATAAGGGCCACTTAGCTGAATCAAAGCAATTAACTCAGAGACCTTTCTGTCGGTTCTTCACATTTTTTTTATCATTCCCAAATCTGTGAATAGAATCTCTAATGCAAAATAAATTTAAAACCTTTCCTTCAGGTATTACTGGAACATCTCACAGAATAAAGAGATGTAATTGCCTATCATGACCATCCTATCTTTTGTACTTTCTATCATCTTACGTACATAATCTACTGATACAGGCCTTATAAAATATATTGCGTTGGTGCTCAATTACAGCTGAGTCCATATACATGCCATCCTAGTGCATACAAAGTCCTGATTTGGGAAAAGATTGCCAAAGCTTCATTTATTCTTAACAGAAACAAACTCTGTGGCTGAATTTTTCTCTGGGATAGGGTAGTCACCGGAAGAAAGGGACCATGGAAAAGGACAGAGATAAGGCAGGAGTAAAAGTCTTGAACTGGGTGGAAGGCAAATTTTGCACAAATGAGAAGGGACTTGGCTGAGGTGGACTGGACAGAACTGCTGGAGAATAAAACAGTGGAAAACCAGTGGGAAGCACTAAAATTATACAAAGTAGACATGTCCCCTACAAAAATAAAAGTGGTACTGCCAAATCTAGACATCCCTGGTTGTCTAGAGGAATACAGGGGAAGATCAAACAGAAAAAGAAAGCGTATGATAAAGACAAAGAACTAAGCACTGTAGATAGCCTAGACAAATATAGGAAGTGTAAGGACGAAGTAAAAAAGGAAATAAAGAAATCAAAGAGAGGGCATGAAAAAAGATTAGCAAGTAAAATTAAAGATAACCCAAAGATGTTTTACCAATACATTAATGCTAAAAGGTTAGTTAAGGAAAAAGTGGGAACTGTCGGAGATGAGGATGAAAGCTTGTGTGTAGATGCAGAGGCTGTGGGAAGGGTTTTGAATGAATATTTGTCTCCGTGTTTACAAAGGAAAGGGAGGATGTAGATATAGTAGTCCAGGAGGAACACTGCGAGATATTGGACGGGATAGTCATAAAGAGAGATGAAGTACTCAAAGGGTTGAAATTCTTGAAAGTTGATAAGTCACTAGGGCCAGATGGATTGTTTCCGAGGTTACTGAAGGAAGCCAGGGAGGAGAAAGCAGTTGCTCTGAGGATGATTTTCCAATCTTCACTAGATAAAGGGGAGGTACCGGAGGACTGGAGAAATGCAAACATCGTTCCATTGTTTCAAAAGGGATCAAAGGAAATGCCAAACAATTATAGGCCAGTTAGTTTTTCATCGGTGGTGAGCAAATTATTAGAATCAATCCTGAGAGATAGGATTAGCTGTCGTGTGGAAAGGCATGGACTAGTCAGGAATGATCAGCATGGATTTGTTAAAGGAAGGTCCTGCCTCACAAATTTGATTAAATTGCTTGAGGAAGAGACAAGAAGGGTTGATGAAGGTAGGGCAGTGGATGTTGTGTACAGGGATTTTAGCGTCACCAACATGGCCCCTCTGCAGAGCCCTTCACCCAGCCATTGCGAACAGCCTTTCCAAGGCTGCCAGGCCTTCCTTTATACAGGCCGCCATTGGACCTGCCGGGCTGAGCACGCCCACAGCCGCCCGCCCACTCCCATAATGCACAGGAGTAGTGAAGTACACTGGGTGGGCATTAATTGGCCCGCCTGCATAAAATGGCAGCGCGGACCGGATCATGTGAGGCGATCGGGTCTGCTCCCGCCTGCGCCTGTTCCCACTCCCGCTCCGCACACACCCCCCTCCCCCGCCATCCAGAAAATCCTGCCCCAGGAATATTTCACACCAGTCCCGCCCTTCATCGAGTCAAGCGTCTGCTATCATCTCAACATCGAAAAGCTCAAAAGTAATTCGTTGGCTGTAATGTCTTTCGGGATGTCCTAAGGTCATGAAAAGCACAATATCAATCCAAGCTTTTGTTTAATCCTCTGCAGCGTAGCTAAGATTAAAAATCAGTTAAATTTCTTGCATTATCTACAAGAGATAAAAAAAAACGATTTGGTTTAACTACAGTTACTGCTCCTATCTTCAGTCCAGCATTAGATGACTGACTTACTTTCACAAGCATGTAAGTCATCTTGGCCCTTCTTCAGGTGAGAAAATGAATAGACTGATATTACAGTCTGGAAATAAGTGGATTGTCAAAGTTCTATCACATCTGATGAAGGGACATCTATGGCGCCCGGGGACTGGTAAAGAAAGAAAACATCACCCAGCAGTCAGCTGAATAAATAGGTATCATGATTACTGCAAGAAAGCTTCAATATACAATATTATTTTCATTGACACAGCACGCTGATTCAAATCTAGAAAATGAACTGAATGACACCAGACAGGCACAAGGCATCCCATTCGCGGAGGGCAGGTTATCTATCTCTGCTGCCGTGAAGGAAAAAATATATGATAGGGAATGAAGTTGGTGCTCTGGGGTCTATGTTTATCTTTGATGAGTATCTAGAAAATGCAAGGATGTCTGAAACCAGTTATTTTAGCTTCACTGCTTGCTGGAGGGAGGCATCTCAAAAGCCAGAGAAAAAGACATTTTACTCAGGAATAATGACTGACTTTTGTAATATACCTGCACCTCTGGATATTGGCAGTGGGAATAAACGCATTCTGTGTGTGCTAGAGTTTGCACTGGATGTAAAGAAATGGAGATTTTCAGCCTTCAACAGAGGACAGATTGGAAATGTTCCGGGCGTTTAAGGTGTGGGTGGTCTTTTAAGAATCCACCTCTTTTTTCTGCGGCAGTTGCTGATCGTTGTTTTTAAAGAAAATGCAGCAATGAGCGGATCAATAAATCCCCTCCACTCAAAGTGGATACTTAAGTTTCCCTTTGCCCGTCCCCATTATCACAGTCAAGATGTTAGAAAATGCTGGAAATCGTCAGCAGCTCTGGCAGCATTTGTGGAGAAAGAAACAGGGTTAATGTTTCATATCAGTGACCCTTTGTCAGAACTATAATTCTGACCTGGGATATTAGGCGGAGTCTTGCTGCTTTAATCTCTCGAGGACTGGCAGGACCGTCTTCTGGTTTGGAGACAGGATCCTTGATGTACAAGCTTAGTGGTTGGTGGTGGTGGTGGTTGGAGGAGACCTGGGAAGGCCTGCCCACCTTCCCCTCCCCCGCCCTCCACTGCCATGCCCCCACCAGTCCCACCTCTTTTGGGTTTCTCCCTATTACCTCGAGGTCAAGCTCAGGGAGCTGAGGGGATCACTTGGGGGAGCTGTCCCAAGGATGAGACGGGGAGGACAACACCACCAACTGAGCAGGCATGGATAGAAGAGGTCAAGGAGGTAAGCAGCAAGACTGTGTGGGATCCTCAAGCTGGAAACAGTGTACCAAGACTTCAGGAGGGCATGAGAGGTGAGCGGTGTAACACTGTCCGGTGCCAAGTCCAGGGTCTATCTTGCACAGCGTTCTCATCCATAGCACCCCTCAGGTCAACAGCACTGGCATCTCCACTCATACCTTCCTCTGTAGGCACCTCACATCCTCATCTGAGTCGCCAACCTCACACTTACCCTCATCCTATTGCTCTGTCACACCCATGCCTCAGAATCAACTCTGCAAATCGTTTGTCCCTTGGGATGCTTAGCTGTGTTAAAGGTGCTATATAAGTGAAAGTTGTTGTCTTGAATGCCTGTGAGCTGTGAACAGGCACCCTCAAGGCGATGAGTTGAGATTGTCCAAAAGACTTTCATGTAGTTCTTATAACATTGGAAAACAGTTCATCCTGGAGTCATTCAATCCTACATCCCAGGTAAGGAAGAGCACTGATCCCATCTAGTTCTTCCCCTTCAATTGATAGTCTAAGAATTTTCCTGAAATTGCTCCTTTCTGCCACTGTAACATCATTGGATAACATGTCCAGTGAAATGTGGCAACAAAGTGGGCACAGCTCAGAGGGAATTGGCACCCAAACATGTATCGGAAAAAAATCAGTTGACGACGAAATTCAGAACGCATTCTAAGTGTAATAAACAATTGCAGCAACTTTACTGATCTCGGATCCTCCCGCCCTTCTATCTTCTTGTGCGTTTCAGTAGCAAATGTTGTTTGGTCATCTCCTGTGAAGTGCCTGGGGATGGTTTACTCTGTTACAGGTGTCCTATAAATGAAAAGAGTTGCTTTTGATTGTGGAAAAGGCACAGTTTCTGGCCCAGCGTGTATCAATCTGCAGTCCATCTACCTCATTGAACACTGTCACACACCAGGGGCTGAGTTTTTAGCTCGGCGAGTGGGCGCACACCTGACCCAAACAAGCGGAAAATGATGCGCGATGACATCGCACTCGCTTGATATTTCAGTCGGCGGGCGTGCTGCCGACAGCTAAAAGGCCTGTTAAGGCCATTAAAAAGGTCATTGAAAGAAATTTGTCAGTGCCCGTCTAACCTTGAGGTTGGCGGGCAGGGGAAAAGCCTAAGCGGCCTTTGCATTTTTTTTTTGGAAACCTCGTCCAACAGCAAATAAACATAAAATAAAATGTTTTAAAATTCAATTAATAACATGCCCCTGCTCATGTGACAGAGTCACATGAGTGGAGCATGTTGTGTAACATTTTTAACATCTTTATTTTTTTTTATTTTGAAAACTGTTCATCTCCCTGGGGCAGCTCTGTGCCTCAGGGAGATTCTCAGGTCTGCATGCGTGAAGTTCGCATTTGCCCTCCTCCCCCCCACCCCCCCCCCACCCCATCCCCAGCCCACAGGCAGCGCCAAGGGCTGCTGCTCGCGATTCACACTGGGCGGGCCTTAATTGGCATTGACTTTTAAGAGCCCTCCAAATTTTTCTGTTATGCCTGCAACGATGTCCGCTGGTGCCAGGGCCAAAAAAACTCCAGGTGTAATATTAAAAATCTCCAACATGAATAACCACTACAAGAAAGAAATATGCTGCCTGGTTTTAATATTATTCAAGACCACGCAGGAGGAGCAACCAGCTAGATGTATAAAACCCCGAGCAACATTTATTGTGGATTCTGTGGAATGTACACCTTCAAATTTTCTTCTGCTGCAGCAGAATCATGGGTGGCAATGCCAGCATCAGCAGAAGGGGAGCTGACAACATCTTCAGGTCAAGTAAGCTAAGGTTGGGAATAGAAATCAAAAACAAAAACAGAATTACCTGGAAAAACTCAGCAGGTCTGGCAGCATCGGCGGAGAAGAAAAGTGTTGACGTTTTGAGTCCTCATGACCCTTCGACAGAACTGAAAAGAAATGTTCGTCATTGAAAGAATAACCTCTCCAAACCAAGTGGCATAGATGGAAGTGGCCAAGGAAGTAAGCAGCCAGAAAGCGGGAATTTCAACCTGGATACAGTGCACCAAGACTTCAGGAGGGCATTGTTTGATGTGTGGAAAACAATGAGGGGAGGTAAGACAGAAACAAGCCCAGACAAGCAGAAAGTGTGGGCTGCACCCAGGAGGCTCGAGGCCCAATGTTGTTATCATCTTTTGAGCGAGATGCTGGTGCCTGTTGAGCCTTGGCAGGTACATAGCCCGTGAACTGATGATGACAAATGTCAGCATGAAGCCTGTTGCCGGGCCACCTGACAAAAGGCCTGACCCAATTTCTGGTCAGTCATTTTTGTCAGGTCTCCATGGGATGCAAAGGATTGATCCTCAAAATTGGGCATTGCTTCACCATCTTAAATCTGTTAAATAGGCGCAGTGGGATAAAACCTCAAAGTAATGCCACAATCATATTAAATGGCATGGCCATACTACCTGCTCCCATTCCTATTTCTTATATCCTTACTTAATGACTCATTTTTCGCACTGTCAAGTCGCTAATCTTCTTTTTGACCATGTTGCAGATGACATGGTAAGGGACTGCGGAATAAATCCATATTCTATAAGTGGGTTGCCTGCTCACTGTCAAAGTGCAATCGGGCCATAGCTTCTATTGCAGGGCTCAGAAACTGGTATTTTACATTCACTGTGCAAGAGATGAAATAAAATAGATAGGTATGAATTTTAATTTTAAATAGCAATTAAATGGTTTGTCTCTCCATGAAATACAAAATTACATTATGGGGATGGAAGGCCAACATGCTGACAAACTGTGATGTCAGTTCAAAGCATCACTCGATTTTTTAATGTCAAAATTTTTTTTTATTCATTCATGGGGTGTGGGTACTATTTGGCAAGGTCAGCATTGATTGCCCATCCTTATGCAACTGAATGACTTGCAAGGCCATTTCAGAGCACAGTTACAAGTCAACCACATCGCTGTGGGTCTGGAGCCACATGTTGGCCAGATCAGGTGAGGGTGGCAGATTTCCTTCCCTAAATGACATTAAGGAATCAGATGGGTTTTTAGACAATTCATGGCCACCATTAATGATATTGGGTTTTCATTCCAGGTTTAGTAAATTAACTGAATTGAAATTCTGCAACAGCCATAGTGAGATTTGAGTTTATTTCTTTGAAACATTAATCCAGGTGTCTGAGTTACTATACCAGTAACATAACCATTATGTTACTGTATCCCCTATGTAATAGGCAGGAATGATTTTGCATTATAAAATCAGCAGGTGAGATTACCTGTAACACTACCATAGCAATGACCTCTTTCCACCAAAGAGCAACCCTGCATTAAGGGATCATCATTGACTGCAGACTTATGACACTCCTGACGTTGATGATAGCAATCTTTAAAATGAATGACCTAACTTCTATAGAGCTGACAGTATCAGAGGCTCACATTCTCTGTTGATATAGCAGCCTGTCATCGGGCTCCCTGTAAAAGCTGAAAGTGCAGCCTGGATTCACTCCCAGGCCTCAGTGAAAAATAGTGGATTTCCAGAACCCATTCAGAACAATGGCAGGAAGGAAATTAAATAGGGGAAGAGGGAGTACAGTGGTCAGAAGTATATGATATAATGCTGCACCTCTGTACTAAAGAGAATGTTGAATCAGAAGAAATAATTGTGCTGCTGATTTACATCTACAATGCTGTTTTAATGAGAGGAAGGGAGTAACAGAAGGCTTGTATTTGTAATTTGCTTTCCTAATTGATAAATTGCAAAGTCAATTAGCCCCTGATTAAAATAGTTATAAACAGCTATTGCAAAAGATAAAAGGAAGGTTTACATTGATACAGCACCCCTCATGATCTTGGGATGTCCTGAAGCACTTTACAGTCAATATAGTACTTTCTTAAGTTTAGTCACTGTTGTACTGTAGGAAACGCAGCAGTCGATTTATGCACAGCAAGCTCCCACAAACATCAATGTGATAATGACCAGATAACCTGTTTTATTGATGTTGATTGATGGATAAGTATTGGTCAGGACAGTGGGATGAACTGCCCTGCTCTACTTCAAATAGTGCCACGGAACCTTTTATGCCTATCTAAGAGGGCAGACTATGTCTTGGTTTGATGTCCCATCCAAACAACAGCACTTCCAACAGTGCAGCACTCTCTTCATACTGCACTAGAGTGTCCGCTTAGGTTTTGTCTTTAGGGTAGGACTCAAACCTACGACTCTCTGACTTGGAAACCAAAGAGCTACTGACTGAGTCACAATTGATAGGATAAAGGAATATAAAATAAAGACCTCATTGATGCATTCAATTTGTTAATGTAAGACAAAATGCTGATGCATATAGACCATCTGCCAATGTGAGGTGCTGGTCTAAGAAACAACTTTACACTTAACTTCCTAATAGTTTCACTTCCAGCATAACAAGTTGGATGTAAGAACAAAAGTCAAAGGTTTCACTATAGGTGGCTGTATCATCTAATAATATATAAGTTCAACAGTGTCAACTCAGGCATACCTAACATTACAGTGATCAAGAATTCTAATGTGATTATTTAAACAATTTCTACAATATTTATACAACATTTTTACTTAAACCAACAACGCTAAATCAGATTACCTGGCTGTTATCACGTCACGGTTTGTGAGATCTTGCTGTGTGCAAATTGGCTGCCTTGTCCTCTACGTTACCAGAGTGGCCACCAAGTGGAGAGTCTTTTTGGGGGGAATGTTTGTAAGACCAACCTTAATTGTGCAACTGTAATCTTGAGTGCTTAAACTTTCTTTTATTGTTAGTAAAATTTTTACTTTTAATTTTTAAAATTCCAAAAGTGTAACTGAACCTCTTACTGCTGAGCTCGGTTCATCTTCTTCTCATTTTCGGAATACGAAAACAAGGGAATGGTCCACAAGCCAAGTTTCCTTTAGGATTTGGTTTGCGCATCAATTAACACCAGCTGTGGCCATAACGCTATACTCAATGATTGAGCATCCACAACTCTCTGAGAAAGAGAATTCCAAAGATTTGCAGCCTAAAGAAATTTCTCCTAATTTCAGTCCTAAATGGCCAACTCCTTATTCTGAGACTGCAACCCCATATTTTAAATTCCCTAGTCAGGGGAAACATTTTCTTAGCATCTACCCTGTCAAGCCCCTTAAGAATTTCATACATTTTAATGTATTCACCTTTTATTCTTCTAAGTTCCAGAGATTACTCAATGTCTGCCATAGGATCATGTGTGATGATTTCTGTTCAGTGCAAATGATTTTTTTTCCACAGGATATGGGCTTCGCTGGCCAACCCTAATTGCCCTTGAGAAGGTGGTGGTGAGCTGCCTTCTTGACCCACCGCAGTCCATGTGGTATAGGTACGCCCACATGGGTGTACCTACATCACATGGATGATGCTGGGGGATGATTGGGTCGAACTTGGCTGCTCTGATTTAGTTGTGATTCTTGTATAATATGCAATTAGTACTTGCATTTTAGAATGTGCTCCGTGAATACATGTTGGATTTTGAACTCCTGGCTGTGCATTATCATGCGTCATTAATTACACCTGCTTCATGTATTCTCATTATAAAAACATACTTGAAATCAATAGTTCCTCCAAATTAGTGCTAAAAGGAATTATGGAATATATGTCAAAGAGCACAAAAAGACCTTGTGTCATACTTGTATACCTAGTGCTAACTGTCACGTGTTGGAAAAGAATACAAACTGATCATCAAGGGAATGAGAGAAACTATTGCCTAAAATAAATTGTGGCTATGGTTTGTTCTCATTCGATTGTCCTAAGAGCTTTGATTTACTCAAAGCTCAAAAGACCTTTTCTATGAAGAGTAGCATCAATCATGGAAACAAATCGTCATAAAACTTTAGTCTCTGCACTCTTGCTGGTACTCCTAAGTTTCCATTATTAATTTCTTATCGCTATCTGTGAATGTCCTTCATTGCACCTGTACAATTGCATGATCTTTAAATACTTCTCAATATCTCTGCAGATGTTATGAAATGATTGACTAACTTTCCTTAAGTTTTCACAAGTCCTTTTAGAGTTTACACAGAATGTACAGAACAGAAGCAAGTCATTCCCCCCCCCACAGGCCTCTGCCGGTGTTTAAGCTCCACATGAGCCTCCACTGCCCCTTCTTTATTTAACTCCATCGGCATAACCTTCTATTCCTTTCTCCACTACTTGTTTATCTGGCTTCTCTTTTACTTACAATTAAAATATGGTGTGAGACCATATACGTTTCTGAGGGAATTGCGTGCAGTCTTCTGAATAATAATTAGAAGAGGACAGAATGAAGAAATGCATTTTGCTGATAATCACACAGAGCCATGTACCATGTTGCCAGGGCGACCCTGACCATAAAGGAATGGTCAGCAGATGCTTTATCCATACCTGTAAGCAGAACTGTCAAGTGTGGACATATACTAGACATGAGATTTTCAGTCGTGAGTCAGCTATGCACCCAAGGCATTGCCGTAAGCCAAAAACATAAGATTGGTAAAAGCGACATGCTGTGTCCATCATATGGGACACAAGGGATTACTTGTCTTTCCCTGAAGCCAAGTTCACTGTCTTATCATTGATGATGCAGCTGCTCCATGTTGTTAATTGCATTCGCTTCTAATTAGAGTAGCTGAGTTGCAGTGCCTTGTAACACCGGGGAGAAGCATTTTGAGCCAATTCATCTGTCAGAAATTATCTGAAAGAGGTTGGATCACACCAGAGGTATGGAGGTTAAAAGGGGGCTTTGGAAGAGTTGGACATTGGGCCTTGAGGAGAAAAATTGGGCCAGGGAGAAGGGGAAAGAATGCCCTAATTGGCAGGAGGGAGATCAAAGGCTTCCTTGAGGGCACGTGGAAGTTGTGAGGAGGGCACTATCCCTGCTCCTCCTCGAGGACCGCTGGAGAGGACACGTCTTTTAGAGCCAGAAGCTCCTGTTTCACTTTCACTGCCAGGATTCCTGATCCAGGGAAACACACGTACATGAGTGAATCTGCAAAATGAGAACACAGCTGAAACATGTCAATGGTGATCCAGCCTCAGAACACTCCGATGCTCCGTATCCATCACCATAAGGCATATGCATGCCACATTGGGAATGGGTTCTGCATACTTGGACTTTTACTCCCTCCCTCTCCCACATCTTACTGCCTCCTGCACATCATGGGAGGTTTAATATTGCAATCCAGGATTCTGATATACCACCATTCACATTTAAAGTATTGAAAAGAATTGTTTAAATTGTCAGCCATTTCAATTTAAGAACATCACATTGACAGTGAGTGGCCAGGGAACAATGCTCCTTGAAGGAATGTGAGCATCATATGTGGAACCTCACTCCACCACAACCTCCCCACCCACCCAACCAATGTTTGTATCTGCACCCGCTTACATCATTGGAGAAATACAGCCAATACTGAAGCTTTGAGTGCCAGACATTAATGCTAAATTCTGGCATTATTTTTCTATTTTCTTACATTACACTCCAACAATACTCGGGACGCTCAACACTTTCCAGGACAAAGCAGCCCACTTGATTGGTGCGCCAACTATCACTGTAAATATTCAGTCCCTTGACCTCAGGTGCAAAGTGGCAACAGTGAGCACCATCTACAAGATGCACTTCAGAAGATGCAACTTGCCAAAGCCCCTTCACCAGGACTTTCCAAATCTGCAACCTTTACAACCCAGATGGACAAGGACAGCAGACACATGGGAACACCACTGCCTGCAAGTTCCCTCTCAAGTTACACACCATCTAGACTTGCAACCATTCACTATTGGAACACCTTCACTATTCCTTCATTATTGGAACACCCTCTCTAACGCTCTATGGGTGTACCTACACCACATGGACTGCAGCAGGTCAAGCAGGCTCACCACCATCTCTTTAAGGGCAACTAGAGATGGGCAACAGATGTTGGCTTTACCAGTGATGCTCATATGCCAAGAAAGAATGAAAAAAATGGTGGTGTTGTTACAGGGCTGATAATCCAGAGGTCTAGCCTACTAATCCAGAGATACGAGTTCAAGTTCCATCATGGTAGCTTTTGAATTGAATTATTTGGTTTAACAAATGTGGAATAAAAATCTACTATCAGTAATGGTGACCAGGAAGCTATTGGATTGTTGTAAAAGCCCATCAACTTAGGGAAGGAAAGCTGCCATCCTGGCCTCTATGTATCTCCAGACCAGCAGCAGTACGCTTGACTTTTAACTGACCTCTGAGATGTCCAAGCAATCCACTATGGCATTGCACCATCATCTTCTTAAAGGCAGTAAATGCTAGCCTTGGCAGTGATAACCACATCCAGTGACTAAATTAAATTACAGAAGAAAAATACATCGGCAGTTTCAAAATTCATGTCTGTGCTCCAAATAATTACCTCATTTTCGTATTTTTCACTTTCCTTTTGTTACAATGTTGTAAGGCTTTTGAAATTGAGATTCAGCATTAAAATCGAGAACTGGGATGTTTTAATGAGTCATTATTTGATTATCTGAAAGTTGAAATATTGCTCCAGGAACCAGTAATTATTTAAGTTGAATAAGCCCTAACTCAAAGCTACACCCCGCACACTTCCCACCCCTTTCCCAGCTGGAGCTTGGCTGCACCCTCACACCCTCAAGATTTCAGCCATCTCTGCCATGCCAATAGAACAATTCTGGGATCCACAACTGTTCTCCGAATCATTCTCTGATCAATCTACATCAGCGATCCAATCACGTGGGCTCTCAGAATAAATAACAAAAAGGGATTAAAACAAAACCAGAGAGAAACAAAAATATTGGAATGAAATGGTAATTTTTTTCTATGCATTCATCGGATCTGGATGTCACTGACAAGTCCAGCATTTATTGCCTGACACTAATTACCTTTAAGAAGGTAGGAAGTGGAGATTATTGCATCACACTCCTAACTTGTGCCTTGTAGATAGTGGACAGACTTTGGGGAGTCAAGAGGTGAGTTAATTGCTGCAGAGTTGCCAGCATCTGACCTGCTGTTGTAGCCACATATGTCCAGTCCAGTTAAGTTGCTAGACATATGCTGTATCATTCTTTAACTCTATGCTAAATTATTCAGTTACCTCACTTTCTGATGCAGAATTTTGTGCAAAGAGGAATGCATTTTAGAAATTGTATGTTGACTCGTCTCCTGTCAAGTCCTTTTGGACTTTAAAGTTTTATTTTATATTATAGGTGCTATATATAAATGCAAGATTTACTGTTTAATTTGAACGTTGAAGTCTGAAACCAGTGCATTACTTCAGTCTAAAATTGACAGAATAGCCTATGAGATTTGTAAATTGCTGCACCCCCAAATTCCCACTATGTGCTTCTCCTGCATAAACATTTGTTTACTTCTGCTCATCTCTGTTGCCCCATATCCTAAACCTCATCAAGACCTATCACTCCTATGCTTGCTGACCTACAGTTGCTCCCGGGCCAGCAACACCTCGATTTTAGAATCCCCATCCTTGTATTCAAATCCCTCCATGGCCTTGCTCACTCCCTATCTACCTCCTCCACCCCCAAAACCCTCCATGATCTCCTGCATATCTGACTTCCGATTGTCATCCATCCACTATTGGCAGCTGTGCTTCCAACTGCCTAATCCCTAACCTCTAAACATATCTCTTTGACCAAGCTTTCAAATACCTGTCTTAATACCTCTTTATATGGCTGGGTGTCAATTTTTGTCTAATAACATGCCTGTGAAGCATCTAGAGATGTTTTACTGTGCTAAAAGTGCCATATAAATGTCACTTGTTGTTATTGTTGCTCACCCTTCATGACTGTGCTTCATTATAGATGCTTTCTTGTGGGATGCTAGATTTCACAGAGGGGTCTGGCATCAGCCATCAGATAAATGTTTCCCAGAGGTTAGCTCATCATTCTGTTCTTCAGCTACAGGAATGGCAGTATAAATGCAATCGAACAGCTTTACACATTGGGCAAAGCCACACAGCTGGAAAAAAGCATCCTTGGCTCTTCAGTTGGTGCTGCATAATGGTGTGGAGATTGACTGGTGCTGACCAATGCTCCTTCTGAGATTCATGCCTGCGCTGCCTCCTGTCAGTCTTAAAAGGGCCTTGCAGTAGAACAAGCCAGCTAAGCGCAACAAACGGAAATTGGAGGGAACATCGGTGCTGATACATGGCAGAATAGGACATTCCATGCCTAAGCGAGCTGGCCATTGCTGATCCAAGTGACCCCTATCAGTGACTGGAATCAATCAATGGTGTGAAAGTTCAATGTGATGCTCACTCTTAACTTCCAATAAGATATTACACCCTGAGTGTAGCTCTGTTTACAGGAACTGACAAAAAAGTCTGGAAGAAACACCTTTTAATGCTGCATCCTCATCCATGGTCCAAGTGGGTGGCATGATAATGGTGTATATGATGAATTGGCCACTAGGGAGACCTGAAAGGCTGTCTCTATGCTCTCAAAGCTTAACGACGGCCCGCGTCTTCCAAAGAAACATGGTTATAAACCCATGCTGTTGTTTTCACTGAAAGACTCTTCTTTGGCTAGTTGGTTAATCTGTCTCCTTCTTTGCTCGCGAGTTGAACCTGTTTGTTCCCTAAGGTGCTCAGATGCCAGTTTCAATTGTATAAAATGATTGCAAGTTGAGAATCAAATAAATCCTGAGTAAATTTGCATGTCCTGTGTTAAATACTGCTTAAAAAGCACTTAACAACCAAAAATTCATTAACATTGGGTCAGTTGCTAATGTCTGTTACACTTGTTCACTCCCAGGAGCAATTTTAGAAACACGAGCAAAAAGGCCTCTCTATTCAAGTTAACTAAATAACTGTATCTTTATGCATAATTAATGTCTGTGTCTGTTCAAACCTCAGAGCCAGTTGAACCCTAAGCCTAAATTATTCCCCGTAACGTATTGCCTTTGCCCCCTAACCCCATGAATTGTCATTTAAATACAGTTCTGCCTTCAGGTGATAACATACGGCAGGAGACAGAAAATGAAGCAGAATCTTACAGAGGGTGAGCTTCAAAAGAGTGCTACTATCTTTCATGATTCCTCCACGGCCCTTATCCTGTCAGGTTTCTTGTCCATCATTTAGTCCTGGATAAGTAAAAATTTCCTCCAAATAAGCAAAGGAATAACCCATGGTTTCTGACCTGGATTTAACGGTCTGTGGCGAAACGACAGTGGTCGCTGCTGGCCTTGAAGAAAGGCAAGCACAAAGACCTATATAAATCTTGGTGGCATGGGTTTCACCATTCCCAAAGTTATTTTCATTCTGGCCAGCGGCAGCAGTGTTGCGGTTTAAGCAGCCAAACCCATTAGAAGGATTATCATTCACTTTCTCTGATGAGGTTGAGCATGGGGTGGCGTTGGTGGCATTGTCATTACCTAGTATTCCAGGGTCATGCTCTGGGGACCAGGGTTCAAAACCCTCCATGGAAGATGGTGAAATTTGAATTCATTAAGAATCTGGAATTAAAAGTCTGATGATGACCATGAATTGATTGTTGTTAAAAACCCA
This sequence comes from Carcharodon carcharias, assembly GCF_017639515.1. Taxonomy (NCBI): domain Eukaryota; kingdom Metazoa; phylum Chordata; class Chondrichthyes; order Lamniformes; family Lamnidae; genus Carcharodon; species Carcharodon carcharias. The sequence goes on from NC_054477.1 coordinate 156,196,689, forward strand.
TCTGGTTCACTAATGTCCTTTAGGGAAGGAAATCTGCTGTCTTTACCTGGTTTGGCAGACATATGACTGCTGACCCACAGCAATGTGGTTGACTCTTAAATGTCCTCTGAACAAGGGCAATTAGGGATGGGCAATAAATGCTGGTCCCAGTCAGTGATGCCCACATCCCATAAATGAATTAAAAAAAACTAAAAGACATCAATGTAAGATAGTTATCAGGGAATCCAAAAGGGAATTGAGAAGAAACTTCTTTACCCAAAGAGTGGTTAGAATGTGGAACTCACTACCAAGTGAGTGGTTGAAGGGAATAGAATCGATGCATTTAGGAAGGAACTATATGAGGAAAAAGGGAACAGACGGTGACAATGGTACATTTAGATGAGGAATGGTGGGAAGAGGCTCTAGAGAAGCTTAAATGCCAGCTTGGACTGGATAAGCTGTAAGGCCTGTTTCTGTGCTGTAATGTCATGTAATCCTATGTCCAGGGCTGATACTGTATCAATGAATATATGTACAACAGAGAATTTACAGCACAAAAGCCGACCATTCAGCCCAACTGCCAGTGTTTAAAATCCACAGGAACCCCCTCTCACCTGACTTCATCCAACTTTATCAGGCATAACCATCTATCCTTTTGCCTGTACTTGTCTATTTTCCTCTCAAATGTAGCTATATTATTCACTTCAGCTCCTCCCTGTGGTAGAAAGATCTACATTCTAATCACTCGCTGGATGAAGAATTTTCTCCTGAATACACTTGTAATTTATTCAGTATCTGTTTTTACTAGCAAGAATGAGTGCTTTGTAACAAATGTTTGTTTCGTAACTTCAGAACTTGGTTGAGAATTTTTGTTGCCTGTATGGCTATATAATAATCCGAATCTCCAACAGGCATTAAGCTTTCCAATCTAGTTTGCCTAATGGCACAGGGATGGCAATAAAATATATTTGCATTGGCTTGAAAATAGAGAATGATAAATGCAAAGCACAGAGTAGTTTCGTGAAATAGACTCTGAAGTGGGCTCTTTCATTGAAAGAAATGGGAACATTTGCATTGTCATAACACAGAATCGCAGGGGTGCAGAATAAAGAAAGAAAATTTATATTTGGCAAGTTAAATGTAATTTCTTAACTTTTATGGTGCTGCTGTGAACATTGCAACATCAGGCGCAGTTTACCAAGATAAGATGGCCAGAATGTGAGATGAGCGATTTTAACCAAACTCACTGATATGTGTCCTTGTTGTCACTTCATTCCCAGATGTTGTTAATGATCGCAATTTAACGTTTGTAAAAGGTCAGAAAGTCTTTGGGCAGATATGTCCCGAAATCGGCAAAGACCGATATCAGGTGGGGAAATCGGCATGTGACCCACCTCTGGCAATGGTGGCTGTCTCCGCCATATTGTGCGCCACTTTGTTTAAAAAATTGAGATGCCCGGGTTTTATGTTGGATCGCTGCTGGGGTGGCCTCTGATTCCCTCCTCGCACCCCCCACCCCACCCCCCCTCCCACTGCTGTCACCTCAGGCCTTCAGTAAACCAAGTGCCCTTGCACAGAGCTAGCACTCTTCAAAGGATAGGAAGCTGCTGGGAACTGATGGCTGCCAAAGGGATGAAACATGTTGCCCCCCCCCCCAGATTTTAGTGATACCACCCTTGAGTGATTACTGGACGCTGTGATGTCTTCTACCTCCACTCTGATGAAGAACCTCATCCAAGGTGACAAATCCAGCATGGGAGGCAGTGACAGCACTGGCCATCGTGGACGCCCTGCAAAAAAGGACAGTCACCCATTGCCGAAACAGGATGAGTGACCTCCCCAGTTCCACCAGGGTAAGTCCCTCTTCTCATCACTCTGAACTCACACACTCACAAACCCAACACACATCCACAGGGCCCTCACTCACTGCCAGTTCAAGGGACATCAGCATTCACTCTCCCACAGATACCTTCATCCACCCTGGCTCACACCACCTACACATTCTAGGCATCCATATCACCTGGCCAGGCAGGTGTCCTTCTCACACTTTCTCCATCTGTATCCATGCAGGACAAGCTGGCACACAACAAAAGGGAGAGGTCACAGACTGGTGGAGGAATGCCCGACATCAAGGTCATCACAAAATTTGAAAGCAGAGCCATCCAGCTGGCCAGTGATGATCTGGGCCTTTCCTGTGCTGGGTGAGGTCAGCGGCACCCAACCAAGTGAGGATCCAGCAGTGCAACATCCATCAGGCAACCATGCTGTGTGTCAGTCCCCCGTTCCGCAGTCCCCTGTCATGCACTAATTATCTCTCCTTGCTTTCACAGGCACATCTGGGAAGCAGCCGAGGGAGTCCATGAGCCAGGTCCTCGACGCCAGCCTCGAGGGCACCACGGAAGAGGAATCCACAGACACTGTAATTGAAGGCACTCACCCACACCCTCCACCAGCGCAGAGACACACACCTCAGCAGGGCCTCATTCTAGAGTAGCCTCGGGGTCACAATCTGCAGAGCACATCACGCTGTCCGATCCACAGCAGGCGGAGGCAGGGACTTCCCGGGTTGCTGGTACTCGGAGGACTGCTGGAGGTCAGAAACCTGTTGAGTCCGAGTCAGATGAGGAGCCTCTGGATTTTGTCACACCTCAGTTGCTGGAGCTGCAAAAGCAAACTCAGGAACTTCAGGAAGAGATGTCCGCTGCACTCCTCAGATTGCAAGGCATGATGGAGGAGTCTGTCCACCTTCAGTCTGAGCTATTAGTGCTGACATACCAATGCACCGAGTTCAATGCTGGTAGGATGGAGGCCGCCCTGGAGACCTTAGTCCAGGACACTAGTCCTACACGGCTGCGAGGGCTGAACTCCATTGCTGAGACACTTGCTGGCATCAGTATCTATGTGAGGGGGGGAGGCGGGGAGGGGAGGGGTGGTGCAGAGCATGTCAAGCTCATTCCAGCTGTCCTTTCCTCTCAAGGAGTCAGCCAGGGGTCATCGGGCACCCATAGGGAGGAGGATCAGCAGATGCACACACTGGGGCCATCCACCCAGGTGACTCCAGGAGTGTCTGGCCCGGCTGAATCCCCTCTTCCTTGACCCCAACTGCTCCAGCTCTGCAGACTGAGGAGAGTGCCACTGCCTTACAGCAGGACCCCAAAATCAGGCTGGGGCCCTCCAGGTCTCGGCCCTCCAGAAGATGCTCACCAAAGTTATCACAGTCAACAAGGCCTAGCAGTCGGCAGGCTACCTCCACCTCTGCTGTGGATGTCACGGGAGCACTGCATAGAGGCAGGGTTAGGAAGGTCAAGAAGATGTAACTCTTTCGAGTACAATCCCGTTTCCATCTGTTTCAGATGAAGTGACATTGTTTCATAGTTTATCATTGTGAGATTTGAACTCTTGATTATGGGGTTACAAGACCAGTACCATAACCACTTGGCTATTTAGGCCAAGCAAAAATTGGGGAGGTGTCTCTGGACATGTGGGAGGTGTTCAGCCAAACAATTATCGGCTGATTGAACTCTTGATAGCTCATTTTTGTCAGTTATCTTTTACATTGTTTCATAGTTTGCCATTGTGAGATTTGAACTCTTAATTTTGGGGTTACAAACCCAGTACCATAACCACTTGGCTGTAGTTGCATAACGCGGGCACGGGTGTTAATTGCTTGTACTTAACGTTGACCATTGTAAATGACCCCCAAGAATATCTCCTTGTCTGTGGCTCCTTGTTATGATGAGCAGTGTTCATGTCAATCAGATGTGAAACCTTGTTTCCTGCACAAAACAAAGGCAAATGTCACAGTCCTGGACCCCTCCCCTGTGCAGTGTGTAACCTTTCGAGCACAGTGATTGTCCACCTTCAAAGTCACTCTCCAGATTAGTGATGTGCACCTCCATGTGGCTTTTGTTTTCTGCAAGAATCTCGTGCCCAAGCATCACTGGATTCAGTGATATTCTCTGTGTGCTCTCAGCCACCAGATAGGCAGGGCTGCTCCCCTTGTTACAACTCCTGGCAGGTGAAGGTGCGGTGCTGAAGGGAACAGGTGATGAAGACTGCCAAAGGATCAAGTTGCCTTAAGTCCATGTGCCCGCTGTATCTCAGCAGTGTCTCCATGATAAGAGCCTCTTCACAGAGCATAGGTGCACTGCCCTCAGCCAGACAAGTATCAGATGTCCCCAGATGCAATGTGAAGATCCCAGGAATGTCTGCACTGCATCTCATCATCATCCTCCTGGAATCGTGTGGTAGTGACAGCCTCACAAATATGCCTGCCTCATCTGGCCAGTGCAATGGCTTCATCACTTGCACCTCGCCTTTCAGGACCTCAGCACCCTCATCCCCTTCGACTACCTCATTGGAGGAGATGTGCAGCTCTTGCATCACCTCATCAACCAGGTCCTCCTCCCATTGCATCTTCAGGTTATGTAGCGCGCAGCAAGCCGCTATCGCAATACCCACTGGGGAGTGTACTGGAGTGCTCCGCCAGATCTGTCCAGGTGCTGGAGCCTTATTTTCAGAATGCCAGTGGTGTGCTCAACCAAGCTCCGGATTGCGGCATGAGCCTCCTTGTACCTTCTCTCACCAGGAGTCTGAGGCCGCCACATGGGCAGCATCAACCATGTCCTACGTGGGTATCCCTTGTCCCGAGGAGCCAATGCTGTATCCCGTGTTGTCCCTGGAAGATGCCAGGGATCTGAGACCTGCCGAGGATTTATGAGTCGTGGGTGCTTCCAGGGTTTCTTGCACAAACCTGCATGATCCGTTTGTTATGACCGCAGACCAGCTGAACATTGAGAGTGGAAGCACTTTGCAGTGCACATTCTGGACTGCTTGTTGCCAAGGAGGTTTAAGAGCCATGTGGGTGTAGTCAACGGCACCCTGTACCTGTGGGAATCTAGAAATCTCAGCAAATCCCAGCGCTCTTGCTTCCTGGCTCACCTGATCGCAGTCGAAATTGACAAAGTTGTGCAAAAAGGGCGTCCGTGATCTCCTGGATACATTTGTGGGTGGAGGCTTGTGAGATCCAGCAAAGGTCCCCAGTGAAGCCCTGGAAGGAGCCACTGCTGTGAAAATTGAGCGCAGCGGTAACTTTAACTGCCACTGGCAGTGGATGCCCTCCGAGTCCCCGTGGTGCCAAATCTCGCAGAAGGTGGTGTATGTGTGTGACCAGCTCCCTTGACAATGTTCAGGCATTGGTGACACTGGTTCTCACTCATCTGCAGGTAGCACATATTCCCTGGCCTAGCGATGCGCCTACGAATGACACTCTGTGGGATCCTCTTCGTGTGGAGGAGGCCATGCCGCCCCTTAGTCTTCAGGTTCCTGCTCCCCCCTTTGGAAAACCAACTACCTCCATTGTATTCTTCTCCTTCGAGATCACCAGGCTCCATGTTCCTGATGGTCTCCTTCCTGCAGTTTCAAAAAGAGAGATGCAAGGGTCAGCAATTTTCTCCTCAGGAGCACTGTTTTTTATTCATTCATGGGATGTGGGCTTTGCTGGCTGGGCCAACATTTATTGCCCATCCCCAGTTGCCCTTGACAACTGAGTGGCTTGCTAGGCCATTTCAGAGAGCATATTAAGAGTCAATGACATTGCTGTAGGCCTAAAGTCATGTGTAGACCAGACCAGGTAAGGATGGCAGATTTCCTTCCCTAGAGGGCATTAGTGAACCAGATGGGTTTTTACGACAATTAACAATGGTTTCATGGTCATCATTAGACTTTTAATTCCAGGTTTTTATTCAATTCAAATTCCACCATCTGCCACAGCGATTCAAACCCAGCTCCCCAGAGCATTATTCCAGGTTTCTGGATCACTAGTCCAGCGACAGTACCACCACGCCATCGCCTCCCCCTGTTGGTTAAGTCATCACCTGCAGCTGCCTCTCAAGCCCCCTTAACACATGCCGGAGAGTCCAGGCCACCACATGGATGCCCAGTGTTTAGGTGCGTGTGATGGTTCACCATGCCCACACCCAGCGCCACCCCACACCACAAGACCAAGTTGTGACAGCTTTGGCCACTCAACTGCATCCCGAGCTCTCATTTCAGGTGCAGGCATTGTCCAAGGCTTTGTGGTTTCCTTGGACCACAAGGGTGACTTTTCAACGTCAGCTTAAACATAGTGCAAGGGACTAGGAGTGCAGCCTTTGTCGGTGTTCGTTGATCACCTTTCCCAAAAGGATCCTCAGGCTTGCAAGCCACCCAAAGGTTCTGCAGCACTACAGCACTTATTTGAGCTTGATGTGTGTGCGCAGAGTGTTAACAGTAAAGGAGCAATCATTGGCACTGTGAGGAATTAGCGCTGCTGGAGTGGGCACAGTTGCTTGACTAACCTAGATCCAATCATGTCAATTGAGCTCAAACTAAATGCTCTCAACTGCTGAAGAGTGCTCATCCTTGAAATGTTTTGGTTCTTGCCTGGCTGTTCTCTTCCCCCTCCCCACCAACAACCACCCCCACACCCCCCCCCAACGCCCCAACCCCCACCCCCACCAGCATGTGTTTGTATTCAAACTTCAGTCTGTGCTGCCATGTACCCCACCCCGGACGGACATTGCACTGTAGCCCTTACCTTGACGTTCCTTTCTCCCCCTTCCCCACTTGCACTGTACCCCTTGCCCTTATTTTCCCTCCATCCTCCAACAGTACGGTAGCCCTTACCCCAAGTTTCCCTCCTCCCCCCCGGTACTTTTGCCCTTGCCCCGAGGTTCCCTACTCCCCCTACCCCCTTTGCACTGTCGCCCTTGCCCGGCACCACAAGCCAGCCATGAAGAAGCTGCTGTGGAGGCTTGCCTGTGATCTCCCCTCCCCCCACCCCTGGGGCTGGGGGGCTGAGTGATGTGATTCCGGCATGAAGCCACAATAATTAGATGCAAATGCATTCAAATTAAGCTCCCCCCATTCAACAGTGGAAATGTGTCCCATCATTGATGGGAGGAGGGGAGAATTGCTTCCTGGATTCACATCACTGGGAAGTGTGCCTAGGGCCTTCTCGCAAGGTTCTTCGATCTCACCATCGATCGGGCACAGAAAATCCAGGCCTTTATGTTTAATTTTGCCATGCTATCTGGTACAGGCTCCACTGCAGCTGTGAAATGTGGACCCCTGGAACAATTACATATTAATTCCTAGCTATATTTACAGATAATACAACAATATATAAGACTTACCCAGCAAGCAATTATTGACCTGGTTAGGGGATTTGCTGAGTGTCAGGAAAATAGAGTGTCGAGATAATCAGCAGAGGCTCAAAGCAGCAGGATGTAAATACTGTGTCTCTGTTGGGTCCTCAATTATTCAGGGCATTTATTAACAACTTCAAAGATGGGATAACTCAGATAATGCTGAAGACACAAAGAAGGGGGACATAATGATCAGTGTAGATGGAAGCATAAACTTACAAAGAGATATTAATAAAGTAGGTGAATAGGCAAAACTATGGCAAATGGAATTCAATGTAAGCAAGTGTGAGGTCATCCACTCTGGATCAGAAAAGGATAGAATGGGGTGATTTCCAAATGGTGAAAAGCTAGAAGCAGCAAGACATCCAAAGCCACTTATAAGTTTGGAACTCCCTTCAGTTCCTGCTGGGGTCAATTGTTAACTTTAGACCAGCAACCTGTGACTGAAAGATTTCTAAAAATTTCTGCCAGCCAAAGGTATTCAAGGATATCGGGCAATGGTGGGGTATATGGAGTTAAGTCATTGATCAGCCATGATCTCGTTGCATGGCGGAACAGACTTGAGAGGCTAAATGGTCCATCCCAGCTTCTACGTTGCTGTGAAACGTGGGCCAGAATATAACACTCGTCGGGCAGGCATCCCAACGTCACGATTTTTCGGTCGGCGGGCGGGTGCAGGAGTCAGCAGCGCACCCACCGACAATTAAAAGGCCTATTAACGGCCATTAAAGTTATAACTGAAAGAAATTTTTCACTGCCCGTCCAACCTCGCCAGAAGAGGCCAAGTGGCCTTTGCATTTTTATTTTTACTTTCAGTTGCCATTAGAAACCTCCTCCAAGGGCGGGAAGTCAGAATAAACCGAAAATATTAACATTTCATAAATAACCTGTCACAGAGTCACATGCGGGGACATGTTTTATAACACTTTTTTAACAATCTTTATTTTCAATGTTTTAAACTCTTCGGCCAGGATATTTCACTGAGTGGGAGGGTACACGCCCGACCCGTTGGAGCGTCCAATGACGTGCGAGCGTCCCAGCAACATCGCGCACTCGCGTGAAGGGTCCTACAGACTCACACCGTTCACGCTGCTTCTCTCTCCACAGATGCTGTCAGACCTGCTGATGTTTTCCGGCCTCTTCTGTTTTTATTTCCGATTCCCGGCGTCTGCAGTATTTTGCTTTTAACTAATTAGGAAAACGTGTTTCATCATGTCAAGGCTGAGGCATCCTACTCTATGGGGAATGGTAAGGTCATGGAGCCAGTACAAAAGAGATTCACTAAGCTAATACCAGGGATGAGAGGCTTTTAATATGAGTGGAGATTAGAGTGGCTCTTTTCAGTAGAACAGAAAGAGCTAAGAGGATATCTGATACAAGTGTTTAAAATGATGAAGGATTTTGGAAGAGGGAAGTACTTCCCTCAGTCAGTGACAATTACCCCTAAAAGATTGAAGGGAGAGGTTCAGACTCTATAAAAGAATTTAGTATCCACCCCATGGTGAACTTGGGGGCCAGGGGGGCGTTTAATCAGCCAGGAGGCTGATGAGGGGGGAACCCTGCTGACTTTCTGCCTCTGCCCTTACTGAGTCCGTGGTGGGAAGGCTGACTGACAACATTCCCAATCTGTTGCCGATTGTAGTCCTTAAGTGGGTGATTAATGCCCATCTAAGGGCCTCATCCCACCACTGGGTATTCACCCAATGCCAGGGGAGGGGGATTGTAGGGAAATCGGTCCCATAAAGCAAAACAGTGCCAGGGTTGCTTGTGGGCTTCTGGGGAGTGTGGGGGCAGTCCCTTGTTCAAAGGTACTCAGTACCTGATCAAAAGAACAGGGATTGGGAATGGAGAGGGGGGATTCTTCTGAGAGCTATCCTCCTGCCCTCGCTGGTTACCCTACTGTCCCTTCTCCCCCACCAACTAACCCCCCCCCAACCCCACACCGCTCCCCCCCACCCTCCTCCCACCACCAGCACCTCCTGCCCTCCACAATCTGCCTCCCATCACCACTCACCTGTGGCCTGGTTGCCTCAGCACTCATTGGTCTTATGTGTGTGCTTTACCAATGGCAGCCACCACCTCCCCTTGGTCCTCAGGGAAGGTCCTCCACTTCCCAGTTAAGTGCCTGATTGGATTGGCACTTAATGAGGTGAGTCTTCCCAAGAAGAGGTGATGCAGCCTCTCCCCTACATTAAATACCACCCCAATTTTTAGGATCCGGAATGCCTAGCCAGAAACACTGCTAAAAACAGAATTCATAATAGATTTTAATATATATATATTTGAATATTTGGTAAAGTCAAATAAATGACAAACAGCATGTGAAAGCACAGGAAAATCTTTATTATCTGGCATGCTTGGGGAATTGGTGTTGCTGGTTAATTAAAAATGCTGGTTAATGGAGAATTTCATTTAGCGATGAAATATAATGCAATGCTTGTGGTGTGAAATTTCAAAGAATAAAATATAAAATAATATGCGAGTGCTCAGGAAGTAAAGAACAGTATTTTTTTTACTTATAATCTTCAACAGTACATTAAAACATAAATGAAAATATCAAGTAATGCAGCATACCGGTCCTAAAGTGAACTAAACCCCAGCATCTCTTTCTGAAGGTGTTGAAGGTGTAGGAGATTGAGCCCTAGTATGAGCTTTGGATGCTTTCTGGAATAAATCCCTGATGTCAGTTTGCCTATTTGGCTGCTGCTTTTCCTGCATGAGGGTAGAGTGCAGAATGTGTGGTTGCATAATCTCTTTTTGCAATTGCAGTTCTGCCTTTCAGCAAATTTAATCAATGTATCAAAAGCTGAAGCAGCATTAACCCAAGTTATTTCCTCCCCTTTATTGAAATCTTCTTCAGGGCTTTTTTCAGTCTCCTTCGGCCTTTGAAGATTCACAACATTCTCCATAATTATTGCATCGCTAACAATATGTGTCACAATTCAGCCTCCTTGTCAGCTTCAATCCACTCTTCTATCTCACTTCTGCGAAGTTTGCTGATTGGGTGTGTAGAAGGAGTATCATTCACCATTTCCATCATTGTGGATAGTGCATTTGTTCGAGGCCTTACATTAGGTCCTTCAAAGTCTACTTTGTCAACAGAGCCTCCCTCAAACATAGCACTGGGCAACAATCTTCTCCAAGTCCTTCCCAATGCACTGTTTACTGATTTCCTGGCACAGACCACGTTAAAAAGTGCACATTTTTATGCTATAAACAGATTGGAAGTTCTGTACAGTGCCTTAATGACTGATTTACTTTCACATGAAATCTCTTCTGTAATAACATTTCATATTCTAGAAAGACACCATGGTCCATAGCTCGAATTAATGGGAGGAAGGAAATTGGTAAAAATGTTTCTGTTCACTAACTCAGATTCCTAAGGGTGAGCTTAACAATTGTCTAGCAATAGAATAGCTCTGCTATCTTCTAGCTTGCCCAATTTTCCAAAAAGGTTCCTTCACTCTGGGTGCTAAATAATGCATGAAACCATTTTTGATTTTTTTTTGTCCGTCCATGCATTACTCTGTAAGTTACAGGTGTGACATCTTTAAGTGACCCGGGACAGGTAAATTTTCCAACCAGCGGCTTTCCTTTATGCGAACCTGCAGCATTTACACATTCTATCTTTATTCAGCTTAGAACCAGTAGCACCAGATTCACTGGTACCCGCCAGGGTAGGATTTGGCAAACATCGCCAGCACTAAGCCAGTTTCGTCAGCGTTACAAATGAGATCAAGGCATGGGTTATGTTCGGCAACGAATAGGTTGAAAAAAAATCACAGTATTTCCCTGCAGCTATTTGGTCAGCCGATTTTTGTTAACTAATACACCTAACCCTCTAATAGCCTGACCAAGTTTTAAAAACAAAAGCTATCCATCAGAAAAAGCTCATGCTTCCGTCAATTTTGTTTCCTCGTGATTTTCTTTTCGACTTTTCACTGAACATCAGGCTGGAGGTGAGGACACCCTCCAAACGTTTGAATGAAAACCATTCATACTAAAGAGCGGCCCAGCGGCTCTACCTTTGGCACATGTGGACCACGGCATCCTTCACCAGCTTTGCTTGATTGCAACCAGCGAAAAACTTCAGCAAATGTCCTTTTCATCCCCTCATATCATATATTGTGGATGAGCCACCGTTATGGTCAGCAACTTTCGCTCGGTGCGCGGGTTTGTGTCCGACATGTTCGAGCGTAAAATAGTGCGCGATGGTGATCGGGTGAGTGCCCAGACGTCATCGCGCACTCATGTGATATTTAGCTCGGTGGGTGTGCACAGGAGCCGGAACCCCGCCCGCCATTAATTAAGGGGCCAGTTAAGGCCTTTGAAAAGTCAATTGACGCTGACTTTTTATTGACTGTGCGATTTTGCACTCGTCGCATTGGCATAACAGGCAGGAAGCCAGCCAACAATTTCAAAAACCTCATCTACAGGTGGGATAAGAAAGGTCAGCAGCATTGCCAGTGTGAGTTATGAAGAGTTTAGTAGATGGTTTGCTGCTGGTGACTTATTGGTATATGGCAGCTTCATCTCTGTTCAGGGCTTCATTGTTTGCATTCCCAGGCTTCATTTCAGGTCTCCTTAGTGTCTCCAAGGACCCTGGAGAATTCAGACTGTGTGGACCCATCCAGGTATCAGACAGCCTTCTGTAACCTTGGTAATGGGGATTGTGGTCTCCGCTGGAGATATCTCATCTGAGGAGGAAGAGAGGGGCAGAAGTGGGAGGATGCCAAGTGTCCTTATGCAACTTCCAGGGGAACGGCCTGTAGGAGAGTCGCAGGGCCTGCAGGTAGGCTAAGGTGAAAGCGGCTGCAGAAGACGCCACTATCCTGCTACCAGGGTTTACAGGCAGCTATGCAGCTGCCTTAATATGTCTGAGGTGCACTGCTGGAGGAGGCTCCGTCTCTCAAGGGAGACGGTGACCTCCATTTGTAAGAGGATCGACCCTGAGATCAGCTCCGACTGTGTGGGTGGACACCCCATGCCAGTGGCTCTGAAGGTCATGGTGGCCCTCAACTTCTATGCCTCCAGCTCTTTCCAGGGGCCAGTGGGGGATCTATGTGGAGTGTCTCAATCAGCTGTCCACAGTTGTGTCAAGCTGGTGACCGACGCTCTGTTCAGGTGGGTATTGACTTTCACACACACTTGGACTTTCACTCCAACAACTCATTGATACAAACACCCATCCAGGACCCTCCACCCCTTCCTGTCCCTCTGACCCCATCCCGTCTTCCAATCCCAGCCCTTGCCATGTATTCACCATACCCACTGACCTTCCCCTCTCGTATGCTGAACGTTCAGTGCTCAGCAAAGGACTCAGTTTCATACCCTTATGCCCTCACCTTAATGAATTCTGGGCTTGGCATGATGCTGAACTCTTCTTCAGCCACCTTCGTCTCCGGGCTCACTTCTTTGGGCAGGAGTCCTCCCCCTCTTCAACAGATCCTTTCTCCCGCCTCCAGTATTCTCCCTCAACCTGGACCCCTCCCTCTGGCCTCTTACCGACTCTTGATCTTTTCATTGAGAACTGTCAACGTGTCAATTTCAGCCGTCTCAATTTCCCTGCTCCTCTCACCCAATCTAACCTGTTTTTTTCTGAATTTGCCGCACTCTGTTCTTTCAGGTCCAACCCTGACTTTGTTATTAAACCCACTGACAAGGGTGGTGCTGTTGTTGTCTGGCGCACTGACCTCTACCTCACAGAGGCTGAGCGCCAACTCGCAGACACTTCCTCCTACCTCCCCCTGGACCATGACCCCACCACTGAACATCAAGCTATTGTTTCCAGGACTGTCACTGACCTCATCTCCTCTGGGGATCTTCCTCCCACAGCTTCCAACCTCAGTTTCCCAGCCCTGGACAACCAGCTTCTACCTCCTCTCCAAAATCCACAAACAGGACTGTCCCAGTAGACCGATCATGTCAGCCTGTTCCTGCCCCATGGAACTCATTTCTTCCTATCTTGACTCCGTTCTCTCTCCCCTTGTCCAGTCCCTTCCCACCCACATCCGTGATTCCTCTGATGCTCTACATCATATCAACAATTTCCAGTTCCCTGGCCCCAACCGCCTCCTCTTCACCATGGACATCCAATCCCTCTACACCTCCATCCCCCACCAGGATGGTCTGAGGGCCCTTAGCTTCTTCCTTGAACAGAGGCCCGAACAATCCCCATTCATCACTACTCTCCTCTGTCTGACTGAACTTGTTTTCTCACTGAACAATTTCTCCTTAAACTGGTCTCACTTCCTCCAAATTAAAGGTGTAGCTATGGGTGCCCTCATGAGCCCCGATTATGCCTGTCTCTTTATGGGGTATGTGGAACATTCCTTGTTCCAGTCCTGCTCTGGCCCCCTCCCACAACTCTTTCTCCGGTACATCGATGATTACTTCGGTGCTGCTTCATGCTCTCGTCTGGACCTGAGACAATTTATCAGTTTTGCTTCCAATTTCCACCCCTTCATCACCTCCACATGGTCCATTTATGACACTTCCCTTCCCTCCCTTGACCTCTCTATCTCAATTTCTGGTGATAGACTGTCCACCAATATTCATTACAAGCCTACCGACTGCCACAGCTCCTCGACTACAGTTCCTCACACCCTGCTTTCTGTAAGGACTCCATCCCATTCTCTCAATTCCTTTGCCTCCGTCGCATCTGTTTTGATGATGCTACTTTCCGAAACGGTGCTTCTGACATGTCTTCCTTCTTCCTTAACCGAGGATTTCCACCCACGGTGGTTGACAGGGCCCTCAGCCGTGTCTGGCCCATCTCCTGCACCTCTGCACTCATCCTTCCTCTCCCTCCCTGAACCTTGGTAGGGTCCCCCTTGTCCTCACATATCACCCCACCAGCCTCCGCATTCAAAGGGTCATCCTCCGCCATTTCCACCAACTCAACCATGATGCCACCACCAAACATATCTTCCCTTCACCCTCCCCCACCCCGTCAGCATTCCATAGGGACCGTTCCCTCCTGGACAGCCTGGTCCATTCTCCATCACCCCCAACACCTTATCTGCCCCCCATGGCACCTTCCCATGTAACCATAGAAGATGCAACACCTGTCCCTTTACCTGCTCCCTCCTCACCATCCAAGGGCCCAAACACTCATTTCAGGTGAAGCAGTGCTTCACTTGCACCTCCTTCAGTTTAGTCCACTGCATTCGCTGCTCCCAATGTGGTCACCGCTACATTGGAGAGACCAAATGCAGACTGGGTGACTGCTTTGCGAAACACCTTTGGTCTGTCCGCAAGCATTACCCAGACCTCCCTGTCGCTTGCCATTTCAACACACCACCCTGCTCTCATGCCCCATGTCCGTCCTTGGCTTGCTGCATTGTTCCAGTGAAGCTCAACACAAACTGGAGGAACAGCACCTCATCTTCCGACTAGGCACTTTACAGCCTTCCGGACTGAATATTGAGTTCAACAATTTCAGATCATGAACTCGCCCCTCCATGCTCACCTCTTTTTATCCCTTTTTTTCAATATTCATTTTCATTTTTATTTTTTATCCACTTATTTTTATTTATTTTCATTTTTATTCATTGTTTATGCCCACTTTTTATCCGATTTTTGATAATTTTCCCACCCCCCTCCTCTCCCCCCACCCCACCCCCCCACTAGGGCCACCTGTCACTTGTTCAAGTTGTTCTTTCCAGAGTGCTTACCCTTGTCCTGCTACTTTCACATTCTGCTTTCTGACCTTTATGCCACCATCAGCACCTCCTTTAGCCAGTATCACTACCATTAACACCCCCTTTGTCCTTTTGTTTATGACATCTTTGTCAATCTCTCCTTTGCCTCCACCTATCACCAGCCTTCTATCCAGCTTTACTTGCTTCACCCCCCTTAAACAGTGTAAATTTCATCACATTTTTACTTCTCTTTAGCCCTGAAGAAGAGTAAAACGGACTCAAAACGTTAACTCTGTCTTTCACTCCACAGATGCTTTTAGGCCTGCTGAGCTTTTCCAGCATTTTCTGTTTTTGTTTCACATTTCCAGCATCTGCAGTATTTTGCTTTTATCTTAGTGCATTGACTTTAGTTCATTTCCATGCGGAAGAGACCAGTCAGGCAGAGCGAGCCAGAGGCTTTGCAGCGATTGCTGGGTTCCTACGCATCCAGGTTGCAATCAACTACACACATGTGGCCATTGAAGTGCCAGTGGTTCAGCTGGGTGCCTTTATTAACAGGGAGGGCTCCCACTCCATGAACATGCAGATAGTGTGTGACCACAAGATGCAGATTCTGCATGTCTGTGCAAGGTACCCAAGCAGCTCACATCCTGAGACACTCCCAGGTGCCGGGGCTCTTCAGTGCTCCAGCCTGGCTGGATGGATGGCTGCTGGGTGACAAGGGATATCCCTTGAAGAAGTGGCTCATGATGCCTCTCTGCCACCCAAGAACAGCGGCAGAACAGCAGTATAACAGGAGCCATGCCTCCACAAGGGCGGTGATAGAAAGCACCATAGGTCTCCTGAAGACTCACTTCCGATGCCTGGACCGTTCAGGGGGAGCACTTCAATACCCCCCAGAGCGGGTGTCACTGATCATGGTTGCATGCCGCACTCTCCACAATCTGGCGCTGGCAAGGGGGGAGCCACTGGAGGAAGAAGATGTTAACACAGCTGCACAGGCCACAGATGATGAATCCAGTAGTGAGTCAGAAGAGGAGCACGGTGAGGAGAATTCTCAGGGCATGGAGGCAGACCTCGGTAACCTCCAGGGAGTCAGGGACACCAGGGATGATCCAATGCTCCTTCAGCAAGGCTGCCAAATAAACACTACCACCTCATGCCAGGGCTGTCACCTCCATCCCAAGTGTCTGAAATGTTCCTTTCCATTGGTCCCAAAGTCCACTCAGTGCCTGTGCAATAAAGCTTCAAGCCACCCACATCCAGCATTACATACTGGCGTACCCGGCACCACATTAAAGAAAAAAGGTGAAGCATACTCAGGCACTTATGACAAAAGAAAATTTATCTCATGTTGATAGTCAAAACAAGTTAACAGAACCATCTCTGGTCTTCAACCCCAGACCAGTTAAAATGAACTAAATATTGCACAACAGAAGATCACCAGTGTCCAGCCCCTCTTGTGCTCATGGGGCCTTAAACTTACATTTGCCAGTGCTACATCTTGGTGCCCCCCGACCGCACCCCCCCCCCCCCCCCCCCCCCCCCCCCCCCCCCCCCCCTCGCTGGCAGCGGCATTGGAAAGCAGCCCGCTGACTCTGCTGTCTTGTTGGCCTCGATGACCTTGGCAGTTGACCTCTGGTCAGTGGAGCCTGTGCTGGCCCTGCCTGGGAGGGAGCTGCCAGTTCCACAGCTGGCATCTCCCCAGTCTCCGCAGCCTCATCAGATGCCACGGTCAGTGGCAGAGGGGCAGAGGATCTGCTGCCATCATCCAGAGCACCCTGACAAGACCGTGCAGAGATGACAGGCAGCTCATGCGTCAACGTGTGGTTGCTCTGGACCTTTCTGCTCACCACTGCTGGACGGACATCTAGCTGGGATACTGGGTGCCTCATCCAACTCCCACACTGACACTGACCACCCGAGGTCAATGCCTGTGTGAGGGCTTGCAGGTCCAAGTACAACAAAAGGAACCTCTGATTCTGTTCCTGGAACTGCCTCGCTATTGTCTCAATGGAGGTGTCAGTGCGCTTGGCCATGAGGATCAATGCAGTGCTTATGCTCTGCATGAACTCCTCCACAATGGAGACCATGGCATGCATACCTTCATGGATCTCTGCCAGATTCTCCCGCACATCCCACTGGATACCCAGCATCTGCCGCCTAATGGATGACTCCAGAGGCCGATCATCTGCTTTCGACTGAGCATTGTCCTGGTCTCCAACAGCCCACCGACTGCCGGCACCCTGGGCACTCTCTGCCTCCTTCTGCCCCTCAAGCAAGTGCCCTCACTGCTGTACACTGACATTCTAGCCAAAGATATAATGCCCACTGAAGTGCTGGTATCTGTGCTGGCACTTGGTTCAGAGACTGGGTGTGATGGAGCTTGGCGGTCCTTTGGCATCAGGTGTGGGTCTTCGGGGTCCTGCGATTGGGTGTGTGGTGGTAAAACTAAGGGAGATCAATGATATGTCATTAGTTCAAGTCATCACAGTGTCACTGCATTCCGAGCACCCTCATGAGACCATGGAGATCTGCATCATGGTGCCATCATCTTTCAATGATCAATGGGGAATCCAGTTTTGAGGCTCCCATCAATGATGCGACTACATAAGAATGCTTGCACCATCTGAAACTCCCACCCCTGTGCACGGCACTCTTACCTTCGCCTGACACCCCAGCCTCTCCGTGGTCAGTTGACTGAGGTGTGTGGCACCTCTCCAGCTCCAAGACGTCCTGCTTGTACCTGGTTAGGATTAGGAGGTTGGTGGGGCCTCTGCTGGTTCATGACCTTTCCGTATTGTTATGGTTTGTCTTCTCCTGAAAGGATAGAGGAGCATTGCTTAGTCCACTCTCTACCTGCAGCGCCTTTGCAGCCTGACCAACCCCACCTGAGGACCACCTTGCAAGGCACATCCGAGTCATGGCCCTCAGGCCTCAAGGCACTCAGTCCAAGCAGCCAGGGATCCCCCACCCCTTGTCCAGCTCTGGCATCATTGACAACTGGCACTCTGACTCTAACACCCCTGAGTCCCATGGGAAGACGAAACGGCCAACCCTTAGCAAATCAACACACTGATCCATGCCAACATGACACTCACAGAGTGCAACAGGTCATTAAATCTCTTGCAGCACTGGACCACAGCTGCTGACCAGCACTGTCACCTCCTCCCAACTTCTTTAGCTAAGATGCAGTGGCCTCCTCCTTCCACCCCTGGGACAGGGTTGTCTCCCCAGGCAGCCACCTCCTCCGGGAGGACCGTGAGGCACCCATCAGAAAACCTGGGGGAGGGGCCAAGTGCCCACCCTACCTGCCCTCCCAGCTGGCATCTGCAGCCGCGTTGAAATTCATAATTTTTCATCCCCTGCTGACAACACTGAAGATGTCTCCCTCACCGGCCTTCCAGAGCCTGGCTGTGCCAGTTTTAAACCGGCCGCCGGGGTCACCATTGGACCCGGCAGCCAACAGGACCCCATCCGCCCCATCCAACTATTGGGGAGCCGCCGTTCACACTTGGCAAGCCTTAATTGGCCCGCCAGCAGGAAATTGCGGTCGTGGGCTGATCGTGGGCGAAGGGTCATTTTCTGTCTGTTCCTGGGCCTACCCACCATAATTGCAGGATTGGGTTTATAATTTACACAATAGCCAAAGTAAAAACTACAATGGTGGCTTTTATAGAGTTGATCTTAAGACGACTTTTCTTAGTGGGAACATTTGGCTTTATTTACAAGACAGCAGCAACAACTACATGCGTTCAGCAAATTCCATAACCAAAACACTCTCTCCTTTAGATGTATCCCATGCTGCGAACGCATTGGTTTACATAGATCATGTAATCTTACATCACAGGGTTATTCTTAAAGCTACAGTCCAACATTTTCCAAAACTTTTATTACTGCAGTGGCTACAGACGAGAACTACAAGTGCCTCTACTGGCAGCTTGTCTAGCCATGCCGAGGTGACCTGGGAAATCTCCGGGTTCCGGATTACTTGGTAACTGTTGGTAAAATAATGATTCGTATTAGGAGAACATTGGAAATTCTAGTTAGTAGGGAACACTGGTTGGTAGAGTGGGGGATAACACAAAGTTTGCTGCAGGTAATTCTTGAGAATTCTAGTTGCCATGGTCAGATGGTCTCCTTCCAGGTTGTAAAATTTCAAAATTCTGTGATATCCAAACAGTGCAGAGAGGCTGGTAGACCTAAATGAGAGAGCAGTACGTCTGCTCACCAGCAAGACAATGCTTGGTGTGTGAGGCTATGAAGCTTGGGAGTAGTAAAACTTAGCTCTGGGTCTCAGAAGAAAAGGAATCTATCCTATGAGGAAACTTATTTTTTAAAAAAGAGACAGAGGATATTAAAACAAACTAGACATTAGCGAATTACTGTTTTATCTGATCCTGCTAAACAACTTGTGATTTTAAAGGGAAAGTAATATTGTGCCTGTGCTATTTAAGAGAGCTTTTCAACACTCCACTTCAGATTGCCTTTGTCTCGTAGCATTTGAATTGCCTTGATCCAGTTCACGTGGTTGATTAGATTAAGTTACTTGCCGGAACTATATGCTGTAGCTTGCTTCACAGCTGAAAGTGACAGAAGATTTGCATTAAGTAATTTACACCAAGATCATCCAAGTTCCCCTATTTGCACTTGGCTTCATTTCAAGAGCTGAGGGTGGCAACTAGAATCAGGGTAAATAATTCCGCACTGTTTACATTAGCACTTTTACACTAAGCCAGTTGGAAATTTGCAATGATGTCAATTTGCACTTGGTGGATCAACAGGGTCCCAGGAGCACTTTCTCTTTGCATTCTCTATGCAACACACACTGTTTGGTCATGTTGACTGACACTGGAAGGTTATTGTAAATGTATTTGCGTGCCCTGCAAATAACGGGGGAGTAATTGGTCAATGCCTGTAACGTAAAGAGCTAGAGAGTGAATCAGCTGCCCAACTTACAATAAGCAAACATGGCATAATATGGGCTTCTGATTCACCATTGGTCTGGTTTGACCAATGTCCTACCCAATGATATCAGTACAGGACAGCAATTCAAAGCAACCAGGTTCCAATAAGTCCCCTGATTCTCCATCTATTTATCTGACATCCACATCATAGACTCCCCCAACCAGAATCTTTCCCTATTTGGCCTATCAAAACCCTTTAGAATTTTGAAAACCGTGTTAGCGCTGTAACAACCTCCAGCCTTACAATCCATTCAGATCACTGCACTCGCTTAATTCTGGACACTGAGCATGGCTGATTTCCATTATCTCAACTTTGGCATTCTGAACTGCTGAAACCCTGGCTTTACCATTCTCCTCCACAACTATCTGTGCCTCTCTATTACTCTCCCCTCCTTTAAGACACTCCTTAAAATCTACCTCATTGACAAAGCTTTTGGTCAACTGCCTTAATATGTCCTTTTGTAGCTCGATGTTAAATTTTGTTGGATAATGGTCCAATGGAGAGCCTAGGGTCATTTGAATACATTCAAAAATAACAACAACAACTTATATTTATATAGCCCCTTTAACATAAAAGGTGCAATAACAATGTCAGTTGTTGCTGTGAGTTAAGTATGATCTCTTGTGGGGTCAGCATCAGGCTGGGTCAATGCAGTCAAAGATGGGACTTGCCAATTCAGAGCCATAGTTTGAGTCAGGAGAGGACAATTGATGTATGGGAATCATCACTGTAAACTCACATCATGTTGGTGACAATTCGTAGCTGTTTCATTTTTCACTCACATTTGTTTCAAGACCATGGAGATGAAACGTAAACAATGACAAGACTTGTTAAGTTCCTCTGACAATTGGTAAAAGCTGTTGATTCAGTGTATCAGCCATTAGCGTCATTACTTAGCATGCAGCACACATAGTTATTAATATTCAGCTCCAGCATGTTTGCACTGTTGCTATAGCTTCTCGTGAAAGCACTGTGAACAGCTACGTTGTGCTTTTGCTTGAAAACTACGTACTGCTGTCATCTGTCGAGCATGTTGGGCAGGAACTGCAGTGTCACAGCAACTATTTGAAGATTAGGCTCAGTGTGCAGAGGACTTCTGTGAAGATTTTAAGGATGATTCCTTACTTTACCTAGGAATTGAAATCAGTGAAGAATGAGTCACTTCTAAAAACTGATTTATTCATCGATTCTCAGAAGTCTGAAAGATAATTTGACTTCAAATACATCCCATATGTCAAAGTCATACCTTAATAGCAAGAATTTTGATTTAAAAAATGTACATTTCTCCTGTGTATATAGCCAATGCTTCAAATTAAGCCTTGCAGAGTGGAGAAGTTATTTCACGTAAAGTGTTCAGTTAAACAAAGAACCTGTTTGACACAAAACCCATGTATTTATCAGGACTTCACAGTAGAATGATGCTGGCAGATGCAAGCATCAACACATTTTATTAAATGGTGGCGAATACTTGAGTTTGGGTTCTTAGGATGAATGACAAGGGTAAGCAAATCTTTCACTGAACAATAATAAATCCCGCTGTGTATTTTTATATTTAACCTGTCTAAGTTCAGACTCTGCAGCTACAAGTTGCTACCAGTAATCCTTTTATACTTCCATAGGTGTTCTCCTCATTCAGTCTTCCCAGAAAAGAACAATTGTCAATTTGCAGCTGCATACCTCCAGCCAAAAGAAGTTAAAAATATGAGTAGCATACAGCGACATTTCATTAACAATTAATTTGTTGTATTTTTCTCCCCTTGTCGCTCACCATCAAAACTTTCGAATAAGTGTCAATGGTGGATCAGTCAGTAGTACTCAGCCTTAAGTCAGGAGGTTGTGGCTCCCAATTCCACTTTAGAAGCTGCACTCATACCCTCGGTTGTTGCCTTTTACAGTGCAGTGCTGAGGGAGAGCTGCATTGTCAGATGGATTGAGGCCCTGGCCCGAATTGTCGCTCCTGGTTTGGGCATGCAGAGGAGGGAGGATCCCCAGCTCCGTAAACTTGACCCTTAAAAACGGCTGCCTGGACGTTAGATTTTTGGACCAGGGTGGAGGGGGATGGGGCGTGCAGGTTAGACTGGAAATCGAAGTGGGTGACGCTGGAAGATGAGAGACAAATGCCCGGTGCAAAGCAGGGCTGGACAGAAGACCTGCCTCAGGCAAAAATAAAAACAAAAGAATAAAACACCCTTCCAGCCCTTACCCCGCACATCCCCTTACCTCCCATACACTCCCCATGCTCTATCCATGCCAACTGATGCTATCACGTTCCCTGTGCCCAGTCCCATGGCCCCTTATACTCTCCATGCCAACCTATGCCCCTATACCTACCACGATGGTTCTTTATTGCTCCTTTGATAGCTTATGCCCCTGTACCCAACCCCATGGCCATTTACAGAATCTACGCCAACATATGCCCCTATACCAAACCCCTGGTCCCTTATACATTCCATGCCAACCTATATCCCTCCATCCACCCCCCTGCTCCCCTTATAGACTATATGCATACTATGTGGCCAGTTCATGAAAATCCATGCCCCTCACCCACCACTCTTTGCCCTTACGCTACAATGCGAACGCACCTAATATCCACCATGGGCAGACATCAGGATCCATGCTGCAGTGAGACAAAATACAGCTCCATAAAATAAAATTCTAAAGGCAGGATTTGGCCCTTGGCGGGTATGCTTGGCAAGGGTGGGCGGGGGGTAGACGGGAAGCCGACTGTCACCCACGATCAGCTCCGCATCGCGATTTCATGCAGGCGGGCCAATTAAGGCCCACCCAGCGTGGATCGCGAGTGGGCGGGTGGGCGGGGGTGGGGGGTGGGGGGGTAGGATGGAGAGTGGGCATGGAGCGCAGTTCACACATATACGAGAAAGAGCGCTTCAACCTCCCTGAGGCACGAAGCTGCCTCTGCGAAGCTGCCTTTGCGAGATTGAAGCACTGTGTAAAAAAAAATGAAGAGATTAAAAATTTAATAAAACATGCCCCCTCATCTGACTCTGTCTCTGTTACATGAGCTGGGACATGTTTTCAATTCAAAAATAAGGTTTCTATTTAAAGTTGGTTTGTTTTAGGAAACCTCATCCCGCTCGTGGATGAGGTTTCCTAACGCCTGCCCACCCACCATCAGGTTGGACGGGCAGCATAAATTTGAATTTAATTAAATTGTTAATAGTCTTAATAGACCTTTTAGTTATCGGTGGGCACGCAGCCGACGCCTGCGCTCACCCGCCGAACGAAATATTGCGAGACTGCGTGATGACATCAGGACGCACACCTGATGTCATCGTGCATCATTTTATGCTCAGGTGTGTCGGGTGCGCACCCGTACGCTGAGCATAATATCCTGCCCTAAGTGACTCATGCGGACTTCACTATATGGAAAAACACTCTTATTCATAAAAACCCATATACTGCATTGACATTCCTTCAGTTACATAAAGCCTTATAACAACAAACATTTCATTCAACTGTACAATCCCTTGTTACAACAAGCAATGGAATTCATAGTCCCACTTCAAAACGTTTATAACCATATGCGGCCACCAATGAAATTGTGAAATGGCAGGCAACTTACTGTGATAATGGGTGTTTGTGAAATTAGTAATGCAGAGGTTTCAATTCCAACAGCCATGGTCACCTGTAAGTTTCCTCTCAGCTCCCCCACCCTTTCTCCTCCCTCAGTCACCCATGTCTTTTCCCCCATCACTGTTGACCCCCCGGCATCGTCTTCCACCTCCCACCATCACCTACCAACTGGAATCCTTTTCTTTCCACTATGTTCAGGTGATCGTGCATGTTCCCTACATTCCTGTGGATCCCACCCTGATCCACATTGACCTCCCTGACCTCCTCCTTCCCACCCCCAAGGTCCATGTCTGCCTCTGAGACCCCACCAACCACCCTCGTCATCATCTCTACTTTCAGCCTCCCAACCTTCTGGCTCACTCTGCCCCCTCTCATACCCACCATTCCCTCCTACCATGCCCACCTTCAGTTTACTCTTCAAGAGGCAGTCATTGGTTCCATTGACCTCTCCCTTGCATATTTACCTGGTCATTCCCCCCCTTACTTCCGCCTCTGCGCTTACTCCCTTCTCCACCTTTACTCCTTCCTCCACTTTACTCCTTCCTCCTCCAGAATTCCTTCCTTCCCCTGGACACCTTCCCCACTCTGAACTCCTTCATTCTTCTGAGCCCCATCCCCATCCGAACTCCTTCCCTTACACCTTCCTGCCTCCTTCCATCTACCTCCCCACTTGCCACATTCTCCCCTGTTACACCCTCCTCCCCCCATGTCCCTTTTCCCTCCTCCCAAACTCAGCCATCCTGACACCTTCAACACCCCCAATCCCAACCTCACACCCTCCCTAGTACATCTTCCTCTCCCAGTCAAACCTAGGCCTTCCTCTCCTACCACACACTATTCCCCTCCTCCCAGCACACTTTTCTCTTCCACTCACAGCTGGACCTTTCTCTCCTCCCCCTCTCCAATCACCAGTAGCAGCCCATGGCCAAGTACGTAGTGATCCGAGCAGACCCGAGACATCAACAGAGACCTCCCAATGTCCATGAGCTGCTTTGCAGCAGAGCCATGTCCATGAGAATCCACCCAACATGCCATGGACGCCCCTCCAGGGTCCGGTAGCAGTAGGGCTCCAGCATCTTCTGCCCCTCGGATGTCCGCGATCTGACTAAGGCCTGAATAGTAATTCCTGACTTCTGCACATCACGCTTATCCAGACGTGCTCTGGGCCGATGAGTTTTCCTGCTGACATAACGGAAATTCTGGCATGAGGGAGTGATTCCATTTGGGCCTTACTTGCATTCCAGTAGCGGGATGAGGATGCGGGTTCATGCTGGCCTCCAGCATGATTCGTGTTTGGCTATGGCAGACACTGTTGGATGGTCCCGATGTGTTTTCACGCTGGCGTGAAACCAGTGTTTCTCATCATATTGTTTCTTCCCCTCGCCACCCACCGTGACACCTAACGCTGGAAAATTCCGGCCAATGAGTGTAGGATATTTACATGCAAATAATTTACATAAAATCAATCCCAGTCACTTAACGCCTTATGGGTCTCCAGGCGTGTTTGACAGGGAATTATCTAATTACCTCCATTCTGTCCGGGAATAGTGGTGTCACTTTACTCATTCTAAGTTAAGTTTTTAAAGAGCTTCCACTAAGCAAGCAAGAGGAAAAGTCAGAAGCCAGAGCAAGCAGCTAGCAAGGAAGTGAAAGCCAAGTGTGCTGTTCGCAAAAACTGTTGCATTGTTCTGAGACATTAAGAGTTAAACAAAACTAAACAAGACAGAAGCTGATTTTGTTTCAGGTCACTTGGTGAAATTTATAATTTTCCAACCTTCAGGTAATGGATGAGCTGGAAAGCCAAGGGACACTCTATGGTATCTCATTAGAGCTGGCAGATGAACTGGAAATCAAACCAGTGTGGGGGGATAAAGCAGAGTGTGTGCTCGCATCTTTCAACCAGGCAGATTATGAAAATAAAAAAGCATGGCACAGCATTGGGTGAGTTTGATGGACAGTTCATCATCAAGAAAAAAGATGTGATTTATGAAAAGTGCTTTTATAACACAGCAAATATCATGGCCCTGAGCAGCTGATTCACCGTGATTAGTGCAAGATGCAATATCCACATCTTCGATCGAGCTCAGAGACAAGAAAAAGTAGAATTTCAATGGGAAGATGAATTGTTACAAGTCAAGTCAGCTGCTGGCAACAACTGGAAGAGTTGCCCAGCTGAAGATAGCAAAAGATATTACTCAAATTTAGATTACACTTAAAGAAGATAGCATGCAACCTAGAAAATTATTACCACATAGAAAGAACGATCTCTAAATTAATTTTGCATTTGCTTTTGGTAGGAGCACTGAAAGATAATGATGATTCTGTTGATTATCATGGCCTGTCACACTAAAACCAGCTTTCAGCCCAACACTGGTGCACAAGCAACTGTCATAACACTGATAACAGTACATCAAAAATGCAGAACATCATTAGAGGTAATGTCTATAAAATTGTCTCCTTTGCCAAACATAGAAGGAAGGCCAGATGGATGAAAGAAACTCCCTGCCGCCCAAATATGTTTTAAAGTCCCAGGTGATAATCCATGACATGATGCGAAAGTGATTCTTGTTAAGAATGCTTGGATAGAATGTGGCCTGGTAACAAGATTGTAAAGATAGAGCAAGATGTCACCTGTGAACGCTCTTGAAGAGAACAACGATGTCATCCATCAGTAAATTGTTAGCATGCTATGAGAATGTAAAAGTGAAGGAAAGATCTATAAATAGAACAAGTAGCTCATTCGCCTTGGAAATTAGCCCACACATGCCACAGTAGGGAATGTATTGAAAGACCGCCACTTGTTCATGCATTGGGAATCTCTGTAGATTGGTGAAAGACAAAGTAATCCAACTACTGGTAGAACCTAATTTAAATGTGACCTATAACTAACCCTTCAAAAATCCCAGTTTAATGCACTACCTTCAATATGATGACTTTGAGTTGCCAAATATTTAACAAGAAACATTGCACAAGAATGAATAACTGTTAATCTGTTGTTGCTGGTGAAACGTGACAAAATGTTTACATTCTTCCCCCTCTTTTAATGTAAAGAGGTTTGGATATTCCCATCACCACTGAGGCAGCGATTGGAGTGAGTTCTGAAATCATGTTACTTTCTAAAGGACATGTTAATTTTTGGACCAAATCCTCGATCTCCATTCCCTTTGTCCCCATTTTCCCATCAGTGCAAACTGCCTTTCTCTATTTACACACAATAAATTCCCAGGTTTCACTCATCCCTTTAACATCTCATGACACTGCTTCTGCCACTCACCATCCTGATGCTGTCCCTACCTCCTCAAGAATTGCTGGTAACCCATGCCTACCTAACTCCATTTCCCAGTCCTCTTATCACACCTGGTCTCCACTGTGCCCATCCAATCCCCACAACATCTGCTTCCCAGTTTCCCACTCTGGCCCTGCATCCACCTCCAATCTCTTGATCGCCATTTCCCTCGTCACAGCGTTTCCTCTGTATCCCCATCCATGTCCCCATTTCCCCTTTATCTGACCACTTGAGCCATCTCCGAAACCCTATTGCCAGTTGGCTCTTCTCTCACATTCCCTGATCTCCTAACCTCCTCATTCCTTGTCAAATGCTTCTCCTTTCCCAGTCTCTTGTCACTCTATCCCCCTCTCCCAACCATCCAATCCCAAACTCTGGCCATCTCCCGCACAAAAAAAACCTTCCCCCTTCTTCAAGAATTCTGACCTCCTGTCTTCTTACCTCTGGTTACCTCCTCCAGTCACGCCCGGCCAAACCTAAAACCTTGCCCCGCTTTGTCTCTCTCTCTCTCCCCCTTACACCAGCCAGTTCGGAATCAACCTCAATGTCTTTATAATCAATTTATTTTCCCTGTTTCTTGACCAGTGAGTTCTCCTTGTCAATAAAGTTTCCTGTCCTGATGCCATGCATCATAACTTTGAGTGTCCAGATAACTGAAACTAAAGAGCCTTCCTGCTCCATTGGTTTCAGAGTAACTGGCTCTCTAGTGCCAGTTCAAATTCAACCTCCAGAGATTGTTGTCCATAATGCTCCTTTATTATAAGATTGTTTTAAACTCGTGTTTCTGAGAGTGAATCACTTATGTGCTATTTACTCGGTACACTTTATTTGTGTACAAATCAAAAGAAAAGAAAATATTTGAATTTCTACATTCACAGCCTCAGGATATCCCAGAGTGCTTTACAGCACTTTGAAGTACTTATAAAATACAGTCCACAGTTGCAATGTAGGAAATAAAGCAGCCAATCTGTGCACAGCAACACCCCACAAACAGCAATACGGTAATGATCAGATGATCCATTTAGTAATTGATCATTTTTAGCAGGACATTGGGGATAACTCCCCCACACTTCTTCAAATATGTGCCATGAGCTCTTTTGCATCACTTGAGGGAGCAGGCAGGGCATCTCGTCAGTACTCTGGACAATTAATCACACCCCTAGCATTGTGAATGGTTTCAAATTAACCTCCAATGGTTACATTATGATTCATTTAAATTATCTGTAAGCTTCTTTCAGCAAATATTTCACACACAAGTTGTTATGACCTGGAATGCGCTGCCTGAAAGGCTGGGGGAGAGCAGATTCAATAATAAATTTCAAAAGGAATTGGATAAACGTTTGAAAAGAAAAACTTTTCACGGTTATGGGAAAGGGGTGGGGAAATGCAACTAATTGGATCGATCTTTCAAAGAGCTGGCACTTGTCTTTTCAAAATCTTTGAGTCATCTTAGCCAGTAAAGAGCCTCAGCCTGTTGAATCTTTCCTCATAGTCATAACCTCTCAGTTCTGGTTTCATCCTTGCTGAACCATCTCGTTCAGGTTTTGTTGATATCACTTAAAATTCAAAAGAAATTTATAGCTTTCAAATATTGCATAGCTTTTCAAATCCTTCCGTGGCCTTGCCACTCCCAATTTCTTTTAGCTCCCGCAGCCCTACAACCCTTTAAGATGCCTGCACTCCTCTAATTCTGGCCTCTTGAGCATTCTTAATTTTAATTCACCATTGTTGGCTGAATCTTTAGCTGCCTAGGCTCCAGACCCTGGCAATTCCTTCCTAACCCCCATCTCTCTGCCTCTCTTTCCTCATCGAGCACTTCTTAAAACCTACCTCTTTAACCAAGCTGTTGGTCACCTGTCCTAATATCTCCTTGCGTGGCTCACTCTCATATTTCCTTTCATAACGCCTCCATGAAACGCCTTGAGATGTTTTATTACATTAAGTGTGCTATATAAATACAAATTGTTATTATACATAAAATGTGACATTTTTGTTACATGATTTTATGGTCTTTTGAAATCACATTATTTGTCTTATAGGTGTCAGAGGAACACAAGTATCAGCAATGAAATCAAACTAAGCTAAAGAATTTCAATTGCGCTGTCCACAGACTTAAATCAGCAATAGATGTGGTAAGTTAATTTATCATAGGAATGGTATTACTTTTGTTTTGGGAATGCTGTGCAAGATTCTGGCTGAGATTTTTCAACCCTATCGTGGTGGGACCCGCCATGGGAGATTTGGCAGCCCAGCCAGAAGCCCATTGACTTTTGATGGGACCGGACAATCCTGGCGGTGGACAGGGCTGTAAAATCTCATGCACTGATTAACTCATCAGTATCCAATACCATGCTGCATTGTAGTTAATTATTGCTGGCAGCATATAGCATTTGTAGCCTTTTTGCTTGAATTTGCTTTTGAGAATTTGCCTTACTTTTGGCTGCTGATTCATGCACACATTATTTAGTTTTACTTGGGATTTTCTCAGCCTCTTACTTAGCATTTTCCCCATTTCTAAGCAGGGCAGGTGCAGGACTGTTTGATTAAGTCAGGAGCACATGGGTTGATAGCAATGTGAAACTTGAGTTCACATCTATATCTCTAAGAACATAGGAAACAGGCTTAAGTGTAGGACATACGGTCTCTTGAGTTGCTATACCATTCAATAAGATGACAGCTCAACTCCTGCAGCAACTCCACTTTTTCAATTGATCCCCAAATCCATTAATCCCCTTAGTACCCAAAAATCTATCAAATTCTGCCTTGAGTAGTCTCTTCCACTGACCATCCACAACACTGTGTGGAGATTCCAACCTTCTAAGATGTTGCTTTGTATCTCAGTCTTAAATGGCTGACCCCTCATCCTGAAACTATGACCTGCATATTCCTTGACTCTCCAGCTAGGGAAAGCAGCTTCTCAGTACCTACCCTGTCAAAACCTTTAAGAATTGTATATGCTTCAATGAGATCACCTTTCATTCTTCTAAACGCGGAGAGTAAAGGTTCATTCTACTCAACCTCTCTTTATTGACATCCCTAACATTCTAAGAATCAGCCTGGCGAATCTTCATTGCACCCCATTTTAAGGCAAGTATATTATTCCTTAAGTTAGAAGAGGAAAACATAATGCAGTGCTCCAGGTATGCTCTCACCAAAGCCCTGTTCAGCTATATTATGCCCAGGTTAGATGACACCTTGAGTATAGTGAGCGGTCTAGGTGTCTCACCTTGACAAGGATGTACAGTATAATCCTGCCATTCACGAGGGTTGTGAACGATGAACACTTTACAATGGGGGGGTCAATTAGGTAGGTTCCAGCCATCCTAAAATGTGACATGTATTAAGGATCAAGGCCAATTAAAAACTATGCTTTTAATAAATTTAAAGAGAAATTTACTGCAGAAATTGTTTAATAAAGCAAGAAAACAAGAAAAATATAAAATTTGCCACACTTACAGTACTTTACTTGAGAGTGGAGGTGGACTGCAA
This sequence comes from Carcharodon carcharias, assembly GCF_017639515.1. NCBI lineage: Eukaryota > Metazoa > Chordata > Chondrichthyes > Lamniformes > Lamnidae > Carcharodon > Carcharodon carcharias. Next base: position 156,226,835 of record NC_054477.1, read on the forward strand.
TCAGGAATTAAATCACAGCAACAAGGAACACCCACATGCAAACAGCAGCAGGCGATGCACGCACAGTGCACACTTTCTACTGCAGGAAATGTGTCAAGGGCACCTTCCATTTTTTAACTTTAATTAGGTGATTTTTCTTTATTTCTGCATTTTCTAAAGATAGTTTCATATTAAAAAATTTTAATACCTTGGATAAGTAAACATTTGGGTGCTCTGGTGCACAAAGACTTTTGCAAGGGGTGCAAAGGAGGAAATTGTGGATGGCAAGACCTTACCCTATTAGCACTGGAGTGAGCACACTGTAGATCTCCCAGAATGATACCTGCCCTCCAAGGGTTAAATTTCGAGGAGAGAGTATACAAACTAGAGTCATGTTCCCTAAAATTTAGAAAGTTAAGGGGTCATATGATTGAAGTTTTCAAGATATTAAGAGGAGCTCACAGGGCAGATAGAAAGAAACTATTTTGCCGGTTGTAAATCTAGGATTATAGGGCATACTCTAAAAATTAGGGCCTAATTTTTCGGGTGTGAAATCAGGGCCAGGATTTTATGTCTGCACTGTGCCATGACTCCCCCCCCCGGTGAGCCATTTTAATCTCCATTCAGTTCGGCGGGGCTGTCATATCCTGCCGGGAGGGAGGAGGCCATAAAATCCCGGCCTGGGAAACACTGGTGGAAATTTGGAATTCTTTTCCACAAATGGCTAGATCAATTATTAATTTTAAATCTGATATTGATTGATAGTAGTCAATCAAAGGTATTGAGGAATATGGGGCAAAGCAGAGTGTACAGAAGGAGGTATAGAATGATCAGCCATGATCTCACTGAATGGTGAAGCAGGCTCAAGAGCTACTCTTGTTCCTTATATAACTGCAGTAAGCTTTCATACTTTTATACTGTATTCCCTTGCAATAAATCTATCAGTCGAAGAGTATTCCATTCCTTGCAAAATTTCACTTGATGTCTTGGTGCAGTTAGTAAGGACTGAAATGGAACTTAACCAAGAAGAGTGCCAGTAATCATTTATTTTGCATCACATGTCACATATAGATGAGTAACAGATAGCTGGTGCATACATAAGAGCATGGCCAAGAAATTTTGTGCTGTGGTCCATTGATTCTTGAAGACATGTGTCACAGTGCCTCTAAATAAAGTGCATGAATCATACCTTTGCTTCTAGGTGCTCTGCAATATCCTTCAAGTGGTAGGTGTACTTGGTTGCCCATACATTGCCTTAACTTGTTCCTTTCAGGGAGGTTTCAGCATACTAATTGCAGACAACAAGTATCCTGTGCGCTTCAAGCTAAGTAATGCAAGTCTGAATCGGAATTTCGTGTTGTAAGAAAATTGAGGTTTGTTGAAGAAGCGCTCCAGGGAACACTTGGAAAAACTATATTTTAAAGCTCAAGCACATTTGACATACATTTCTTAGTAAAGTCACATACGTTTCCCTTCGGCTGTGAGGTAAACTTTGCTTTTCTAATAACAATTTCAGTGGCTGTCCGCTGTATTTTGAGCTGTGCCACCACTCTCCTCTTCCCATCCTCATTTCCAGAACTCTCTGATGGTTGAAAGTGACAAGGAGCGATAAAGAAGTGTCCTTCTTTGCAAGAAGACTGCTTTTAAGAAAATGCTGCTTTTCTGGGAGAATAATTGTTTTGTTTTTATTTGCATCTCTATTAATTAGACTATTCTTTACACACTACCTACAATTCTTCCTTAGATTTTCTGTAGCTCATTTCTGGACTGCTGAGTCTAGATGCAGGATTTCATGTATCTAGGTTAACGTGTGACGGCCGCCCTACAGGGCCCCACTGCAGTGCTCTCTTACTCACCAGTATATTCAGTAAAAATTACATTATGACCCAGAACTTGCTGGTAAAACAATGGTTAATTTAAAGGCACACACCATTATCAGTGCAGAAATAACCCGGCAATTTGTGGTGAAGCAATAATACCCATGAGCTGTGAATCACCACAAGTTGTTGGATAATGTGTGCTGTTCCACCGTGAGCCTCACAATAATGGCAGCCTACCCTCAAATCTCCCCATTTGAGTTTCAAGTAATTGTTGCATTTGCTTTGTTTAAATAAATTACATGTGCCACAGCAAGCAGTGCAAGAGCACTTTTCATCACAAAAGTTAGCTTTGTGCATTGCCACTCTACCCCTCCAATCAGAAGGGGAACAATTGATACTGCAGAGTCACATTCCTGCAGGCAATAATTTGTTCCTGTAAGGTTTTTTTTTATCACTTTCCCTATCTGTCCCTTTCCCCCCCCCCTTTTCTTTACCTGATCTTTCTTCTCTTTATTTTTCTTTCTGTATCTAATTTGGCTCCAATCCATCCAATCACCTTCTCCAGCATTCTTCTATTCTTAAATCTCATTGGTTAAGGAGATAGCCTATCGAGCCCTTCAGTAACCAAGGTCCCAAAGACTTTACCTGACCCTGTTATCGCCTAGGACTTCCAGCAATTTGTGCCACAAGTTGTTTTTGAGCCAAAAGAAGAAATTAGAGCTTTCAAATGGGATATGACCCAAGATGTTTTGCTGCACCAAATTTTGGGTAATGCATCCCTTCATGAAAAGCCAGCCTGTGGCTTCAGGACCAATATCTCTCCACAGACTTCCCCATCACGTACAAGTAGAATGATATGTTACATTGCATTGGGAATCAGCAGAAAACTCTCCACTGGCTGGAGGCATACTTAGCTGGCAGGAAGGTGGTTGTGCTTGTTATAAGCCAATCATCTCAGCCTTACAGGACAGCACAGCAGGAGTTCCTCAGGGTAGTACCCTAGAGCCAACCATTCTGCTGCTTCATCAATGGCCTTCCCTCCATCTTAAGGACAGGAGTGGGCATGTTTGTTGGTAATTATACAATGTTTAGTTCCATTTACGAATCCTCAAATAATGAGACAGTCCGTGCCCTCAAGCAGACCATACTGATAAGTGGCAAGTAACATTTGCACCACACACATACCAGGCAATGATCATCTCCAAGAGAGAGACTCACTCTCCTCCCTTGATATTCAATGGCATTAGCATTGCTCCAACCTGAACTAGCAACATGCGAAGAGTCAGCACTGGCCGGAAACTTAACTGGACCGGTAACAAAAATACAGTCACTAAGAAGACAGGTCAGAGACTGGGAATTCTGTAGAGAGTAAAAAAACCTAAAAAACCAGCATTCTTCTATTCTTAAATCTCATTGGTTAAGGAGATAGCCTCTCGAGCCCTTCAGTAACCAAGGTCCCAAAGACTTTACCTGACCCTGTTATCGCCTAGGACTTCCAGCAATTTGTGCTACAAGTTGTTTTTGAGCCAAAAGTAACAGGTCAACAGTGTGATGGAATACTCTCCACTTGCCTGGATGTGTGCAGCTCCAACAACAAACCTACTGGAGTTTTATGAGGACGTAACTAGCAGAATAGATAAGGGAGTGCCAGTGGATGTGGTGTTTTTGGATTTTCAGAAAGCTTTTGATAAAGTCCCACATAAGAGATTCATCTGCAAAAATTAAAGCACATGGGATTGTGGGTAAAATATTGGCACAGGTTGAGAATTGGTTAGCAGACATGAAACGAAGAGTAAGAATAAATGGGTCTTTTTTGAAATGGCAGGTGGTGACTGGTGGGGTATCGCAGGGGTCAGTGCTTGGGCCTCAGCTATTCACAATATATACATCCATGATTTGGAAGAGGGAGACAAACATAATATTTCCAAATTTGCTGATGACACAAAATTGGTGGGAATGTGAGTGGTGAGGAAGATGTTAAGAGGCTTCAAGGCTATTTAGACAAGTTGAGTGAGTGGGCAAATACATGGCAGATGCCGTATAACATGGATAAGTGTGAAGTTATCCACTTTGCAAGAGAACACAGAATGACAGTGTATTATTTAAATGGTGATAGACTGGGAAATGTTGATGTACAAAGAGAACTGGGTGTCCTTGTACACCAATTACTGAAAGCAAACATTCATGTGCAGCCAGCAGGCAAATGGTATGTTGGCCTTCATTGCGAGAGGACTTGAGAAGAGAAGCAAGGATGTCTTGCTGCAGCTGCACAGAGCCTTGGTGAAACCACACCTGGAGTATTGTGTGCAACTTTGGTCTCCTTACCTAAGAAAAAATATACTTGCCAGAGTATACCCCCGAAAGGGAGAGCAGCGAAGGTTCACCAGACTGATACCTGGGATAGTAGGATTATTGTATGAGGAGAGACCAGGCCGACTAGGCCCTGTATTCACATGAGTTTAGAAAAATAAGAGGGGATCTCATTGAAACGTATAAAATCCTGACAGGGCTGGACAGACTGGATGCAGGGATGATGTTTCCTCTGGCTTGGGGGGTTCTAGAACAACGGGTCATAATCTCAGGATATGGGGTAGACTATTTAGGACTGAGATGAGGAGAAAATTCTTCATTCAGAGAGTGGTGAACCTGTGGAATTCTCTACCACAGAGGGCTGTGGAGGCCAAGTCACTCAGTATATACTAAAGTAGGTAGATTTCTGGATTCTAAAGACATCAAGAGGATTGGGGAGATAACGGGAGAATAGCATTGAGAAGGGGATCAGCCATGATCATATTGAATGGCGGAGCAGTCTCTGAGGGCCAAATAACCTAATCCAGCTACTATTTTCTATGTTTCTAACACTAAAGTAGCTCAACACCATTCAATACAAAGCAAGCTCATTGAATTGCACTCCACCCACTACCTTAAACACTCACTCCCCCAACCACTGATGAACACTGACAGCCATGCGCACTATCCACAAGATAAAATGCAGCAACCGGCCAAAGGCCCTTCAACAGCACCTTGCAAATCCACAATATCCACCCCCTAGAAGGAGAAGGGCAGCAGGCAAATGGGAACACCATCACCGAGAAGTTTATTTCCATGCTGCACACCAGCCTGAGTTGAAACTACATCACCTTTCCTTCATTGTCACCAGAGCCAAATCATAAAAGCCCCTTTCTGGCAGCACTGTGTGTGTACTTTCATCAGACGGGCTGCAGCAGTTCACAAAGGCAGCTCACCATCACCTTCTCAAGGGCAACTAGGGATGGGCAATAAATGTCAGCCTTGGCAGACACACCCCACATCCCGTGAATGAATAAAAGCAAAACATTTTATTTTCTCCTCATGTGGTTTGGTGTGAAATCTCTGTCTAACAATATCAATACATTGAGAGTTGTTAGATGATGCCATTCAGGCAGGTCTGGAAGATTAGGCAAGTAAAAATTCAGCCAGGTGGAATGGACTGCATATTTCACCCACTCCATTGTAATTTCCCCATCCCACCGAGCTTGCAACAAGTAAGGTGGGGGGAGAGGAGGGATTAAAACATCCCCCTCCATGTTTATCTGGGTGATAACTGTATTCTTTGGTGCTGTGGCTACCATTAGCTGACTTCTTATGGAATCTCAGGAGCTGCTGTTTGCCCCATTGCTTGTGGTCTACTTGAAAAATTGACCATATTATTAAACTACTGCCATTCCTTTAAGGGGAAGCAGCTAGTCTGCTAATGATAATAAAAGTAAAATACTGCAGATGTTAGAAATCTGAAATAAAAACAGAAAATGCTAGAAAAACTCAGCGTGTCTGCAGAATCTGTAGAGAGAGAACCAGACTTAACGTTTTGAAATGGTATTTCTCTTCTCCAGAGTTAAAGAGAGGAAGAAATGTGAGAGATTTTATAATGTTTAAGAGGGTACCATCAGTCACTTGTTCCTATGTTGTGCTTTCACAGAGTGCTGACTCTTGTGCTGCTATTAACACATTCTGTTATCTTGCCTTTATGCCACTATCAGCACCTTCTTTAGTCTTTAATGCTACTTTTAACACTCCCTTTGCCTTGTGTCCATGACATCTTTGTCAAATGTCTCCTGAGCTCTAAATGCCCCGACCTTCTATCGTGTTCCAACTGCTCTTCCCCCTCTTAAACAGTATAAAATCCATCACATTAGTACCTCTCTTTAGTTCTGAAGAAGTCAAAGGGACTCAAAATGTTAACTCTGTTTCTCTCACCACAGATGTGGCCAGACCTGCTGAGATTTTCCAGCATTTTCTGTTTTTATTTCAATAATGTTGGTTTTTGAAAAGTTGTTTATTCCTTAATTTTGTATAATTGTATTATTCAAATCATTTCCTGGCTCGGGTATTATATACGCAGGCAAAGTGTAAGCAGTCTTCTTTCAGAAGATAGATAACCATCCCTATTGGTCATTTATGTTGCCAACTTTCCCTTCTGTTTAATCAGATAATTATTTTCCAATGCATCATTGGATCAAATTTCACTTTGCAATCTTCTCTCAAGCCTGTATAAATGGGCATTTCTGATTGTGTTCCTCCTGTCCTGTGCCTTGAACTCCTTATAAAATCAGACCTCAATCTTTGTGTCAGCTTTTAGAAGATTGGGGAATCCATAAGGGACACAAATCTAAACAGTGTAAGGATGCTGACCATGCAATGCTGAGTCTTATAGATTATCCAGCAACAGGATAAGAATGGAAAAAAATCTAGTTCTTGAATCATTTATCCGAGCAGCAGTTAACCCACAGGTCAAACATCTGAAGAGCCATGCTGCCCTTGCTCATGATCATCATCTTTAATTACATAGAATGCACAGTATGGAAATAGGCCAATTGGCCCAACTGTTCAAAGCTAATGTATAAGCCTCCTTCCAACCTTTTGCATCTCACCCTATCAACATATCCTTCTGTTCCTTTATCTCTTGTCTTTATTGAACCTCCCCTTAAATGCATCTATTCATCTCAACCACTCTCTATTAGAGTGTGATCCACGTTCTCACCAGTTTGTGTGTAACGAGGTTCCTTCTGAAATCCCTAGTGGATTTATTAGTAACTATCTTAGAAGCATGGGTCTGAATTATATGACAGGTTGGGTTCCCCACCTACCCCCAACCTCTATTTAAAAAGCTGGGGAGGAGTCTGCCAAGAAGAACAGCATCTACCCCACACCCATTTAATGGTCAATTTGCTGGAGGTAAACTTGGGGCAGGAATTCCGTGGTTCTGGATCAGGGAGTCCGCCTTGGAGAGCCACTGGACAATCAGAGGCCGGCAGCTTTCTAGCATTTCGGGATAGGTGCGCATCATTGGATTGGTATTTGTGTATGTGTTTGGGGACCACACCGGGTGCCATGCTGGCAGACCCCAGCGGGAGGGACAAGGGGAGTGAGGGAACTGGGAAGCAGGAATTTGAGAGATGAAGGAGAGAGGGCAATGTGAGGAGAGGTAATCCTTGGAGCAGACCCTGAATGAACCTAGGGGACATTAATTGCCCATTTAAGTGCTTCAATTGGCCCACTGATGGCCAAGCTGCCTGATGTCACCCCACCTCCCGCACCACTAGAATAATTGGCAGGTGGGCAGGCAGTAGGTAGGCCTCCCATTGGATTTAACCAGCCCCCTCTCACCTTAAAAAACCATCACGGAGTGCAAAATCCAGTCCATGATCCTGAATTCTGGTCTCCTCCACAAGTGTAAAACATCTTCACCACATCTCCCCTATCAAGCGTCCCCCTGCCTTCTCATTTCTAGAGAAAAGAGTCATAGCAGGTTTGCTCTTTCCAGTTAGGAATAACCTCTCAGTTCATGGCATCGTTCTTGAAATAAGTGACCTTTATGTATTAGTGGTTGAAGAACCTTATGTTTCGCTGGTGGGTTTTTGGATCACTCTCCTGCTCTTCTAATTGATTGCTGTGTCCTTTCAAGTTCAGTCAGGAGTTCTATCTGTCAATACTAATTCTAAAATGAACTAACAGGTTACATTTGCACAGTAAATGATCCTTATGCACAATCTCAACAGGACTTGTAGTGCAAGATTAAAACACTGCTCCTATGTCCTTGAGTTATGTTCCCTTGATGATCTGGCTATCCATTAGCATTACTTTAAACTAACAATACAAGAAGCCCCTGAAGGTGATAGCAGCTGTTTTAACCTAGTAGCACTGTAAAGATATCTACAAGATGACAACTTCACACAAGTTTAATGCCTTTATTAAGCATTACTGCTATTGTGAGGAAAGCCTAATGATTGGGTTAAGCCATGCTTGATTTTGCTATGAATCACAGAATCACACAGTGCAGAAGAGGCCCTTCGGCCCATCAAGCCTGCACTGACACATGAGAAACACATTCCAGACTGTCACCACCCTCTGGGTAAAAAGTGTTTCCCTCACATCCACCCCACCCTCACCTTGAACTTATGTCCCCTCGTGACTGACACTTCAACTAAGGGGAACAGCTGCTCCCTATCCACACCCCTCATAACCTTGTACATTTAGGCTTTTAATTCTAGAATTTTTTTACTGAATTCAAATTCAATCATCTGCCGTGGTTGGATATAAACCCAGGTTTATGAACCCATTACCCTGGATTACCAACCCAGTGACAACACCACTATGCCACCTCCTCCTTTCACAGAATCAAAGAATTTTAACAGCACAGAAGGAGGCTATTAGGCTCATCATGTCTGCACCGGCTCTCCAAATGAGCATTATGACCTAGTGCCATTGCCCTGCCTTTGCCCGGTACACCTGCACATTGTTTCTGTTCAAATAATCATCTAATACTCTCTTGAATGCCTCCATTGAACCTGACTCCACCACACTTCTAGGCAGTGCATTCCGGACCTGAGCCACTCGTTGTGTGAGAAAGTATTTTCTCATGCCACATTTGTTTCTTTTGCAAGTCACTTTAAATCTGTGCCCTCTCGTTCTTGATTATTTTATGAGTGGGAACAGCTTCTCCCTATCTACTCTGTCCAGCCCTCACTCCGAGGAGAACAGTCCCAGCCTTTCCAATTTATCCTCATAGCTGAAGTTTCTTATCCCTAGAACTATTCTTGTAAACCTCCTCTGCACTGTCTCCAATGTGTTCACATCCTTCCTATAATGTGCACCCAGAACTGTACACAATACATCAGCTGAGGCCTAATAAGTGTCTTATATAAATCTAACATAACCTTCCTGCTCTTGTACTCTATGTCTCTATTAATAAAGCCCAAGATATTATATGCTTTATTAACTGCTCTCTCCAACTCTCCTGCCACCTTCAATGACCTAGCCACATATACACCCAGGTCTTTCTGCTCCTGCACCCCCTTCAAAATTTCACCCCCTACTTCATATTGTCTGTCCATGTTCTTCCTACCAAAAAGCATCATCACACATTTCTCCACACTGAACTTCATTTGCCACCTATCTGTCCACTCCACCAATTTGTCCATGTCTTCTTGAGGTTCCACACTGTCCCCCTCACAGTTCACAACATTCCCAATGTTTGTATCACGTGCAAACTTTGAAATTGTCCCCTGCGTACCAGGGTATAGGTCTTTAATATATATCAGGAAAAGCAAGGGTCCCAATATGACAGGCTTGTAAATGACAGAATTCCAAATTTGGCTCAGGTGTCTAACCCTTTGGAATTCATTTGAAACAAACATGTTCAGATTTTTAGGCTTTGCTTCCCTTCTTTTTGGTTAATTATTTCCCAATTTTGGACATGTCTGGTTCTGTTGCAGAACATTTGATGGAGGTTGATTGGTATCATTTGTCAACAACTCCATTATTGTTGTGAATACCAGGATGGTAGAAGGTGAACTAGATGGACCTTGATTCACTTTTGTTTAGCAATTCCCATGCTCCTGCTCATATACACTGGGACCGAACTTTAGTTCCAGTTCAATCTGCAAAAGTTCCTAATGCTCAAACACAAAAATTGGTGGATGGTTATACAACAGAGTAGGTAGATGAATAAAATAAGCTCCTAAATGATCCTATAAAAAATTAAGAACGTAAGAACATAAGAAATAGGAACAGGAGTAAACCATTCGACCCTTCAAGCCTGCTCCACCATTCAATAAGATCATGGCTGATCTGCTTTTGTTTAAATTCCCACATTCAATTCTAATCCCGATAACCCTTGATTCCCTTGCCTAGCAAGAATTCTGGCAGATGGTCAACACTCTTTGTAATTTACATGTGGGAAGACAGATGTTGTTGCTGCTGAGAGTGTTACCTCGCTCAATTTCTTAACTTGATCATGTTGGGTGAACCATTATGCATCTCATGTCACTAGCTGTGACATTCAACAAGTGGACTCACGCAAAGTTCAGATAATTGTGGAATGTGTAAAACTTCACCGGAATAGGTGCCAGAGGTGTCATGATCTGATTAGAGACCATCAACATTTAAAGAGAAATCCTGACACCCAGTGATTTAACTAACAGAACTATACCACAAGGTTTCAAGTTTTAAACAAACACACAAACTTTATTGCAGATCAAACAAATTAAGCAAGGCATTTTAAGTTAAAATTATAACTGATACCCACAAATATTATGCACAGAGGTTTATTTCTTACTTCCCCCAAGAATTCTCTTGTAAATTATGATATCTTAAGGTTACTTACCTTGGTAGAGACTGCTGTGATATGCTTTGAAGGAATATAGTCCCTAAAACTAAAAATTATATTCTAAAACCAATGGACCCAGGAACTAGATATTCTTAACAAAGGTGGCTACCAAATTGATGCAAGACAGATATTGTGTCATTTCGTACCTGTGTCAATATATAAAGCTCACACATTGTGCTTCATGTTTTGAATGCATAATGCAGCAGTTTTGCTGTCACATCAACACGAACCATGGGGAGAATAGGCAATGGTCCAGAAAATATAACTGAGGCACTCTCTGTCCTCTCAAGCGGATGTAAAATATCCCATACCACTATTTTGAAGAGGAACAGGAGAGTTATCCCTGATACCTTGGACAATATTGATCCCTTAATTAGCATAACAAAAATGGATTATCTGATCATTATCCAATTGCTATTTGTAGGCCCTTGTTGTGTGCATATTGACTATTTTGTTTCCGACATTACAACAGTGACTACACTTCAAAGTCGTTCATTGGGTGTTAAAAAAAAGGGCTTTGGGATGTCCTGAATTGACAAAGTGAATGTTGCACAACAGAAAGGAGGAACAGACACAAGGCTTTCAATATTTTATATGCACATTGATTGATCTCCTGAGGCGTATCAGATTTATCAATAATTATCTTAGAGGTATCGGTCTGAATTATGTGACAGTGATGTAATTAACAGAACTACTCCAAAAGGTTTCATGTTTTAAACTCTGAGGAACTGTTTTTTTGGAAAATTGGAAGGACATTGAATCTTAGACACTCTTCCCTCCTGAGTTGTTTTTAAAAGTCTACAAGTTTAATTCTGGACTGTGAACATGCCATTTAAAAAAAAGAAAAACACAGGTCAACAGGTAGATGTCCAGTGGGGACAGATGGTGAGAGAAAAGTTATGTTGTTTGTCTGGGTTAAATAAGAACTATTGCTGCCAGGCGAGAGACTCTTGCCAATTGTTGAAAACTCCTGGCCTGAGAGTAGTACTTTGCAACATTTTATTCTGTTTGAACTCAGAGCCAGAGGGTGTGTGTGCCTTGAAAGCAGACAATAAAAGAAAGACTCTCTTTCTCTCTCCCACTCTCTCCCTCTCTCTCTCTCTCCACTTTGTGTTACAGGCAGTTCATACTGATTTAACTGCCCGTCAGAAAATTCTCATCAGAGTAGTTTAACTATATTTTGAAAGCCTGCAAGTAGTGACCAGTGAGAATTATTGAAGACCGTGTGTCACCAAGGATTCATCTGTAAGGACTTCCAGCTCTACTGTAGCCAGAATTCCGTCAGATCAACTGAGTCAAGACCTTTTCAAACTTTATCCTTTCTAAAAAAAGGTTCCCATACTCCAGCCTCTGCAGAGACCATGTTTGTTTTGTCCTGTTTTGTGTTTCTGTGTGAGTGTATGGGTGTTGGACTGTCTGTTTTGTAAAAAAAAGGAAATTTGTTACAGTTCCAAATTGCAAACTGTATGTTAACCAATTTTGCAACTTGTTTTTAAAAGAGGAAATTTTTTTAAAATAATAAATCAATTATTTTTTATTCATTGAAAGTAGTCTGGATAAAGCCTTTTTAAGTTGTGTATAGCAGCATCAAAGGAAAATAATTGGCCAGTTTGGTGAGGGAATTAAACTTTGAAATGATTCTTGCAACCTGTGGAGAAGTGAGGCTAGAATTGTCTGTGCACTTGTCCCATCACATTCCATAAAAAAGCAAAAACATTAACTTTAATGTATATTGAACAGATTAAACAAGGCAGATTAAGCTAACTTGAGAACTGATACCCACATATGCTATGCAAAGAGGTTTACTTCTTACTTCCCTCAAGAGTTCACTTATACATTGTCAGATCTTAAATATACCTTAATATTAAGGCTATTAAGGGATAGCAGCATGACATCACTAGAAGGGAAGTGTGTCATGTGATCCAGTTTTAGTTCCACTTTTGCTTTTGTTCAGACCACACGCACATACAGCTCTGCTGCTAATATAATCAAGCTCTCAATTTAGTTATGAATGCTTTCATTTGCCTTGTCTTAATAAATGAACATGCACATGTTTACACAATCTTTTATGAACAATTAGTGCTTATATCATTATAACAACATGACATGGACCACCCAAAAGTATGCCACAATTCTCTGGAAACTAGTTAATTCTCCTCAGTTCCTGCTATTCTCAGAGGTAAGACTTTCATTCACTATATCTGGACTATGGGTGTCTCAGTCCTTTGTTCCGGGTGCCTTCTCAATACTTCCAAGCTAATTTGCTGTGTGCTTTCTTTTGCCACAAGGCATGGTAAGGATCACTGAAGGTTTCTCTGCTAGCTTCAAACCAGGAAATCTTCTAGCCTAATTTCCTTTATGAAATCCAAACTGAGATTAAGCCCTACCCACATGCCATGAAGTGAATGCTTATAGTGCAGTCTTAGCTAATTGTCATTTACTTTGGCTATATACTCTTAGCTGTACCACACACTAATTCCAATCTGCTGCAACTAAAACTGTCAGCAAACACACAGGTAAATTGAAACCAGGAAATCTCCAGAAGCTTCACCCATCTCTTTGACAACGTGGCATGCTCTGGGATGTCCTCAAACTGACCTTTAGTATCCCTCATTTATTTTTGAATGAAGGGACACACTATCTCAGCTTTTTTTCTTTTGCACTCATCAGGATAGCTCCCAAGAAATTAACAAACTTTAATGGGGAACAACATTTTATACTGGTTGAGAAGGGAGTGCTGATTGGTTGGCAAGTGGATTCTGATTGGTGGACACGTTGCCATGGAGAATGCAGCATGGGGCCGTTCGCATGCCAGCTTTGTTCAAATTCAAACCAGGCAGGTCAACTCTGATTTGTGAAGGCATTGCTGTGGAATGAACGAGGGAGTGACTGTTCTCTAATCCTTTGTTTAGATGAAACAGGCACAAAATGGGCACATGTTCCTTCTGTCAGCAAAGGGCGGAGCTCTGAATGCGAATATGCGTGGCTCCTGCCATGTGTGTGCGAGCCATACTGTGATTCTGACTGACAATCTTAAATTGACTTTCAGGAATTCTTAGCACAGGCAAGATTGTTTAGCTACCTTCCTCTCCCTCCCAGAACCATGATAGGGTCCCCTTGTCATCACTTATCACCCCACCAGCCTCCGCATTCAAAGGATCATCCTCCACCATTTCCGCCAACTCCAGCATGATGCCACCAACAAACACATCTTCCCTCCACCCACCCACCCAGCCCCCGCCCCCCCACCCAACTCCCCCACCCCCTGGAAGCATTCCGCAGGGATCGTTCCCTCCGGGACACCCTGGTCCACTCCTCCATCACCCCCTACACCTCAACCCCCTCCCACAGCATCTTCCCATGCAACCACATAAGGTGCAGCACCTGCCCCTTTACTTCCCCTCTCCTCACTGTCCAAGGGCCCAAACACTCCTTTCAAGAGATTCAGTATTTCACTTGCACTTCCCTCAATTTAGTCTACTGCATTCGTTGCTCCCAATGCGGTTTCCTCTACATTAGAGAGACCAAACGCAGACTGGGTGACTGCTTTGCAGAACACCTTCGGTCTGTCCGCAAGCATCACCCAGACCTCCCTGCTGCTGGCCATTTCAACACTCCACCCTGCTCTCATGCCCACATGTCTGTCCTTGGCCTGCTGCAATGTTCCAGTGAAGCTCAACGCAAACTGGAGGAACAGCACCTCATCTTCCGACTAGGCACTTTACAGCCTTCCTAACTGAATATTGAGTTCAACAACTTTAGATCATGAACTCTTTCCACCATCCCCAACCCCTTTCCGATCCCCGTTTTTTCCAATAATTTATAAAGATTTTTAATTTCCCACCTATTTCCATTATTTTTAAATGTATTTCCATCCATTGTTTTATCTCTACATTTTAGCTTATTTCGATCCCTTCCCCCCAGCCCGTCCCCACTAGGGCTATCTGTACCTTGCTTGTCCTGCTTTCTACCCTTAATGTCACCTATTAGCACATTCCTTAGATAATATCACCACCTTCAACACCCCTTTGTCCTTTTGTCTATGACATCTTTGGTTATCTCCACCTATCACTGGCTCTCTATCCAGCTCTACTTGTTCCACCCCCCCCCACCCCCCCCTTAAACCAGCTTATACTTCACCTCTTTTCTATTTTTCCTTAGTTCTGTTGAAGAGTCATGTGGACTCGAAACGATAATTGTTTCCTCTCCACAGATGCTGTCAGACCTGCTGAGTTTTTCCAGGTATTTTTATTTTTGTTTTGTTTAGCTGGTGTTGTTCAACAGCAGAATCACATCTAATGTTAAACACTATGACTTAGGTTTTGCAAGTATGAGCTGGTTAGTTATAGTCAGTACCTTCCCTGTTGCGAACAGCTGAAGGGTGCGCTGTCTGTTATGATATGATCCACCAATCATTGGGATGTAAAGCTTATATACCTGGCATGACACCGGCATTGAGATTCATATACTATATTACTCATTTGTGTGATAGGCAGGACATCTTTTTGGCCTGATGGCAGCATCTTGTTAGTAGAGAATACCACTGGTAGTGTTACTGCATAGTAACAGCGTGCAATGGCTAGCTTAACATCTTGCTCAAATTTGTGAGGCACCTTACCCCTTCCAGGGTAATTTGAGGTCAACTGGGCACTTCTCAGGGTCGAAAGTGGAGCTATAGGCATATTTATTAGCTTGAATGATATGCATGGAGTAATGACCTGATCAGGGTGGCCATCATCCCACAGGATGGATTTGATGCACCCTCTTTCAGCACCAAGCTTGCACGGTGAGCAAATGCCTCTGGCCTGCTTTGCGAGGTTGCCGATAAGGCAAATCTTAAAGCACGTGGAACTGTAGGAATCTCTACACATATATTGACCAATGAACATGGGTTTGCAATATCCCTCATTTAAAATTATTTCTTTGATCTGTTTAAATTTTATCAACTTCAAGATTGCATATCAGTTTCTAGTTGCACCCATTTTGCTACCATTAACCTTTTAACCTACAACCTAAAAGTTATATTCCAAAATTCAGAAAGTTGTATTCTAAAACACATGAACCAGGAACTAGATATTTACAACAGAGGTGACAATCGAATGATACAAGACTTAGTTCTGAAACAAAAATGACAGATGCTGTGTCACTTGCTGCCTATACCCATATATGAAGTCCACACCATGTGCTTTATGCTTTGAATGCATAATACAGTGGAAAAGAGCATCAAACAGCATGGCCCTTCCATTGTTCGCAATTGGCAAGGTGCGGATGGTACCCAAACACCCGTGCTTGCAAAACTCAAAACACAGTATCCGATATTAGCTATGATTCCATGACTGGACAGCATTTGCTAAATAATCCTAAATAATCCTCAGTTTGCCGAGAATTACGCTGACAACCGATTTAAGATTGTCAGTTGTGTTCTCATTGTGGTGCATTTGTGCGTTCCGGAAGCTACACAGAGCCCTGTTCTTTGCAGATAGAAAGAGCATGTACATACATTGCACTTGTTTCATCTAAATAAAATAAGTGACAGCTATTTGTGGGTTTATTCCTCAGGGCAATGTCTTGAGCAATCAGATGTAAGCTGCCTGGTTTAAATTTCAAACAATGCTTGGCAGTTAAATGGTAGTCATGAACAACTGGTGCATTCTCCATGGCAATGCCTCTACCAGTCGAATTCTACTTATCAACAAAACAGCATCTCGTCTCAAACAGTATAAATATATTGTTTCCCTGATACTGTTATTTACTTGCACATTTTTCTAACGAGTGCAAGATGAAAAGCTTCAACAAAAATGTTTCTTTTTTCACCAGTACTCAAGCTCTGTACTACCAAATGACTACCAAGTGGCAAATAACATTTGCACCGCACTCATGCCAGGCAATGATCATCTCCAAGACAGAGTTTCATGAGCACCCCATGATATTCAATGGCATTACCATTGCTGAATCCTGAACTACCAACATCCTGAGAGTCAGCATTGAAGAGAAACTTAACTGGAGCAGTGACAATCGTTAAAAACGCAGGTCAGAGGCTGGGAATTGTGTAGAGAGTAAACGGCTTGTCTACCGCCTAAAAGGAACAGCAGTGTGATGGAATACTCTCCACTTACCTGGATGTGTGAAGCTCCACTAACACTCAAGTAACTTAACACCATTCAGGACAAAGCAGTCCACCACATTCAACCCCATCACCACTGGTGAACATTGACTGCTATGTGTACCATCTACAAGATGAAGTGCAGCAACCTGCCAAGACTCCTTCGATAGCACCTTGCCAATCCATGATAACAACTAGCTAGAAGGACAAGGGCAGCAGGTAAATGGGAATACCATCGCCTAGAATTTGTTTATACGTCACACACCATCCTGAGTTGGAACAATATCATCATCCCTTCATTATCACCAGATGCAAATCATAAAACTCCCTTTCTAACACCACTGCGTATGTACTTTCACCCGATGGACTACAGCAGTTCAAGACAGCAGCTCACCATCACCTTCTCAAGGGCAGCTAGGGGTGGGTAATAAATGTCAGCCTCGCCAGTGACGTCCACATTCCATGAATGAATCAAAAAAAAAATCCTATCATCTCCTATTGTTTTGGTGTGAAATCTCTGTCTAACAATATCAATACATTGAGAGTTGTTAGATGATGCCGTTCAGGCAGGCCTGGAAAATGAGACAAGTAAAAATCCAACCGGATGGAGTGGACTGCATATTTCACCCACTGCATTGTAATTACCCCATACCACTGAGCTTCTATCAGGATAAGGTGGGGAGAGGAGGGGATTAAGGCACCCCACACCAGATTTCATCTGGGTAATAAATGTGTTCTTTGATGCTGTGGCTGACATGAACTGACATCTTGTGGAACCTCAGGAGCTGATAATTGCCTCATTGTGTGTGGTCTAGTTGAAAAATTGACCATGTTATTAAAATATTGCCATGTCTTTCAGGCTGGCTGCCAGGACAACAGCTAGTTTTTAAAAATTCATTCATAGGACATGGGCATCGCTGGCTGGGCCAGCATTTATTGCCCATCCCTAGTTGCCCTTGAGAAGGTGGTGGTGAGCTGCCTTCTTGAACTACTGCAGTCCATGTGGTGTAGGTACACCCACTGTGCTGTTAGTGAGGGAGTTCCAAGATTTTGATCCAGCGACAGTGAAGGAACGGCGATATATTTCCAAGTCAGGATGATGAGTGACTTGGAGAGGAACTTCCAGGTGGTGGCATTCCCATCTAACTGTTGCCCTTGTCCTCCTAGATGATAGTGGTCGAGCGTTGTGGGAGATGCACTCAGCCTGGCAAGTGGGGAGTATTCCATCACACTCCTGACGTATGCCTTGTAGATGAAGGACAGGCTTTGGGGAGTCAGGAGGTGAGTTAATCACCGCAACATTCCTAGCCCCTGACCTGCTCTTGTAACCACAGTATTTATATGGCTAGTTCAGTTCAGTTTCTGGTCAATGGTAACACCCCAGGATGTTGATAGTGGGGGATTCAGTGATGGTAATGTCATTGATTGTCACGGGGCAAGGGTTAGATTCTCTTTAGTTGGAGATGGTCATTGCCTGGCACTTGTGTGGTGCAAATGTTACTTGCCGCTTGTCAACCCAAGCCTGGATATTGTCCAGGTCTTGCTGCATTTGGGCATGGACTGCTTCAGAGTTTGAGGATTCATGAATGGTGCTGAACGTGGTGCAATCATCAGTGAACATCCCCACTTCTGACCTTATGATGAAAAGAGGGTAGTTGATGAAGCAGCTGAAGATAGTTGGGCCGAGGACACTACCCTGAGGAACTCCCGCAGTGTTATCCTGGGGCTGAGATGACTGACCTCCAACAACCACAACCATCTTACTTTGTGCTGGGTTTGACTCCAAACAGCGGAGAGTTTTCCCCCTGATTCCCATCGACGCCAGTTTTGCCAGGGCTCCTTGATGTTACACTCAGTCAACTGCTGCCTTGATGTCAAGGGCAGTCACTCTCACCTCCCCTCAAGAGTTCAGCTCTTATGTCCATGTTTGAACCAAGGCTGTAATGAGGTCAGGAGCTGAGCGGCACTGATGATAATAAATTCAAAATGCTGCAGAAGCTGGAAATCTGAAAAAGAACAGGAAATGCTGGGAAATCTCAGTAGGTTTGTGCACAGCATCTGAGGAGAAAGAAACAGAATGAACGTTTTGAGTCTGTATGATTCTTCTTTAGCGCTAAAGAGAGAACCTGCCTGTCCCAAAGTATCCAAATGACAGTCTGCCAAAGGGCAGGACAAATTTGACTCAGGTGTCTGACCTTCTGGAATTAATTTGCCATGAAGGTGTTCAGATTTTCAGGCTTCAGCCCTCTTCTTTTTGGTTCATTATTTCCCAAATTTGGACATGCCTGGATATGTTGCAGAGAATTTCATAGAGGCTGATGGTAGATGATGAACTAGATGGACCTTGATCTTCTTTTGGATAACAACTCCTCTGCTCCTACTCATATATCCGTAGAACCGAGATTTAGCTCCAGACCTATCTGCAAACGTTCCTAATGCTCAAACAGAAAACCTGCTGGATGACTGCATAACAGAGTAGGTAGATGAATAAAACAAACTCCAAATGGGCTGTCCTATATAAAAAAAAATGGCAGATAGCCAACACTCGTTGTAATTTACACGTGGGAAGACGAAAACGTTGTTGCTGCTGAGAATGTTACCTCACTTAGTTTTTGAATTGATCATGTTGGATGAATCATTATGCATTTCACATCTCTAGCTGCGACATTCAACAAGTGGAGTCACGCGACAGTGCAGATAATTGTGAATGTATCAAATTTCACAGGAATAGGTGTCAAAGATGTCACGATCTGATTAGGGGCTGTCGACATTGAAATCTAAACACAAGAGATTTAAGTAACAAAACTTTGCCACAAAATTTCAAGTTTTGAACAAGCGCACAAACTTTATTGTAGGTAGAACAAATTAAGCAAGGCATTTTAAGTTAACACTGTAACTGATACCCACATATACAATGCACAGAGGTTTACTTCTTGCTTCCCCCAAGAATTCTCTTAAATATTATGATACCTTAAATTTATTACCTTGGTAGAGACTGCTGTAATATGCTTTGAAGCAATATAGTTATATTCCAAAAACTAAAAGTTATATTCTACAACCCTTGAACCAGGAATTCACAATAAAGGTAGCTATTGAATTGATGCAAGACTTAGTCTGAAACAACAATGTCAGATATTGTGTTATTTTGTACCTATGTCCTTATATAAAGCTCACCATGTGCATTATGTTTTGAATGCATCATACGGTGGTCTTTCGGTCACATCTACACGAGACTAAAGGGGAGAAAAGGCAATGATCCAGGAAATATAACTGAGGCACTCTCTGTCCTCTCAGGTGGATGTAAAAGATCCAATATCACTATTATGAAGAGGCGCAGAGGAGTTATCCCTGATATCTTGGACAATAATTATCCCTTAATTAACATAACAAAACCAGATTATCTGGTCATTATCCGACTGCTGTTTGTAGGCCCTTGCTGTGTGCGGACTGACTGTTGTGTTTCCTACATTACAATGGTGACTGCACTTCATTGGGTGTAAAATAAAGTGTTTTGGGACATCCTGAGCTTATGAAAGACACTATGTAAATACGAGCCTTGTCTTTACTAAAAAGTGACTGTCACAGGAAGTGAATGTTGCACAACAAAAAGGACGAACAGACACAAGACTTTGAATATTTTATATGCACAGTAGTTGGCCTCCGGAGCCTTATCACATGCAGAATCAAAACCTGTAGTAGCTTGGAAAGTTGTATTTTAATATTTGCAAAGAATGTCATTTTTGTAATGAAGTTCCTCTGGAATTCCCTGTTGGATTTATCAGTAACTATCTTAGAGGCATAGGTCTGAACCATATCACATTGATGTAATTAACAGAACTACACCAAAAGATTTAAAGTATTAAACACTTGGCCTGAGAGAAGTATTCTCTGAACATTTTATTCTTTTGAAACTCAGAATCAGAGAGTGTGTGTGTGCCTTGACAGCAGGCTGCAAAAGGAAGACTCCCTCCCTGACTCTCAGTTTCTCTCTCCCTCTATTTCTCTGTCCCACTTATGTTACAGGCAGTTCAGAGTGCATTAAACATCTATCACAAAATTCTCATCAGAATAGCTCATTTGTATTTTGGAAGTCTGCATTTGTGACTAGCAAGAGTTATCAAAGACAATGTGTTACCAAGGATCATCTAAAAGGACTTCCAGATTTACTGTGACCAGAATTCCGTTACATCAACAGACTCAAGACCTTTTCGTACTTCCCAAACTTCAACCTCTGCAAACACCATTTTTGTTTTGTCCTGTTAGGTGCTTGTTTAAAGGAGGAAAATTGTTACATATCCAAATTACAAATTGTATGTTAACCAGTTTTGCAATTTGTTTTTAAAAATGGAATTTGTTTTATCATAAATCAGTTATTTATTGAAAGAAGCCTGGTTAAAGTATTTTTATCCTGGGTACAGCAATATCAAAGGAATACAGTTAGCTAGTTTGGTGAGGGAATTAAACAGTTAAACTATTGTTGTGACATGTGGAGAAGTGGGGCTGAAATTGACTGCACACGCCCCGCGTCACGGTCCATAACATGGATTGGGGCTTCTTCCGGGGTTTGAGATGCAGACAACGAGTGATTGGATGCAGATTAATATTAATTGGTAAAGGATAAAATGACAATATCAGGTTTCTTATACATTAGTAAATTAAAATGACGCTGGAAGTTGCTAAGACTTTTCTGGGGATAGAAGATGTAACAGTAGGTTGTTTGAAATTCTTAACTAAAGCTAAACTGAGAGACTTAGCAGATAAGTGAAAGGTAAAAATTAAAGCAGGATGTCATAAGGATGATATGATTAATGTCATTACCCAGCATTTAGAATTGCTCTTGCAAAGTGGGTTATTGGGCAGAGCTCATGAGATTTATTCACCACTTTGGTAAGAGGTTTCGAACAATCATGATGCAGTAAAAAGGGCTATTCTTAGTGCATATGGGTCCCTGAGCCATACAGGAAAAGGTCTCAAAACATGAGGAAGCAGTCTGGGCATCTACATTGAACTTGAGAGAGTAAAGCAAAGTAATTTTGACGATTGGATACGGCACTAAAGGTAGATGCCACATGTGAAGCTCTTGGGGAAATAACCCCCTAGAAAAATTTAAAAATTGAATTCCTCCAATTGTTAGAAACCACTTTGAAGACAGAACAGCTACAAGAGCTAGAAAGTCAGTGGAGATGGCTGATGATTATAAGCTGGTCCATAAATCAAAACCCATTTAATCACCCCCACAAACATGAGAAGGATAGAAAGTGGGAGGGTGAAAGGAAGGCACAGAGGCAGGGAGGAGAGGGGCAGCAGGGAATATCCCGGGAACTTGTACTTAGACTGGAAAACAAGGTGCTTAGGGCGGAGTTGATATTCAAAGGCCCAAGTGTTTCCATTGTACCAAGATGGATAAAATTGCTGAAAGATGCACAGAATATCCATGGGACTTATTGGGATACATAAGGATGATTCAATAAAAGATCCCCAATTGAAAATACAACAGATCAAATGTTGCACTAACTGCAGCTGTGAGTCTGAGTGTGAATACTGCCGTGAGTTCGGGGAAGGTGACTAAGATACATGAGAGTGAGCAGAAATTTTGTTGAGAGGGTAAGTAACATCCTATCCCTTTAATGAGACAACTAAATATATAATGATATTATGGGATACAGTGGCTGGCCAAACATTACTGTTGGGAAAAGGCATGACTGTTCCACCAGAGAGTGCAGTAAGAGCCAAAGTGTTGGTAATGGTATTGAAGGAGGTCACAAGCCCATCCCCTTATACCAGGTGCACCAGGAGTGCAACCTTGCATCAGGGCCAGTGACCATGGGAGTCATCTCCAGTTTGCCTGTGGATGTGGGGGGGTCGAACTACTCCATGGCAAACACTTATTGGAATCAAAAGTGAAAGCATCTCTAATAGCTGCAGAGAAAGCTTCTGAATCAACAAAAGCTGAAAGGGCTGTGGGAATCCAGCCAGAATCCTTAATAATACAGGGAAACAAAAATGTTTCTGATGTCTTAAAGGGGGCAATGGAGCCTGTAAGGATTGGAGTAACTAGGCAAGGGCTGCTTTCAATCGAAGAGGCAGGGAACACGCAGCCAAATTCAGCAGAGGTGCAGAGGGTGGAGAGTGTTCAGGGTCCCTTTCAAGAAGATGTAATAATTCTCATAATGTTATTGGAATTTATTGTAAAGTAGAGTAATAGTGGGATATGTCCATGTGTCTATATGTGTCTTTTTTTTTAATTCATTCATGGGATGTGGGCTTCGCTGGCTGAGCCAGCATTTATTGTCCATCCCATGTGTGTGTGTGTTTGTATGTGAGACTTAATTGAATTAGTTTGGATGCTTTGATCTAAGAAGAGAGGTTAGGTTTGAAATGTTAATTAGATATACATGGGGAAGTTTAGAAACATAGGTGTCAAGGGAACATTTGCATTTTGAAATAAACCACATTAGATTGTTTTCAAAGCAGTGGTGAAATGTGTCACCTAGACAGGTGAAATTTAGAAACAGTTATTTTTCCCAAAGATTACTGGTAAAGCTTAGTGCTATGAGAGGGTTTTATTATCAGGGAGATAAAGTCCAAAGACATAGTGAAACAATGGGTCCAAGTCATTCAAAGAAGAAGGTATATATAGAGAAGAGAATACCGTTTGTAAGGGAAGGCACTGTTAAGATCTTATAAATGTGCAAAAAGCTTTCAGCATCTATGCCTCAGGCTGCTATCCTCAAAGGGCTGAAGTTAAGAAAACCCACTTGGAATTCGACTTGTTCAGTGTATCATGTTTCTTTGCCTGGGTCTTTTAAAATCTATGTGTCTTACTGTTGCCTTAACAAAAGTGTAACTGGGAGTTAGATTGATTAGGGGAGTTAGAAGTTATCATAGTAGTAATTTATAGATCTATGTATGTACTCAAAATCATTTCTCTTATTAATGAATGCTTAATCAAGTTTTATAAAAACCTACAAGACTTGGTGGTCTTATTACTACTGAATTCAAGGCACACATCTCGACATTTATACAAATTGAAAATTAGCTTTGACAGAGAGTTTCCCTCTGGGATTTGAACAGCTCAGCACTTACCATCAACTGTGTCATAACAGTCCCAAAAAGAGGCAATAGGAATTGTGAGGGCTGGAGTTGTTGAGAGACAGCTACTTGAATTTAAAATGGCCAAGGTTAAGTCCATGGAATTAATGGAGGTCCAGGATTGGCTGGTGGAATTGAAACTGAATGAAAGAGAATGACCCGGAAATTCATTCAGTGGATATGTTGTATGCAAAATTAAATGAGGAGCAGGGAAGTTTCAAGACAAGTAAGGAAACAGTGAGAGAAGTGCTATGCACAGCTGCAGAGCCACTTGAAGTTAAAAGGGCCAAAGACAGGCCAGCAGACATAAAAGAGGTGCATGAGGGGCCCGTAAAGTATAAATAACTAGAGAGGAATAGGCCAATGATCAATTTGGCAGACAGTTTCATGGTAGACAAGCAAGCTGAGACCCAAACATTTTAATCAGAGGATGAAGTGTTAGTGTTGTTGTGTTTACCTCCAAGGTAATTAAGAGGGTTGGGAAAGTAAATTATTTGATTGACACCCCAGATCACAGGAAAAAGAGTCGGCTGTGTCACATCATATGTTCAAGCAATACCATCATAGGGAGGAGATTAAGGAGGAGCAGGTATGTCAGTTAGTAATGAGAGTGGAAGATGAAGGAGACAGTGAGAGTGAAGCAGAAGAATATTTAGATAATTCATCAACTGAAGCTCCTACTATTCGGTTAGCTAATTCTCAAATATTAGGAGAGTTAAACACCTTATCCACATACTTAGAGGTAGGACAGCAAAAAGACCGAGTGAAGTCACTTAAGATATTTGAAGGCATCTGTAGAGATCAAATAGTGTGTGCAACTCTAGCCACACATGATGTGGATAAAGCAAAATCTTTTATAAAACTTTTATCGCTTAAGCCCAGAGAAGCAGGCTAAGGTGGAATCAGAAATAGAGAGAAATCACTTAATTGAACCAAGTCAAAGCAGTTGGAGCTCTCCAGTAGTGTTGTGCATAAACCTTATAGGTCAGCTGGATTCTGTATAGATAACAGAAACATTAATGCAGCAACCAAACCAGACTCTTACCCAATCCCTCGTTTAGAAGATCTTATTGTCAGGGTTGGCAGTGCCACATTCCTCACTAAGGTAGATTTATTGAAAGGATACCGGCAAGCACCTTTAACATTGTGAGTTAAGGAGATATCAGCTTTTGTCACACCGAATGGGCTATACCAATGTTGAGTGATGCTATTTGGACCAGCCACTTCCCAAAGACTAATGAATCAAGTTGTAACTAATGTTCCTAACTGAGTGGGTTACCTGGACAATGCATTGATTTACAGCAGCTGTTGGAAAGATTGCTTAAAACAATTAAAAGCCCTGTTTAAACAAATGCAGTCAGCAGATCTCATAATAAGCCTTGCCAAGACTGTGTTCGCAAAAGCTTGAGCAATCTACAAGGGCGATGTCATAGGGGAAGGACAAGTATCACTAAGAGTAGTGAAGGTACAGGCTTTGGTGGAATTCCCTGCCCCTAACACTAAATGAGAAATCATGAGATTTTTGGGGATGTGTGGCTTCTATCATAAGTTTATGCCAAACTTCAGCACAATAGGTGCTCCACTAACAAATTTGTTGCAAAAGAAGGCAGAGGTAAAGTGGTCAAGAGAGTGCCAGACACTTTTTGAGATGTTGAAGGCAATAGTATCTCATGAATTGGAGGTGGCTGCCTCTAACTTCACTAAACCCTTCAAGGTGGCAATCGATGCCAGTGACTTGGGGATGGGTCCTGTCTTATTGCAAGGAGATGAATCGGGCATAGAATAACCAGTAGGGTATTTTTCTAAAAAGTAAAATCAACGTCAAAGCGATACTCTACAATAGGAAAGGAAGCCCTGGGATTGTTACGGGCTCTAAAACATTTTGAGTTATATGTCCATCATAGCTGTATAGAAACCCTAATGTACACTGACCATAATCCCTTTGCCTTTGTAGAAAAGCTTAAGGCTCAGAATGCCAGACTGTTCCAATGGAATTTGTTTCTACAGCTTTATAACATATAGATTGTCCATATTGCTGGGAAATATAACTGGTGATGCGTTATCCAGACTGTAATTTTTGTCAGAATAACATGGTGCCGTCCCATTAGCTGATCTCTTGTGGAATCACAGGAACTGCTGATTGCTTCATTCCATGTGGTTTAGTTGAAATATTGACCATATTGTTGAACCACTGCCATTCCATCCTGGCAGACTGCTGGGAGAGCAGAAAGCCTCCTAATGATGTTAGTTGCTGAAAAGTGGTTTATTCTTTACTTTTGTATAATCATATTATTCGTTTATGTTGCCAACTTTCCCTTCAATTTCATCAGATAATTATTTTCCAGTGCATCACTGGATCAAATTTCACTTTGCAATCTTCTCTCAAGCCTGTATAAATGGGCATTTCTGATTGTGTTCCTCCTGTCCTGTGTCATGAACCCCTTATAAAATCAGGCCTCAATCTCCATGTCAACTTTTAGAAGACTGGGGAATCCATAAAGCACACAAATCTTATACAGTATAAGGATGCTAACCATGCAATGCCATGTCTTATAGATTATCCAGCTACAGGATAAGAATGGAAGAAAAATCTTGCTCTTGCATGCTTTATCTGAGCAACTGTCAACTGACAGGTCAAACATCTGGAAAACCATACTGCTCTTGTTCATGTTCATCACCTGTAATTACATGGAATGTACATAGGGAAATAGGCCTTTCGGCCCAACTATTCCATGCTGGTATTTAAGGTCACACAAGTCTCGCTCAACACCTCTGCATCCCACCTTATCAACATATATTTCTATTCGTATCTCACTTCTGTTTATCAATCCCCACCTTAAATGCATCTGTTCATCACAACCTCTCTTTGTTGGAGTGAGTTCCACATTCTCACCACTTTGTGAAGATGTTCCTCCTGAATCCCCTATGAATTGATGAGTAGCTATCGTAGAAGCATGTGTCTGAATTATACGACAGACTGGATTCCCTGCCTCCCCACAAACACTGTCTAAAATGTTGGGGAGGAGCCTGCTAAAAAGAACAGTGTCCGCCCACAGCCAATTAAAGGTCAATTTGCCAGAAGTAAGCATGAGGCAGGACTTCCATGGTTCTTGATCAGGAAGTCCTGCCTCAGAGAGCTTCCTGACAACCAGAGGCCGGCAGCTTTCTAGTACTTCGGGGTGGGTGTGCATCGTTGGGTTAGTATTTGTGTATGTCTTTGGCGGTCTCATAGGATGCAAAATTGGCAGCCCCAACGAGGGGGATGAGAGAAACAAGGGGGCCAGGGAGCTGGAGTTTGATAGGCCAAGGACAACCTGGGGAGCAGTAACATTTGGGGCGTATCTCTGCTGAACCCAGGGATCATCAATAGCGCATTTAAGGGCATCAGTTGCCTCACTGGTGGTCAGAATCACAGAATCACACAGCGCAGAAGAGGCCCTTCGGCCCGTTGAGTCAGGACGTTAATATAATTGCATTAGAGCAGGTCTGGGGGTGGTGGGGACAGGCAGTAGGTAGGCCTCCTGATGGATTTAACCAGCTGCCTCTCACCTTCAAACCCATTGGGTAGTGTAAAAGCGAGCCCATGATCCTGAATTCTGGTCTCCTCCACAAATGGAAAGATCTTCTCCACAACTACCCTACCAGGCACTCCTCTGCCTTCTCATTTCTAGAGGAAAGAGCCATAGGCTGCTTCCTCTTTCCAGTTAGGAATAACCTGTAGGTCATGGCATCATTCTTGAAATGAGTGACCTTCTTGCATTAGTGGTTGAAGAACCTTATGTTTCGCTGGTGGGTCATTGGATCACTCTCCTGCTGTTCTAATTGATTACTGTATCCATTCAAGTTCAGTCAGGAGTTCTCTCCTTCAATTCTAATCCTAAAATAGACTAACATGTTTCATTTACACAGTAAATTACCCTTAT